>NC_060140.1:847961960-848290294 GCF_021461385.2 Schistocerca piceifrons | reverse complement strand
TATATTAACTTGCACTCTGTGTTTACCTTAAAAATATGCTGCTACAACACCAGTAACTTCAGTGATGCTCCCATCTGTCTCATTTTGTGCAAAAGTAGCCTTCTGGGCAACATGTTATATTTACTATCTGCTATTTAATCATAGATGTGCCGATGTGTAAATGGCTTTCATCTTTTCAGTTGGCAGTGATGAGTGAACAGTTGTTGATACATGTAACACGAGTGCTAAATGTGTTTGTACATGTCCTGGAAGAAACAGTCCCCAGCGCTCCAGCTCCGAGACCAGCATTACCTTCTTTGCCAACTGCACCGTCTCTTTCTCCAATCAAGCGAAGAGGCAGAGATACTGAGGTCTTACGTACTCGTGGGCTGTCACCTTCCAAAGGTTCCCATGGTGAGCGTTGTTGAAAGCATACAGAAATCAAGCCTGTATAATTAAGAATGTGTTCGTAAAATTTTGTTTGGATAGGAGCCTATTCTACAAAAGCCATGTGTGTGTGTGTGTGTGTGTGTGTGTGTGTGTGTGTGTGTGTGTGAGAGAGAGAGAGAGAGAGATTATTCTAGACTTTTTAGTATTTTTGTGTCCACTTCTGAGTCAGACCATCTGTAGGTTAGTGGTGACCTGTCTTCATTTTTTTATTGATTTGTTTAGTCTTTTGTTGTTAACCTTTTCATTGCTAGACCCTGTGTTGAGGACAGATTTATAATCCCTTAATCTTATTGCTTGTGCTCAGTGCCTCAGATTTATGTTGCTACCTGGGTCTGAGTTACTCAGCAGTCTGCCTTGGTCATTCTGAATATTTCTTGAGCTGTGGCGGTGACAGCTCTTACAGTCACCCTGAATTTTGTTACTGCCATGACAAAATAAGAACAACAGATGAAAAAATAAGTTAAAGTTTTTGATTGAAGCTTCTCTTCAGATAAATAATTGTGGTAACCAAAACACAGAGATGTGAAAAATGCTTGCATACACATTTCCAGCAGTTCTGGACATTGTTTTACTAGCCTGTTACTTTGCCAACAAACCTCTTTTGATACACCTGAGTGATTGAGTATTTTTCTAGTGATTGAGTATTTTTCTTAGATACCTTGTAGTGGATTATGGGCAGACAAAACCCAATTTCTGTCTAACAGCTCCATACGTATGAGAGCCTTTACCTTGAGCTGTAGCATTGCCCTGCAAGCTGACAGTTGCTCTGTTTCATCTGTCTGTTCTACTGTCAAACAGTGAAAAATCTGTGTACAGTGATGGTCATCTGCATGGCACCATCCTGTGTCAACCTATCCTAGGGATCCTTTGTAACCAATCAGAATCTCAAATACTTCACCTTGTTCTGATTCATTGATGGCATTTTCATAATCTGGATCAAGGCTGAGGACATCCTGGACACATTCCTCCAGAACCTCAATATCTTCTTCCCTCCCCAGGCCCACAAGCTACCTTCTTCATTGTTGACCACCAGCCCGTGGATGGCTGCATGAGTGCCTCCATTGCATCGGACCTACCGGCCATCAATAGTACCTGCTCTTTGACAGTTGTCCCCATCTCACAACAAGATGACCCTTCTGTACAGCATAGTTCCTGGGCTTTCGCATTGGCAGTGACGAGCAGTCCCTGTCCAAATATTCCATGGCTCTTTCTGAGGCCTTCCCAGACAAAAATTACCTGTTTCACAGATATATCATACCTCATCTCTCCAGTTACCTACCATCACCCCCCCCCCCCCCTCCCCATACACAGACTGACTGGCCCTAAAAGGGAAACACCTCCCTGTATGTCAGTGGGCACTCGGGACTAGAACAACTAAATCATGTCCTCAGTCAGGGTTTCGACTACCTTTTGCTGCACCCTGAAATGAGAAATATCTTACTCACTCTCCCTACTAACCTACTGAAGTTGTGGGTTGACTAAATTATCTGCGACCACTGGGCAGTATTCTGTGTGGATGTGATGCCAACAAGCTGTCCGTCCTCATGAATGGACACCACCAAACTGTGAACAAGAGATAGCTGAATCACTCAGTTACTGAGCAACAAGATGTACTTGATTTTAATGATTGCTTCACAGCCTGCACATCTGGATTTTTCCCACAGTCACCAGCCACTCTGAATTTTACATGTGGAAACTCGCCTTACAACATATCCTTCGATCCTGGACTCAAACTTTGCTTGTCCCTGTCCTCAATCTCCTCGTTTCTCACATTGTTGTCTACTCCCGTTCCCTACTCCCAGTCTGACCTCACACAAACCAACTATTATCCCCCCAGCACACTTACATTGTCCTCCCCCTCTCTCTGCTGGTCTTCCCCCCCCCCCCCCCCTCCCGCCCCAAGCACAAAATGCCTCCCAATGCTGCACCTAGCATTCCACCATCCTGCTCCTGCCACGTCCCTGTTCACACATAGCAGTACAGCATCTTCCCTCACCCCCTATCCTGCTGCCCGTCGTTCTTCCTGCGCTCACCTCTTCTGTACACTCAGTACCCAACCCAGCCGAAATTGCCATTTACAGCAGTTGGGCCTCAGTGCGTGGAGATGGCAGAGGACACGTGCATGTTTCCACATCTGACAAGGTTAGTGGTATTGAACTGTCTTATTTTATGCCATCTGCGCATTGGTCATACCAACCTCTCCCATTGCTTCCTCCTATGTAAAGAATCACCCCCACAATGTAGTTGTGGAGCCACACTGACAGTATCCCACAAATTGGTGGAATGTCCCCTTCTTTTGGCCGTTAGTGCTAAGTATAGTCTTCCCGATTCCTTACATTTAATATTAGCAGATGATTCACGGATGATTGAACTGGTCCTCAGTTTCCTCTGTGAAAGTGGTTTTTATTTCCAAGTATAAGGTTTTACTTTACTCTTGGAGCAGGGGCAGGGTGGTTGTGGTTGGGGCCTCTCTGCTTGTCTTATCGGTCTGGGACCACATGACCACTCTCCCATGGAAAGACTGCCCTTTTTTCCCAGTTTTTAGATTTGGTCTTACCTTTTATGACCTTTACTGTGTGTGCTTTAACTTCATTATTTTATAATTTGACTCCTCTGACTGGATTTGTCCACTTTTAGCGGAACCTCTTTCTTCTGTGACTAACTTAGGAATTATGGAAGTGATGACTTCAACATTTGGTTCCATAAACCCTCTCAGTCAGTCAATCAGTCTTCTTTTGAAAGAAAGATGTACCAATCTGCCTCTCAACACCTCGTCTATGTGGTGAGTTTAGGTTTGCTTCCTTTTAACATGACATACTTAGGGTAATGGCACGGTGTAGCAAATGGGTGATTGTAGTTTACTTCTAAAATCACTTGTCACTATGTGCCAGAATTTATGTATTGCAAGCTTTTACTCACATTATGTTTACAATTTTTCCTTTAAAATAGTTTTGGAACCAGAGTGTTATCCCTCTCTTTGACACCTCATAATGGATGTCAGTGTAGCCACAACATAGCAGAGTGAATGCGGCGTGCTCAAGATCAGTCACTCTCAGTTAAATATACTTGATTTTTTGTTGTTGCTGCTGACGCATGTGATGTAGATGTAGCACCAAATTGCTGCACTTTTTGAACACTGTCTCATGTACAAATTACAAGCTCTAGGTTCCACTCCTTAGCTTAGCCACTTGGCTCTCACAATCTTTCTCAGTTAATATAGGTTGTTAGATTAAAGTATTCATAGATTCAGCTTAACTGAAAGCAGTTCAGTGATCTTTTGGAATCTGAGAACAACTGCACCGTGATCCAGACACACCTGCTGCACCTGGGAAGATGGTGAAGTAACGATGGAGCTATGAGTTGCCGACAAGACACAATATACGAGCTGATATACATACATATTCTAAATGATGATGCCTTGTTGATGCAGCCACAGTCTTCTGTCAATGGCTGGTGTTTTCAGTTCCATGTAACTGTCACAGCCTTCCCTCTTTTCAGTGTATTCAAAATCTGAATACCTTCCTCAGGGAACACGTGAAATAATGATGAAGGTAGGGGGGCATCCTTGTCTGACACATATAGTTTTCTATTTTTCATATATTTATTGTTTGCAATGGTGATATTCTTAAGCAAAAGGTTGCAGAGTTGAACACTTAAATATTTGTTACGTGTATCTTTGATTTGCAATGTAAGCTGGTAATGAATGCTATTTAGCTTACATGGCATTATATTTACATGTCTGTACTATCTCTGGACAGTTCACGTTGTGGTTTCATGTTGGGCACCATCTAGAGATGGAAATGTATGTTTGTGACAACTCAAATTTCTTTCTGCTGGAGTATATTGTAAATGCCTTTGCTATTGTTTAAAATTTCTAAAACTAGTGCCATATTACATTAACAAGTGCTGATTATGTCTGATTTATAATTAAATGAAGCTCAAAAGAGACAACCAACTTCGTCCAGCAAACAAATCATAATGTAATCCACTGATCTACCTGAAAACAAAGGCATAAGGTCCGAAAAGCATTGTGTGGAAGAAAATAAAAAGTGACTGACACAGATAATTATTTTAATTCATCTTTTATCGTCATAAACAGTTGCAGTTTCCAAACCAAAGTCCAAATGGCTGATATGAGGTTAAGGTGAGGAAGGTTGAATAAGAAGGGCAGGTCGCTCAGACCCCTGATGGAAGTGAAACACCTGTTGTGTGGACAGGCAGAGGCAAAGGTGAAGGGGGAAGTCAGAAGTCAGCTGCACCAGCTTAAGTTCAGAGGTAACAGAACAGAGTGACATGTAAAGACAGGTGAAAGTGGGAGAGAAATGAGAAGTGAAGTGAATAATCAATTAATAATTTGGAGGAAAGTGGGAAAAGATTGGGTGATGAGGGAGAGGGAGAGGGAGATGAGATGAGATTAGCTAATGCAATTCTACTGTGAGGAAAAAAACGGGGTAGTGTTAACACTGGCTAAGTCCAGGAGGTTGGTAGAATTTAAGGATATGTTAGAGAGCAAGTTCACATTGCCAGAAGATACTTTTGTGGTAAGGAAGATACGCCATTGAATGCAGGTCCATAAGATTTAAACTATACTAACCCCACATCTCAGTACCTTGCAATGCAGATATTGGAAAAGCTGTTTCAAAAGGAATGTTAGGGCCATGGAAAAGAAGTTTTCAGAGAAAAGTAGCTGTTAACCTGTTCAGTACGAGGAGTGCTCTGGCACATTCCTCCAATCCCCAGCAGAGACTGGGTGTTTGTAGTGTCCACATCATTTCATCGTCATTCGTGAAAGTAGCAAGTCTGGACTGTGTAAAGATTGGGAATTTGTATGGGTGCTGATAACCTTGCAGTTGAGTGCCCCACAAATCAAATATCATCATCATCATCATCATCATCATCATCCAATCCATAGCATGTGATGTAGGGCATACCGGCATGCTTCCCATACCCCTTCTCAATGACTGAGAACGTGCCTGCACGCTCGCTGTCCGTAACGGGAATTTTCACCTGCGTTGTGGGCTTGTGTAATAAGACTTTATGTTTGGCTCTTCATCAAAAATACATAGCCTAATTGAAATGTACAAATTTATGAATTAAAAGTTACTGTCGAGGCAGTTTTAGAACTTGAAATTAGGATTTTGATTAATTAGAAAGTTCACATTTTAAAAATTATAATCTGAGTCATAATCAAATCTAAATAAATATATATGTATATCCTACATTTTTTAAAACTCTCACATAAAATATTAAAGCGTCACATATTTATGAGAATACTGAAAACAGGTTGTTATGCATAATGCTAATATATCTGTGGAGACAGGGCAATCATTGGAAGTTTCCTGTCTTTACATATTATCTAGACAAACTTGGCACCTCTTTCTAGTTTTTCTGTTTGTCTCTTCAGCCTTCCCAAATTCTGTTTGGAAATGATCAGTGTGTCCTTTCAACCCAGTTCTTTTTGAAGCCTGACTTATTGTTGGTGTCTGGGAAATAGGTATTGTATTCTGAATTACAAAAGACTTTTTTGCCTATTTTTTATTATTTATTGCATAGATATTGTGTAGGTCTGTATGGAGAAAATTTATTTTGAGTTTTTTCATCCATTTAAGACTATTTCTTTGGATCGGGTAATACACCACCACTTGATCGAAATGGTCGACACTACCCATTCGTTCATTGTACTTCAGAACTATCTCAGGTTTCTGAAATATAATGCCTTGATGCATCGTGGTATCAACGATTTTCTCAAAAAACTCCAAGCTGATCATCATTACTTCTCTTTTGTCTTTCCATTTGAGTACACAAATTCACTCTTCATTATAAATATCTACAGTTTTTCCGGAGGGTTCCTGTAACATATGTGTTCCTCTGAAGATGTTCTTGTATGAGTTTGGCACTATTATAGAAATTTTCATAAATAATGAATGTCCATCCCCCAGGCTTCAATCCGTTAATTTATGGACAACTGAACAGCATGTCCTCTTCCACTAACCTCTTGATCAGAGTCACCTGTATATGTAATAAATCCCAGAACTAACCCAGATGACTAATTCAACATATAAAATTTAATTCCATAAGGGTGAGTGTTGTTTTTTACGTATTGTTGGAACATGAATCTAGCTCTCCACAGAACCATGGTTTCATCTTGTATTAATAATTTGGTAGGTAACATAAGTCCTGTGAGAAATGTCTAACAAGGGTTGAATTTGTGCAGCCTGTCAGCAGGTATAGGTTTACTGGGTTCTGGATTTTTTCAAAATGCAAAGCTTGCAAGATCCCAAAAAATCTATCCCTGCTCATAATGTGCCGAAAGCATGGTAATTCATCATCATCATCTTGGGCAGTTTCCAGCCTCTGGCCGAGTCTGTATGGAACATAGGCCTCTCCATCATCTTCTGTCCCACCACCATCTCTCCGTCTTAACCTTGGCCCAGTCTTCTCTTTTCTTCTTGATGTGTTCCTCTACTCCTTTCAGCCATCTGTCTCTCGGTCTTCCTCATGGTGTCTTTCTTTCCAGTTTCATCTCGTGTATCCTCCTCGGTATCCTCTTCTCCTCCATTCTCCTAATGTGTCCATGCCATCCCAGCCTTGATTTCTCTATCTCCTCCTGTAATGGTTCCACCTTCATTAACACTCTGATCTTCTAATTTTTTAACCTGTCTATCTTTGTCACTCCAATACTGTTTCTCAAGTATGTCATCTCACTAGCTTGTACTTTGCTTTTCTCTCTTCCCTTCATAACTCAGGTTTCTGATGCAAATGTCAGGTTCGGGACATAGTATGACTGATATATAACCTTTTTACTGATTTGGAGTACATCTTTGCTCCATATCAGGCTTCTGACACTCTTCTGAAATGCTTCTGCTTTTCTCTCCTGCTCGTTTATTTCTCTGTTGTTTTTTCCATCTTCCTGTATCAGACTTCCTAGGTACTTGAAACTCTCCACACTCCCCAATCGTTCCCCACCAATTGTTATTCCAGTTGTTCCTCTCTCCTTCTTTCTTGTTGTGATGATCATCTCACTCTTACTTATACTAAATTTCATCCCATATTCTTGTACTGTTCGTTCCCATACGTCCAGCCGCTCTTGTACTTCCTCCTACTTATTCCCCCAAATCATCATATCATCTGCAAACATCATAGCTTTCATCTTCCTTTCACCAATTACTTGTGCTACTGTACTCATTATATCACCCATCACTAAAATGAAGAGTAATGTTGAAAGTGCACTTCCCTGCCTCAAGTCATTCTTCTGTTAGATCCATGCTGATCTCCCTCATCCCACTTTCACACAGGTCACACTTCCATGGTACACTTCCCTTGTCCTCCAAATTATCTGTTTTGCTACTCCTCTGTTCTCCAGGGCTTTCCACACGTAGCTTCTACGCACACTATCATACGCTTTTTCAATGTCCAGGAAGGTCATTAGTAGATCTATTCCATATTCATAGTGATGTTCCTGCAATCGTCTTACTGCAAAATTAGATCCACTGCAGACCTGCCTGTTCTGAAGCCATGTTGCTCTTCTCTCATTCTTCCTTCTAATTTGTCTGAGTTCGTGCTTCTAAAATTTTCTCAAAAATCTTTGCACAGTGACTCATCAATGTTATCCACTGATAGTTCTTGCACTCTTTTCTATTTCTCTTCTTAAAGATCAGAACAGTTATTCCCTTCTTCCATTCTCCTGGGATCATCTTCTGTCTCCACACAATTTTCATTACTTGATATAGCCATTGTAACCCCCACCCCCTCTCCTGCTGGTTTCACCATCTCTACACTTAGCTCATCCAGATCTGGTGGTTTCCCTCCCTTCATCTTGCCCAATGCCTCTTCCACTTCCCCCCATGTAAGGTGTTTTTCTATTTGCTGTTCCTCCTCATTTTTCTCCTCGGCTTGTTCCTCCTCATCCAGGTCTCCATTCGGGTTCAGGAGTTCTTCAAAATACTCCTTCCACATATTCTTGAGTTCCTCCTTATTCTCTACATATTGTCCACTTTTGTTCACCATTCGAGCATAATCTGTTGTAACGTTCTTCTTCCTCTTACTTTTAATCACCCCATATAACACCCTTTTTGAACCTTCACTATCCTTCTCCATCATTCTGGTCCACTGTTCCATCTACTTTCTTCTTTCCTCTGCCACCACTCTTTTTGCTTCTTTCTGTCTTGCCTGATACTCTTCTCTTATCTCTACTGTTCTCTTCTCGAAATGTACCTTAAAGGCTCTATTCTTCTTCTGAACTATTTCCTTTGTTTCCTCATTCCACCAGAGTGTTTCTTCCCGTCCCTCTTTGTTGCTTGTCCTCCCGCATATTGCTTCCGCCGCACTTACTAATGTTCCCTTGACTCTACCCCATTCGTCTTCTACCGTTTTTGGTTCATCTTTTGGGATGTTTTTCTTTACTACTTGTAGGTACTGTAGCCTGCTTTCTTCCTCCTTCAACTTCCATACCCTTGTACATCTTTCGTGGTTTTCTGTCCCTTTATTATCCTTAGTCTTTCTCAGCTTCATTACCAGAAATCAGTGGTCGCTATCCAAGGCCTCTGATGGTATTACCTTAATGTCAGTGATGTTCCTGTTCATCTCACTATAGTACAGGAAGTAGTCAACTATCGATTTTCTTGTCTTGACTATACCAGATAATCTTGTGGCTCTCTCTTTTCCTGAACCTAGAGTTCCCAACCAGCAAGCCATTCTTTTGACAGAACTCCAGTAGTCTTCCACCTTCCTCGTTTCGGCAGCCCAAGCCCTCTGGTCCAAGCACACTTTCGCAGCCTTGTCTTTCCCTTCCAACATGTATGTTTAAATCCCCCATTACTATCATATTCTTCCTTCCCATCTGCTTCTGCATTTCCTCTTCAAACTCTTGCTTCACCTCAGAAGTGCAACCCTCCTGCGGTGCATACACTTGTATTACCTCTGTGGTAGTCCCCTTGAGTGATATTTTGGTCTTCATCATCCTGTCACTTATTCTCTTCACTTTCTCTTTTAATCCATCACTTGCTACTGTTCTGGCTCCATTTCTCCTTCCCTCCTCATTTCCACTCCAGTACAGTCGGTAGCCTTTCCTCAGTTCTCTCCTTCCTTCTCCTTTTCATCTTGTTTCAGCTAACCCCAATAGGTTCTTCAGCTAACCCCAATATGTTCTTTCCATCATACCATACCATCTCCTCCACCTTTCCAGTCAGTGTTTGTATATTTAATGTTCCAAATCTTAGTCCTTGTTTATAGCCAATGGTAAACCAAAAAGTGCAAAATTAGTGTTCCATTAATCACTTAGTCAGTTCAGTGGAGTGGTTCCCATGTGGTAAAGTAAACCAAGAAGCATCCTGAATTTTTCTACCTCCTGGGGATTCCATTTTTTTACCAGTGTATTAGAATGTGTGGCCATTCTGCCTAAATATTGGGCATAAACATTTGCTTGTGTCACAATATGGTCAAGGAGTTCATTGGTTAGTAAGAGGTTTAGGAAGTCTAATGGGGTATTTAGATGAGTCATGTCAACAGTTTGTCCAGGATTTATTTCAAAAGGTACGTCAGTGGTGCGGTGGCTTGCCTGTTCCCTTTTCTAGGGACGTCTATTTGGAGCAGCTGAAGATACACCTATCTGAAGTGTCAAGTGAGGTGCTTGGGACTCATCATCTTCATTGGAATCCTTGACTCCTTCAAGAAGTAGAACAAAAATTTTCTCCACCAGGAACTACTCATCATTATTTTCACTGATGATGTTTCCTGGGATGTCCTCTTCATCATCTGTCGGGATCCTCAGAAGTTTTTTAGTGAAGAGTGCGGTACTCACTTGCTTGGAACTAAACAAAAGTAAATGAACATACATGAAAGACAAACCAGAAATCCAGATTTGTGTATTTGAGATAAATCATTTTACCAATGTCTGCAATGTCAGATATGAAGTAAGGAAGTGTAAACAAATGTTTGTTTTTCAGCCATATTTACAAAAGAAATCAATATTATTCAAATAAAATGTGTACAGTAAAAGACACTAACAAGAATGGAACACAAATAAGATAAGAACACTTAGTAAGTGATTTTGTGACAACTGCATTATTATCTGTTTGTCCATCAGAGTCTTTGGTTGACTCTGATCATAAATTGTCAGTCAGAGTTCAAAAAAAGTTCAGAAACCTTGTTGCTGCAAGAAGCCTCCTAGTGTGCAGTGTGGGTGCTAATATTGAAGGCATGGGATCTGAAGAAGGTGGTGAAATGGGTTCAGACCTGCCAGACCATCTTTTTCTTCCTGTAGTGCAAACCATTCTGATTGGAAAATAAGTTAATTTTGTAGGATGGAAAAATATTTATGGAAAATATTATTGTCAAGTGTTAAACCAATCAGAATAACATACATGTTTAGACAAGGAGTTACTAAAAAAAAGTTATTTGTTCCATTAACCTACTATAACATGTGATTGTATCTTGATTAGATTGCAAAAAATTTATTTATTTATTTAAGGATTCAATGTAACAGTTGAATCAAAATGTGTAAAAAGTGTGCTCTACTTACTTTGAGTTTGCAGAATTGCTGCAGGCGACTGCAATGGATGTTAGAAAAACAAAGACATGCTCATGGTTCTCTAAGCCTTTCAGAATCACTGACAAATCACCTGGATTTTAGTAAGGAGTGAGGTAGATGTAAAAGTGATGCACCAGTGCGGGTTGGCACGCTCTCAGTAATTGCATAGGGGTATGGAGAAATGTGCAGGTACGTCCTCAGTCACTGGCTACGGGTAGGAGGAGAGTGCCGGCATGCACCTCGTGTCGAGAGGGTTAATGATAATATGAGAACAGAAAAAAAATATGTTGTCAAACAGTATGTGATATTTGAAAAAACAAATTATGTTGTGAAGTAAGTGTTCATATGAGTGATCTACTTGTGTATTACACCAAAAATGACTGTAAGACAAAAGGACCAGATTTGTTAAATCTGAGATCTGGTTTCCTTCCAGTAGTAGAGAATGATAACTGTGGAATACAAATAAGAATTTGAGAATGCAGAACATTGCACTATCAATGCGAAGGAGCAGGTAATATCTATGTGCAAAAAGTTCGTTATTTGCCATTGAGGCTCATGAAGTGGTAACTCAAGGCGGTCCAAATATCACTGGTTTAATACAAATGAACAAGTTTCACTGAGTTAAGTATTGATTCTACATTAAAATGCAATTGTAGTGCATCATTTGATCATTTGCATATATTTAAACATTTAGCTACATGTTCTGTGGACCGTAACTTTGGTCTCCCACTATGATTTGGAACATATCAGTTAGTGTACATGTGGAATAAAGCTTCTCAGTGAAAAATATAACAACATGCTCACTATTTACAAGACTATCTTTTAATCTTAAGGTGCCTTTATTTTTATCAAACAGTTTAAAATCCAGGATGAAATGATGACAATATTATTTATTTATTTATTTTTACCACTTACTTTTTATTTACAAGGATCAAGAGGCTTGTATATGAGGTTGCAAGAAACGGCCTTGGGGCTGTTAACAGCTCGTGCATTTGCACGCGCGCGCGCGCGCGCGCGCGCGCCGCGCGCGTGTGTGTGTGTGTGTGTGTGTGTGTGTGTGTGTGTGTGTGTGTGTGTGTGTGTGTGTGTGTGTGTTTCCCACCCCTCCTCCTGAATCACTGGACCAATTTCAGCCAAACTTGTTACACATATACTGTAATGTTAGGTGACAGTTTCTGTGAGTGTGAGAACCCCTACCTATCAAAAGGGTGCGTGTGGTGGAGGGATGAATCAGAAATGCAGCCCGCGACACGTGAATTCACAACCTTCATCCATCCATTATTTGTGCATTTAGCAACTTATAACAAGCTTTACACACAATTTCAAACCTGCACACATTTTTTCTCACTGACAATGCCTTAAAAATGATGAAAGTAAAATGCTTATTGCTTAGTTTTTTCCGCTGTTCGTGCAGTAAAAGTACTGCATGAGGCATGACGTTTAATTTATTGCTTCTTTACTACTAACTGTATTCATAGGGACCAGAAAAATTCACATTTTGCGGTAAATGCGAAGCAGATGCAAATTATGCCTCAAAATGCAAAAATGGGAAATTACTTAATAGACGCAGTTTCATAGCGAATTGTGTCCAGATGTGCTATTTTATCAGAGATAGTTTGAAATAGCTTTATTTTCTGCATATAAATATCGAAAATGTAACTAATTTTCAGTTACTGATATTTACGAGGACTGTTCAATAAAGAATGATCATAATTTTTTTGGACAACATACCGATACTGATCCTCATAATTTTGATGGTTGTACTCAAAGTAGTCTCCCATGAGTGCGACACACTTGTTCCAGCATTTCTGCCAGTCTTCAAATACATGTTGGAAACCATTTTTTGAGAGGTCCTACAAAATCGCCTCTGCAGCCTTCACCACTGCTTCTGATGATTGATAATGCCTCCCACAAAGGTGTTTCTTTACATTAGGGAATACAAAACAGTCACATGGGGCTGGCTAAATATGGGCTATTGGGGGGATGAGGGATGGACTTCACATTGATTTTTGCAAGATATTATTTAGCAACAACATTGGCAATATGCAGCCGCGCATTATTGTGGTGCAGCATCCAGCCTGCTACACGGAAATGTGGTCTTTTGCCACTGATATGGTCTTGCAATGTTTTCAGCACATTCTTCTAGTATTGTCCAGTTACTAATGTGTGTGTAGGTACAACATGTTGATAAACCATTCCATGAATATCAGAGAATGAGATGAACATAACTTTCTCTGCAGAAGCAACTACTTTTGCTTTTTTGGGGGTTGGTGGTGAAGGAGATTTCCACACTGAGCTTTGCTGTTTGCTCTCAAGATCAATATGATGTAGCTAAGTTTCAGCAGCAGTGATTACATTTGAAAGAAACTTCGGATCTTCATCTAACATTAACTTAACGGCATGCAGACTTGCTCGTGAACGTCATTTTGTTCGGGAATTAACAGTCGTGAAACCCATCGAGCACAAACACGTGTCATGTGTAATTTTTCTGTCACCAATGTGTGGGTGGCACCCAGTGAAATGTTCAGTATTTCAGAAAATGATCCTAAGGTAATTCATCGATCCTCTCTCACAATGACAGCAGCAGTGTTGATGTTTTCAGAACAGACTCTCCATAGGCCTCCTGTAACATCGTATAGACCTCAGCTGAAGATTTGTTGAGACGAAAGCAGAATTTCAAAGCCGCATTTTGTTCCTCAAGTGCTACCTCCATTGCAGCGGTAGGCAATGCTGAACATGTGTGACCTTGCGTGCCTCTCACAGGCGAGAACCAGGGATCCCAACAATGAAACTGCTACAGCGTGTTTGTTGCACATTAAGCTAACAGAATATCATAAGATTAAGTTTTAGCATGAGAAATTATGATCATTCTTTATTGAACAGCCCTCGTAGATCATCTGGCAAAGACCAATTCGAAAAGATCATGTGTGTAAGAACCTGTTTGCGAAATAAAAAGTATATGAATGCAGTGACGTGTATCATGCACTCAGTGATCTGGTGCCTTGCCAATTGTGGGCAGTTGAGATTGATCTAGTTAAGATACACGACACATAATGCAACATAGTATTCAGCCTTGAGACCTAGCATTTTATAATAAAGAAACACATGCATTTGTTAGCTAAAGCAGTGCGGACACTTTTAACGTGGTAAATTAGGTGGTGGATGTATTGAACTGTGGTTGATCAAATACCACTTGACGCTGGGCCTGAACTACATCATTAACAACGAACCTCAAAAAGCAATTGCATAATAGCCGCCCCTGAATAGGTAGTGTTGTCCGTTGCTCATTGTTTTCTTATTTTTAAATAAGTGAAGTGACTACTCCTGGACCGTTACGGATTTCGATTATGACCCTTGCAACACCAGAAGAGATGCACAATCTCTGACAGTATGTCAGTTCTGCTGTAGGCAGGTGCGTTGAGAGAGGGAGGCGGGGCTTGTTTGCCCGCACCTCTCCTATCCCCTCTGATGGTCAAAATTCTCATGTGTTAATGCTCACAACTATCTGCCATGATATCCTATAGTGCCCACTCTCGGCGCTATAGTGATTGGAAAACAAAATCTGTTACATTTTTGTACTGCACTGAAATTTTTCCCCTATCATTAAAATACAGTTCTGCATGTTCGGTTCCACCTCTACACTAAGTGCCTTCTCACTTTTATCTGTAGTGTTGTCAAGTATCAGTTGCACAGCTATAAATGTCCATGAATGGGCGAAATTAATAGTCTACAGAATTTTTAATCTTTGGATGGGAAAAGACAAACAGTGTCCAGAAACATCTTAAATCGGAGATTCGTTCAGTTCACCCGCAGGAAAATGCTGCTGCTTTGCAACAGAACAGTCATTTTTGAAAGTATAAATACCGCCAAACAAAGAAAACAAAGGCTATTTTGGAAGAAAAAAGTGTTGAAGGTTTTGGAAAAGCGAACATTCCATGCAAAAAGTTCCCAATTAGCATTTTTTTTAAACTGTCAGTTTCAAAGAACTAAGGCTTTGTCTGTCTTCACTCAGGTAGCATGATAACCCTATAAATTTGTGCGTCTAATTTACAGCAAAAAAGATGTTAGTTTCAACAAAAATAGAAGCAAATTTTACAAAAAATAGATGCAAGTTTCACAAAAAGTAGATGCTATATTTTTCCAGATCCTATGTATTTGTGAAACATTTTACAGACAGTATGCACTTATACCACTGAATGTAAAAGTGCAAAATGATATCACTGTGGGGCACATAGTTCAGGAGATGTGACATCACAATCAATGAGATGCATGAAAAATTGCCGCATCATGTATGACATTTAAATTTATTACTTCTTTGCTACTAATGCTAATCACAATAGATTTCACAGACAGTAGCCACACATGCCAGTCAGTGTACCTACGGTATTATATCACTGTGCAACACACAGTTCAGGAGATAAAACATCATAACCAACGAGATGTGTGAAAAACTACTGCATTGTGCATGTTGGTTAAATTTTTTACTTTGTTGCTATTAACTCCATTCACAACACATTTTGCAGACAGCATCCACATATGCCGCTGAATGTAACTACAAAATTGTATCATTGTATGACATGTAATTTAGATTATTTATCGTATGATGTGTACATTGATTTACATTTATATACAATATTTTCAGGACTAAAATGTACAATCACAAGTTCGTACAATTTTACAGCTCTATGTCTAGTTCTTCAATCCACTTGACTGCTTCATCCGATGTACGATGAATGTCCATTAAAGTTCCTCTGAAAGTACGATGAGGGCAGTCAGCAACAATGTGATGAATCGTCTGTGAGGGGGCACCACAGTCACAATTTGCAGAGCCAACCCATCCCCATTTGTGCAGTAGATAGCCACATCTGCCTTGTCCAGTTCGAATGCGGTTAATGATCCTCCACTGACGCCTTGGAAGATCAAATCCTTGCGTCTGCTTGGAAGGGTCCTCGACTAGATGTTTATTGGCTACTGAAGACTGATCCCACTGGAGTTTCCATGAACTGTTAATGTTGAAAGCAGATCCTTCAAGGTCGAGTGCTGTGCGCCATGGTGGTTTCCTCGATTTCAAGCGTTGGTGTGTTCCTTGTACAATATCTTGATGGATGGGGAGCTGGGGGTTCTGCTGAATGTTTTTCCACGTCTTTAGGAGAGCTTCTGATCTTCTTAGGGCTGGAGGTGGGATATTGCTTAGAACCGGCAGCCACAGCGTGTTTGTGCTCCGAATACATCCTGTGATTAATCGCATTGCCTGATTGAGTTGCACGTCTATCTTCTTAGTGTGAACACTGTTGATCCAGGTTGGGCAGCAATATTCAGCAACAGAATATGACAGAGCTAATGCTGTAGATCTCAGGACGTTAGTATTGGCTCCCCATGATGTACCAACAAGCTTCTGAAGAATATTATTTCTAGTTTTAACTTTAGCAGCCACATTTGATAAATGCTGCTTGAAAGACAGAGTTCTATCTAGTGTTAATCCCAGGTACTTTGGTGTACTACAGTATGGCAACACTTGGTCTCTGAATACAACTTCTGGTTTGTAATTTGACTGTCTGTTACGTAGGTGGAATGCAGATATAACTGTTTTCTGAGGATTTAGGTGGAGGCACCATTTCTTGAAATATTTGTCTAAGGCTTCCAGATCAGTGGATAGAATAGTTTCAGCATCAGCAAAGTTGGAGCACTGAGTCACCAGACAAATATCATCAGCATATATGAATTTCCTTGAAGATGTTTCTGGTAAGTCGTGTGTATACAAATTGAAAAGGAGGGGAGCCAGAACAGACCCTTGAGGTAAGCCGTCATTTAGTTTAAACATTCTGCTCCTATCATTATCTGAGTAGATCTGAAAGTACCTATTGCTTAGCATTTTGTTGAGTAAGGCCGTGAGTTTACGACATGGGATAACACTCACAAATTTTAAAAGGAGTCCTTCTCGCCAGACAGTGTCATAGGCAGCAGATAGATCCAAAAAGGCAGCCACACTTACTGATTTCTTCTCATACCCATTTTCAATGTGCGTAGTGAGAGATAGTACCTGATCGTTACAACTTCTCCCAGGTCTAAATCCTGCTTGCTCGATAGGAATATGATGGTTGATTGTTTCACAGATTCTGTTGTAGATCAGACGCTCAAGGAGTTTATAAGTGATACTTAAGAGTGCTATTGGACGATAGTTTTCCACTTTTGTGGGATCTTTATTTGGTTTCAGTATGGCTAATATTTTTGATTTCTTCATCAGATGTGGGATGTTTCCAGTTTGCAGGATGTTTGAAAGGAAGTTGGTCAACCATTTTACTGTAGCTGGTCCACAGTGAGCCAGGAATTCTGGGTATATTCCATCATATCCAGCTGCTTTTCCAAGTTTCATACTTTTGATTGCAGCTTTAGTTTCCTCTTCTTGAAATGGAGTAGAGAATTCGGAAGACTGTAGGGCTGCTCTTTTCTTGGTGTTCAACTGTAGTTTGATATCCCTTTTGGCTTGCTTGTCCTTTATATTCTTTGTAACTGACACAAGGTGTTTAGCATAGTCATTCAAATTGATGGCATTTTTTGATCTTTTTGTTGTAGGGTTTGAAGAGTCTAATTTCCTGATGATAGACCAGGCTTTTCTGCTAGAATGGGTGTAATCTAGGGACCCCACAGTTTCATGCCAGATCTTTCTTCGATTATCATCCAGGGACTGGAGGAGGTTTGTTGCATTGTCAGAGTTAGGATGGTCTTCATATTCTTTTAGTAACTCCTCACTCTCGGAACTCCAACCAGGGATATACTCTTTACGGTACCCTCTAGGAATACATCGTCTGGCTGCACCTTTGATAACCCCAACAAATCTGCTGTAGTTGTTGTACGTTGGTTTGATCCATCTGATATTGGAATCTGTTTGCTTTGCAAATTCAGTCCAGTTGGCTTTCTTGAAGTTCCACCTCGGTTTAGGATGTGATCGTACAACAGGTATAGACATCCCCACCTCCAATATAACAGGTCTGTGTTGACTATGTGGGAATTCCTTGAGCACAGTTCGTCGTACTTGATTTAGGGGATTATGAGACTGAGTTGTGAAGCACAGATCTGGGGTATAGCCTTGGGACCAGCGAGCTGAGTGGAAGGTAGGCAGATCTTTAGCATCGTAAATTAAATTCAGGTTTTCAGTTTCCATCCAGTCCTCAAGCGCTTCACCGTTGAGGTCATTCTCCATATATCCCCACAGGTGATGATGACTGTTGAAATCACCGAGGTATATAGTTGGATGTTGCAGAGACGGTAGAACGGGATTAGGCCAATTAGTCCCTGGGGGTTTGTACACGTTAACTATCGTTAGGTTTTCAATTTTAACAGCAGTTGTAAAAATGTCATTTTCAGAATTTTCTGACAGCAGCTGGTAGTTTGTTATGTGATTCTTGACGTAAGTTGCAAGGCCATAATTTTGATGGTGATTAGAGGCTATCAGTTTAAAGCCCGGTATTTTCCCCCTACTCTGTAGCTGTGGTTCATCAGCTGTGTGCGTTTCTTGAAGTGCGATGATATCAACTGCATATTTCTGTGTGAGCCTGGAAAGATACTCACATTTTGCTCGACTTATCCCTTCGATATTCAGTTGGCAGATGCGCAGAGATGGTCCAATTCTACGAGCTTGTGGGTCCTGAATAGGACCGCACGTGTCCTTTGTCATTCTTTGACCGAGAGGTCTTTTCAGACAGTTCGGTCTCATCTTATCGTTGTTGCTTTCTTAGCACCACCCAGGGGTCACGTGTAGGGTATTTAAAGGTTATACCTACGGACGTGAAGCAACACAGACCCCCTATAATTTAGATGATGTGATGTCATAAACATTAAGCACAACGCCAGACACTATGTGGTATTGATGGGGACGCACAGCTGTAAATAAATACCTGGGCAGCGCTGTGTTTCTCCTCTGGTGTGTGTGTGTGTGTGTGTGTGTGTGTGTGTGTGTGTGCTGCAGTTTGTCCTTGTGGGTAAAGTATTATTTAACTGTGAAACTGGTTTCGTTTTCAGTCAGATTCATTTTACTGTTCTAAATTTTTTTGTTATGGTTAGATTTTTTTCAGTTCACTTGCTTGTTGCAGAGAAAGAGGATAAAGTTGATGAAAAGAAGACAAACCGTGGAACACCCATTGGATTATTTGCCAGCAGTGCTCATTATATGAAATTGTATGATGCTGTTAAAAGTGCATATACAAATTACAAGGTGTGTATCAAATTGCATCAGAATTTAATACTTTTACTGATATGCTATAGTGGCACAACAAGACTTGAATGCAGTGTAACGGAGTGGACAAGAGTAAACTTAGTAATCCACTAAAGATATCAGATGTGGTAATTGTGCAGTAGTTATTCCACAGGCATCCATAAAAGAATCAGATAGGTAATGTTTATCTCCATAAAGTAATTGCCCCCACTTTCATTTTTAAGAAAATATTGAACATAAAATGCTAGTATATCAGTATGCTCACAGTGGAAATAAATACTTGATCGAATTAGAGTACAATTTTGTGATTGATGAGAAGTATAGTATTTCATTTCATAAAACTTTTTGAGGCAAGAGTTGTTGAATGCAGGCAAATGAATAAAAAACCATTAAGGACACATTAGTGATAGCTATAAGGTTAAACAGAAGAGAAAGATACAAAATGAGTGAGTTTGTTGAAGTTGACAGTTGTTGACTAGGGAGATCACTTTTTTTTTTGGTAAAAGGTACAATCTTTCAATATTCTGTTGTAGGAATTACAGCTTGTTATGCGGACTCCCTATTTCTGATCAGTAGCAGTCGGGAGACTTCAGCTGTAGCAGTTTCCAGATGTTTGTTGAGAAATGTGCAGTGTGCCATTATCTGATGTTGGCTGCTTTGTCATCTGCTTTGTCACTGTGCTGTATTTGTCGTGTCTATGTTTTGTTGCACTGTTTTCAATGTGATCTTTTCAAAAATGAGTGGTGATGTGGTTGCTGACACATCCCACTCCAGAAAAGCAAGCCATTTATAAGGAGTGAGTGCTGGAAAATGTCATATTTGGTGAGGTGCTGTGATGCTGAGAAAACTCAAAAAAGAACCATTACATTCAATTACGTAGTCTTCTCTCAGAACTGTGATGCACACTGGCAAGAGTCTGTGTAGGATTGCTAGAATTAGAGAATGTAACATCAGTCAATTAGATGTATCCTCAGAAAATCCTGGCAAGAAGAAATTAGTTTCAGCTGTAATTCTATTAGAAAGTAATTCTAAACAGCTATGCATTTGGTCCAAATACTTCTATATTTGTGCTATACCAATGACAGTGCACTTTGTGTAAAAAGATAGATACATATAGTAATAATAATATATTTAAAACCATTTCTGAAAAGATTCATTGTAGAACGCAATTTCAATTCCCTATTTAAAAAAAATAAAAATAAAAAATAAGCATCTTTTCCTTCTCTTCAGCTTAGGAGAAGAAGTGAGGAAATCAAAGGGAGCTGACGCCCATTGGTTTCATACGGAGAAAGGTTGAAAACAAGATAACTCTATTATTGGAACGTGGTGACATTGTGCATCCATTACAAAATATACACGTTTCAATTCCACAGAGAGAAATACAGTGATGTGCTGTAGAAGAATGCTTTATAAAAAGGCGTGCCATTGCACTTTGGCACACTTAAGACCACATAATATGTTTTACATTTCCTCGAACACAAATGTTTTATGTTTCAGACTTTTCAGAAAGATGTGCACTACAAGATGAACATATTTCTGAAAATTCGATTTTTTTTTTTTAGTATTGACCCAGTTTGCAAATATCGTAGGTCTGGAGCTGATGCACAGAGCTGTCCGAGTTATAGTGGGTAGTCTCCACGTGACCCATGTTTACATTTTGTGAATTTGCTGTTTCCCCTTCGTTTACTCTCACATAAAATGAAAACAAAATGGATATCTGTGGCTGGGAGCTATCAAGTGATTTAAAATACATTCACATAGTTATGGAAGGCTAAAATATGTCATTAGTTTCAGATTTTATTTTATTTCCACTTTTCTGACAGTCAAGCATTAATCGCCTTGCGGAACAGTGAAGTTATTTTTATCTGTTTGCTAAAGAAATTTGATGTTTATTAACCCTTTCCGCAGAGGCAGTCAATGTATTTGAAAGGAAATGTTTAATTCCATAGTGCTGGCTAGTTTCAACTGTTTGCTGCATTTGAAGTGCACATTTTCATCTTCTAGCACATATGGCATTATGCCATAATAAAGAACCAAACATGATATAATACACTAATGGTGCTCCAAGAAAATTTAAATCCCATAAACCACACTGAAAAGCTTAATATCAGGTCAAGGTCTACTTCATTGGGAATCTGGACATACGAATGTGCAATTTAAGTATGCACTTTAAATGTGCAAATTTTTAGTATGGCTCACAAAATTCCGATGCTCTTGGAGTATACTCTGGTGTCTTGTTTCTTTTATGACATAATGTATGACCTTTCAATGTTTTACATGTACGTACATATGGGCTTCCTACATCATGATAGCTGTGCAAGCATGGTGTTGCCTGTTATCTACACTCTCTGGCAACTGATGAAACGAACCTATTTCTAACAGGTCACGGGAAAATATTCCGAATGGTGGTTTGAAAAGTGTTACTTTCCAAGTAAATATCCTTTTATGTAAGTTGAACTATGTGCAAGAATGTACCATGAATTTATTAAATCGCAGTGCGTTTGACTCTCATTTAAAAATCAGCTCGTTGATGACGAGCCATTTAGAAGAATGTCAAACCCTGAAGATCAGACATTTATGTCATTAGCAAAAATTTTAATGAACATTGTGTGATACATTATAAGTGTAAAATGCGCAAAAGAGATCGACATTATATGCAAAAACTTAGCTTTTCTTGCAGTTTATTAACTTTAGAGACCAATATTAATGTGAAAGCTTTTCTTTTCTTGTAACAACACTATGTACCGGGTGTCAGTATAAATTTGAAAACTTAATAAATCTCGGAATAATGTAGATATTGACACACGTGCTTGGAATGACATTAGAACATTTATTAGAACAAACAAAAAAAAAAAAAAAAGTTCACAAAATGTCCGACAGATCTCTTGCACGCGTCGTTTGGTGATGATTGTGTGCTCAGCCGCCACTTTCGTCATGCTTGGCCTCCCAGGTCCCAAGCCCTCAGTCTGTGCGATTATTGGCTTTGGGGTTGCCTGAAGTCATAAGTGTATCATGATCGACCGACATCTCTAGCGATGCTGAAAGAAAACATCTGACGCCAATGCCTCACCATAACTCTGGACATGCTTTACAGTGCTGTTCACAACATTATTCCTCGACTACAGCTATTGTTGAGGAATGATGATGGACATATTGAGCATTTCCTGTAAAGAACATCATCTTTGCTTTGTCTTGCTTTGTTATGCTGATTACTGCTATTCTGATCAGATGAAGCGCCATCTGTCGGACATTTTTTGAACGTTTGTATTTTTCTGGTTCTAATAAAACCCCATGTCATTCCAAGCATGAGTGTCAATTTGTACCTCTCTATCTACATTATTCCGTGATTTATTCAGTTTTCAAATTTATACTGACTTTTTGATCACCCGGTATATTAATTTAAACTATTAACTTTCCCTGTTTGTGTGTTCGTGCTACTTAACTGTTGGCTGACTATATCACATGTCCTATGCTCTGAATATCCACTGTCGTGATCATGTGACATGAGCTATTACTGGCTTACATAAGCGTATCGCAATCATGATTTCAATGATTCGGAAAGTAACATGCTGCATTGGGTGGTAATTCCAATGTTGTTGTTGTTGTTGTGGTCTTCAGTCCTGAGACTGGTTTGATGCAGCTCTCCATGCTACTCTATCCTGTGCAAGCTTCTTCATCTCCCAGTACTTACTGCAACCTACATCCTTCTGAATCTGCTTAGTGTATTCATCTCTTGGTCTCCCTCTACGATTTTTACCCTCCACGCTGCCCTCCAGTGCTAAATTTGTTATCCCTTGATGCCTCAGAACATGTCCTACTAACTGGTCCCTTCTTCTTGTCAAGTTGTGCCACAAACTCCTCTTCTCCCCAATTCTGTTCAATACCTCCTCATTAGTTATGTGGTCTACCCATCTAATCTTCAGCATTCTTCTATTGCACCACATTTCAAAAGCTTCTATTCTTTTCTCGTCCAAACTATTTATCGTCCATGTTTCACTTCCATACATGGCTACACTCCATACAAATACTTTCAGAAATGACTTCCTGACATTTAAATCTATACTTGATGTTAACAAATTTCTTTTCTTCAGAAATGCTTTCCTTGCCATTGCCAGTCTACATTTTATATCCTCTCTACTTCGACCATCATCAGTTAGTTTGCTCCCCAAATGCAAAACTCCTTTACTACTTTAAGTGTCTCATTTCCTAATCTAATTCCCTCAGCATCATCCGACTTAATTCGACTACATTCCATTATCCTCATTTTGCTTTTGTTGATGTTCATCTTATATCGTCCTTTCAAGACATTGTCCATTCCGTTCAACTGCTCTTCCAAGTCCTTTGCTGTCTCTGACAGAATTACAATGTAATCAGCGAACTTCAAAGTTTTTATTTCTTCTCCATGGATTTTAATACCTACTCCAAATTTTTCTTTTGTTTCCTTTACTGCTTGCTCAATATACAGATTGAATAACATCGGGGAGAGGCTAAAACCCTGTCTCACTCCCTTCCCAACCGCTGCTTCCCTTTCATGCCCCTCGACGCTTATAACTGCCATCTGGTATCTGTGCAAATTGTAAATAGCCTTTCGCTCCCTGTATTTTACCCCTGCCACCTTTAGAATTTGAAAGAGAGTAGTCCAGTCAACATTGTCAAAACCTTTCTCTAAGTCTACAAATGCTAGAAATGTAGGTTTGCCCTTCCTTAATCTATTTTCTAAGATAACTCGTAGGGTCAGTACTGCCCACGTGTTCCAACATTTCTACGGAATCCAAACTGATCTTCCCCATGGTCGGCTTCTACCAGTTTTTCCATTCATCTTTAAAGAATTTGCGTTAGTATTTTGCAGCTGTGACTTATTAAACTGATAGTTCGGTAATTTTCACATCTGTCAACAGCTGCATTCTTTGGGATTGGAATTATTATATTCTTCTTGAAGTTTGAGGGTATTTCACCTGTCTCATACATCTTGCTCACCAGATGGTAGAGGTTTCTCAGGACTGGCTCTCCAAAGGCCATCAGTAGTTCCAATGGAATGTTGTCTGCTCCCGGGGCCTTGTTTCGACTCAGGTCTTTCAGTGCTCTGTCAAACTCTTCACACAGTATCGTATCTCCCATTTCATCTTCATCTACATCCTCTTCCATTTCCATAATATTGTCCTCAAGTACATCGCCCTTGTATAAACCCTCTATATACTCCTTCCACCTTTCTGCTTTCCCTTCTTTGCTTAGAACTGGGTTTCCATCTGAGCTCTTGATATTCATACAAGTGGTTCTCTTATCTCCAAAGGTCTCTTTAATTTTCCTGTAGGCAGTATCTATCTTACTCCTAGTGAGATAAGCCTCTACATCCTTACATTTGTCCTCTAGCCATCCCTGCTTAGCCATTTTGCACTTCCTGTCGATCTCATTTTTGAGACGTTTGTATTCCTTTTTGCCTGCTTCATGTACTGCATTTTTATATTTTCTCTTTTCATCAATTAAATTCAATATTTCATCTGTTACCCAAGGATTTCTACTAGCCCTCGTCTTTTTACCTACTTGATCCTCTGCTGCCTTCACTACTTCATCCCTCAGAGCTACCCATTCTTCTTCTACTGTATTTCTTTCCCCCGTTCCTGTCAATTCCAATGTATACTTTCGTAATACGAAAATACACAGCATACATGTTGCTCCACATCAATGATATTTCCAAAATGTGCCTTTTCCCTGAGTTTTGTTTTTTAAAGTGCCAGGAAATTCTACGCCCGTGTATAAAAACCATAGCCATTCAAAGGATTGATAAGGGAAAATATACTGTCACTTAACACAGAAAAAGCGTGTTTTCACCCAGGAGAAAGTGTGTTTTTAACCGGGAAATCCTTGAAAAACCCAGGAATTTTTTTTCCTTGTCTGCATATACAATGTTGCTTTCAAACAATGGGAAATCCAGGTTTGAATAACAATAATATGGAGAGGATAGATTGCTACTTGCCATACAAAGGAGTGTTGAGTAGTAGACAGGCACTATGAAAAAGAGAAAGTCCTTCTTGTGCAGTAGAAAACACACACACATTAACACAAGCACAACTCAAGCACATGGCTGCTGTGTAGGGCACTAGAGCCTGACTGCAACTGAGCATGACAGAGCAGCAGTGAGGGATGGGTGGTGGGGGAAGGGGGAGGCATGAGGTGGAAAGGAGGAGGGCTAGGGGTAGCAAGGTGCTGGTGGGGGAAGATGCTACTGCTGCCTGGTAGAGTGTGCAGGAACTTGATGGGGTCAGGATAAGACTTATAGGTGTAGTGTCTAGAATCTGTGTTGGGTGGGAGGGGGAAGTAGAGGAGGGGAAAGGACTTGTAGATGCATTGATGTGATAGACATGTGTAGCATTGGAGTGGAAGCAGGGAAGGGGATAGTTAGGTGGTAGACGTGGACTAGTGAAGGTGTAAGCCAGGGAGGTTACGGGAAGAAAAGATATGTTGTAGAGAGAGTTCCCACTAACACTTCAGAAAAGCTAGTATTGCTAGGACGACTCCATATGACCCGGGCTGTAAGTCACACATTAAAGTGAAGTGCACCACATTGGGCTGCATGTTCAGCAAATGGGTAGTCCAGCCATATCTTGGCTACAGTTTATCAGTGGCCATCATGTGGACAGAGAGCAGTTTGGTTGTGATGCACATTTAGACAGCGGCACGCACACATAACATGGTTGCTTTCACAGATAGCCCTGCCTCTGATGGAATAGGAGATGTCTGTGACAGGTTTGACTCGCTGGTAATGGGAGGATGTATGGGACAAGTCTTGCATGTAGGACTATTGCACAGTTATGAGCCATGAAGAAAAGGGTTGGGAGCAGGGGTGGAGTAGGAACGCACAAGGATATTGCATAGATTTGGTGGGCAGTGGAGTACTACTGTGGGACTGGGGAAGAGGATAGTGGGGAGGATATTCCTCATGTCAGGGTATGAAACAGGTAGTCGAAACCTTGGTAGAGAATGTGATTCATTTGCTTCAGTCCGGGATGGTGCCAAAACACTATAGGAATGCCCTTTTGTGGCTGGATAATTGGTATGTGGAAGGTGGTAAGTGACTGGAGAGAAAAGTCACAGGATAGCTGTTTCTGTACAAGGTTGGGAGGTTAATTTCGGTATGCAAAGGCCTCAATGAGAGACTCTTGGGATATTTGGAAAGTTTGTCACTACAAGTGTGATGAATCTGGATGACCAGGCTGAGTGGAAGGGACTTCTTGGCATGGAATGGGTGGCAGCTATCGTAGGTGAAGTATTGTTGTGATGTAGCCATCCTTGAGGTGGAGATCAACGTTGAGGAAGGAGATGTGTTGGGTTGAGTTGGACCAGGTGAAGTGAATCAGGGAGAAGGTATTGAGGTTTTGGAGTAATTTGGATAGGGCATACTCACACTCAGTCCAGGCTCTGAAGATGTTATCAGTGAACCTAATCCAGATGAGGGGTTTGGAATAGTTGGTGGTTTAGCAGGCTCCCCCCTATGTTGTCTGTGGGAAGGTTGGCATGGGATCGTGCCTATTGCTGTGCCATGGAATTGTTTGTAGGTGATGCCTTCAAAGGAGAAGCAATTGTGGATAAATATATAGTTGTTCACCTTTATTCGGAAGGAGGTAGTACATTTGGAGTCATTTTGGCATTGAGAAAGGTAGAGTTCAGTAGCAGCAAGGCCATGGACATTGGGGATGTTAGTGCAAAGGGAGTTGGCATCATTAGTCATGAGCAGGGCACCGAATGGTAAAGAGACAGGAACTGCGGAGAGTTGGTGGAGGAAATGACTGGAGTCTTTTATGTAGGAGCATAGGTTGTGGGTAATAGGCTGAAGGTATTGGTTGAGGAGAGCAGAATTTCCCTCTGTGAGGCACTGTAATCAGCCACAAGGGGGCATCCTTAATGGTTATGTTTGTGGGCTTAAGGATACAAGTAAACCCAACCACCCAGGAAGCCCTTATGTGGCTGGTTACTGTGCCCCCCACAAACAGAATCTCTGCTTTTATAGACCAACACCTTCAGCCTATTATCCGTAACCTTCTCTGCTGTATAAAAGACGCCAATCATTTCCTCCAGTGACCCACTCAGTTGCTGTTCCTTTACCAATCAATATCAGCTTGTTACTATTGATACCACCTCCTTTTACACAAAAATCTCCAGTGCCTGTGGCCTTGCTGCTATTGAACACTATCCTTTCCAATGTGCGACTGACTCCAAACCTACTGCCTTCTGCCTTGCCATCATAACTAACAATATTCTCACCCACAATTACTTCTTCTTTGAGGCATCACCTATAAACAAATCTGTGGTACAGCAATGGTCACCTATGGGCTCTGTCCTATGCCAACCTTTTCATGGTCCAGCTAGATGAATCATTCCTAACCAAATTGGTGAGGATGCCCTACCCACATTTCTCCAGAACTTCAACACCTTCTCCTCTATTCATTCCACCTGGTCCTCCATTACCCAACGAGCAACCTTCCTTAATGTTGAGTTCCAACTCAGGTATGGCTGTATCAATACCTGTGTCCGCATCACATCTACCAGCCACCATCAATACCCCCACTTCGACTGCTACCACCCATTCTGTACCATTAATTTCCTTCCATACAGCTTGACCATCCATGGTCATTTTGTTGTGAATTGGCAGGAGCCAATTCACGGAGTTTGGAGGAAGCCGAAAGGCAAGCGTTTAAGCTCATGCAGGCTGGCGTGAGGTCTGGAAAATGACAAGGAATTATAGTAGCCAAAAATAGTACATAGCTTCTGGAATACTTAACTTTAATCCATAATTGGAGAACATCGCTCTTGTTGATACATTAATAACAATCTCAATATAAACTGGTAATGGCGCCTTGCTAGGTCATAGCAAATGACGTAGCTGAAGGCTATGCTAACTATCGTCTCGGCAAATGAGAGCATATTTGTCAGTGTAGCATCGCTAGCAAAGTCAGCTGTACAACTGGGGTGAGTGCTAGGACATCTCTCTAGACCAGCCGTGTGGCGGCACTCGGTCTGCAATCACTGACAGTGGCGACACGCGGGTCCGACGTATACTAATGGACCGCGGCCGATTTAAAGGCTACCACCTAGCAAGTGTGGTGTCTGGCGGTGACACCACACATTTCACATCTGTAGTGCCGAGCAGTCCCTCTCCAAATTTGCCAAGGATATCATGGAGGCCTTCACAGACTGAAATTACCCTCTCAACTCTGTCCAGAAACAGATAACCCATGCCTTCTCTCTCCAGTCACCTACCAACTTCCACATACCCACTGTCTAGCCACAAAGTTGCACTCCTCTTGTGACTCAATACTTCCCAGGACTGCAGCAGCTGATTCACACTCTCCTCCAAAGTTTCAAGTATCTGTCACGCCCTGAAATGAGGATGACCTCCCCTCTGCCACCTATCCAACCTGTGAAATATTGTTTTCCATCCCTACTCCAGCCCTGCTGCCAACCATTTGCCTCATGGCTCATACCCTTGCAATAGGACTAGCTGCAAGACCTGACTACTGTCTGCTCCAGTTGTGCCACAGGCATCTCCTGCCTTGTTGGAGGGAGGGCTACCTGTGAAAGCAGCCATGTCATCTACCAACTAAGCTTTAACCAATGTACCAGTTTCTACATGGGCATCATAAAACAAGTTGTCTGTCCACATGAATGGCCACCGACAAACTTTAGTTAAGAGACAGCTGGACCACACAGTTACTGAACATGCTGCCCAGTGTCGTGTGCTTCACTTTAACGACTGTTTCACAGCTCGTGGCGTCTAGATTTGTACTAGCAGTATCAGCTTTTCTGAGTTGTGTCAGTGGGAACTCTCCCTGCAACACATCCTCTGTTCCTTTAACTCCACTGGACTAACCCTTCACTGGTCCCTGTTTCCCACCTACATAACCCTTTCTTTGCTCCCATTCCATTACTACAACACGTGTTTGTCCCGCCAACCCACCTACATGTCCTTTCCTCTCCTCTACTAAGCCCCCCCTCCCCCCTCCCCCCAGGTCCTCTACAGCACAGTGCCCTGAGACAGTGGCCATATGTGTGTGAATTGTGCTTGTGTGAATATGTAAGTGTTTTTCATTGCAGAAGAAGGACTTTGTCTTAAAGCTTCAATATATTAACAGTCTTTTTCATTGCGTCTGTCTGCTACTCAACACCACCTCTAATATGGTGAGTAGTAATTTGTCCTTTCCATTTTGTTGCAAATGTTACCTGCAGATGGGTTCATTCATTCTGTGTAGAGATTTCTTGTGGAGATTTCTTGTCGAGTTTGATCTTGATAGAAGTTGAAGATGCGAAGTCAGTGATGTATATATTTCACGGACAGTATATGACTTATAAATATGAATGGTCTTCAATGGAAATAATTGAAACAAAGATGTTTTCTATTATGTTGAGAAGTTTTCATGAAATTTCAATCACCAACTTTCTCCTTCGAATGTGAAATTTGTTTGATGACTTGCACCTACTTATTGTGACGGAGTTTCGGGATGGCTTGAAGTGGGTGAGAGATTCTGCACCAGAGACATGTATGGGGGCAGCAGAAGACCCTTTATAGTTTATTATTTACAACCATTCAGTCTCCTTGGCTGAGGCTGTTGATCTCTGGGACCTCGATGAGCAAATGAGCCTCTTGGTGCAACTGTACTTGCACCACCATCTGTGCCAATGGCACTGCATAACAAGTGTCTCCTAGTACTGTGTCAGCCCCCGTGGTCATATTGTGTAACTGAGCGTGTAACAAACTCAACCATGGAATCTTCCATTGTCCTGGAGAAGATGGCCTAGTGATGGTAAGGCAACATTGTGCTCTGAACTCCAAACCAGAGGATATATGGCTATGGCTGGCTGCATCAGACCACAGCGACGCGGAGGGGAGGCGGCGTCCTAGGGTTGAGGTTATCGAAAAAGTTCAGAGAAGGGCATTTGTGTATTATTGCAGCATCAGGGGAGAGAGTGGCCAGTATATGATAAATAAAGTTTAGGTTGATGTCATTAACAACAAAGACTTTTTCATTGTGGCAAGATATTTTCATGAAATTTCAATCCTAAACTTTCTCCCCTGAATGCTAGATATTTTGTAGACTCCCATATGCATAGGGAGGAATACCATTGTGGTAAAATATGGGAAACCAGAGCTTGTTTTGAAAGATTTAGGTGTTCATTTTTTCCATGTGGTATTCCAGAGTAGAACAGTCCAGAAATAGTCCGAAAGTGCTTTGATGACTGAAGTACCAGGCACTTATATGTGAATTGGAGTGTAATGATGTAGACAAAATGTGGCGATGAAACTGAAAGAATTTTATCCAAGAATATCACTAAAATAAACCAAGTTTCAAATTTATCACATTAATAGTTTAGTAATCAGATTATAAAAACAGAGTGGTTAAACATGTATGTAACTGATACGTGTTTGTTGTGCACATATATTCATTACAGCATTTCAAATGAACTATTTGGGAACATTATGTTTACTTTTGTGCACTGCTGGCAGCATTTCAAATTTGGACAGAATATGTGCATTGTATGACTGCGAATGTTATTTTGTGTGTGGTAATTTGTACCACTGTAATAATGGCTTATTTTTATTCTCTTTCAGATCACTTTGGACTCTGGTGCAAGTCAGAAGTTTGTCTGCTTACTTAATGCAACACTAGAAACTCTTTCACAACTTCTGGAGATAGCAACTTTGCATGAAGGAGGAAGGCTAGCAGAAGAAATTCTTTCATACCTACGTCTAACAGTGATTATAGCTCCCACTGCAACTGTTAAATGTGTTCAACAGGTATTAGTTTTTTCATGTAAAATATTAATTATTTTTTGGTGAGAATGATCACCAAAATGAAACTACTATTAAATACTGTAGAAATTGAAACCAATGGCAGTGCTGGATTAAAGAAACATAAAGCTGGTGGAGATGAGGATTAGATACTAACTTCCAGAAAAAGAAGTTTGTGTAAAATTGATATTTGCTATTTATTTAGTTTAAGCATCAACAGTAGAACCAAGTTACCAAGGCTACTTCTGGCATTGTTACACTGTTAACTGAAGTGTTTAGTTGGTTCTGTTCTTGATAGATAACACTTAAAAGACATTAATTACACTATTTTCACATCATTCATACGTACATAAATATCAACTATTTATCATTAAGAATCACAGTGTGGTAAACATGGGGTGACACACAAACCTACATTACACTCACTACGCTTATGTGAGCTGTCTTTCATCCCATGTTTCCCTGTGATGTTCTTCTGCTTCTCACTAAACACTACGCATCACCTACATGCTTTCTTCTTCATTTCTACCAGTTTCATACAGTTTGGAAAATGTTTCTGTACAACCGAGCAATCCATGAAAAACCTCAGTTGCCTCTTCTCACTGGATGCTGCTGTAATTATATAGTGGAAGCCAGGCAATCTTCACCAAGTCACTGTTTTGTGATCAGGTGGTCCATATGAGAGATCCTAATGAAAAAGTTTTGCGTTAGCTTTGTTTGTTGTAATCCAGCACCGCCACTGGTTTCATTTTCTTGTTACCTTCTCTTGTGGCAACAGGCAGCACTGAGGAGTGTGCCTGGTACTTACTATCCACTCATCATTCGTGTCTTTCCTTCACAATGCTAGAAGATAATTTTTACGACAAAAAAATTGTTCACCATTCTCGAGTTTTACCCACTCTTAGAGCCTTGGGCAATCCTTTTCTCTTTTGAATTACAGTTCCCACAAGATCAGTGTTAGCTTTAGCCGATTCTTCAGCTAGCTGAGCAACCATGTGGAATTGGTCAACTTATACTTTGCGGTTCTTATCTTGGAGTGTGCTGAGCAGTTGCTTCACTACTGTAGAACCAGTGTTGTCCAGGTTATCATCCCTTCCATGGTAAACCTCAAGGTTGGATATGTAGCCAATTTTGGATGCTGCAAGAATGTATAGCTTCATGCCATATTTACTCGGCTAATTAGCCATATAAACTTTGAAACCTATACACCCCCTAAGGACACATATCTTCATCAGTGATCCATGAACAATGGCAGTTCATGCAGCTCGAGACATGGATGGGGATTGCATTGTTGCCAGTTGCAAGCAACAGTTGTGGTAAGTGCACACGCACACACATGCTCTGTGCTTGAAGAAAACATGCAGAATTTATCACTTACTACCACCCTCAGCCATGACGACTTGCAACAAGCGGAATAAACATTCACTATTAACTCACTAGAATTATGTTTAACTCCCGCATTGGCAACAACATTCACCGCAGACTGCAAGAACACTACTGAACGCTTGTGGCCCATCAGAGAATGCGTAAAGTAGATATGCAGAACAAGCCTGAACACGACTGCCATCACTTGTGACTCCAACTACAGTGCTTCATCTGGTTGATAACTTTCTTTGAACTTATTTACGAAGGCATCCAAAAGAGGCCTAACTTGATGAAAGGCACTGAAGTGTACTACATCTTCCGTTTTTTGCTTTGTGTTGTCATTTATATAAAATATTGACAAAATATTAAAAAAACCATTCCTTGGTATAACATTGGGGCAGAAACTCCAGTTAACCACTGGATTACTACATCAGTGACTGGCCATACTTGGCATCTCACTGATCAACATGTGGAGGATAATAGCCAGAAATTTCTTTCAGAATTTGCACCTAATTTGTTTTGTGCTCTGAGTATGGTCAGCTTCTGTCTAGCATGTAGGTTTGTTTGTACCTTCATATTTGAAATAACACTGTCATTTACAAAATGAGGAAAAAAATCTAAATATTCACAAGCCTGATCAAGTACTTGTGTGGCACACCATGAGAGGCTGTAAATACCAAAGTGTTTGGAGTTTTATCCACTTCATTCCCATTATCTTTCAAATTGTTACTCAGTCTTGGTCTGTTTGGTGTAGAGTGGCTGGGTCCACAGACGATGGTGAACCTTTATTTGACATTGAATGTGATTATGAAATTATACAGAATGTTGCAGAACCAATCGCTTAAAATTTTACGTTCCGTATTGATTTAAGAAGAAATTAGACGTACTAGGACTCTGGTTATTGTCTAGTATTCCATGATCACTGTCAGTATTGAAACCCAAAAAACATTCATCATCCATAGTCTCAGCAAGTACTTCTTCAATAATTTTTTTGAACTTTTGCATCATTATGACATGCCATTTTGATTATAAAGAAGATAACAAGCTAAAACCAATAATAGTGGCATCAAAAATAACAGACAAATAACAGACCACCATAGAACATCTAACAAACAAACAACAAACATAAGCAACTTGTTTCAAAAAAATACATATTGGTATATTGCTTTACCTTGCTATGTCCTGTGATCCAGTGCTAAAGTGATGAACTAAAAACATTAGAGAACCTATGGGTTTTAGCGGGAACAGTAAAATTATGTTTGAAACGCAAAAGGAGCATGGAATGCTACGCAATGTAATATTATGATGGCACATTTTCTTCTTTTTCACGCCCGACGTAATATTACGCCAACTGCATGGTGTTAACAAAGAATCAAGCTGCTTACTGAAATGAGTGTCCATTGTGTGAGAATGTGAAATGATGGAAGATGTTTTACGTCTTGGCTTTACGTCACAATGTGTGCATCCTGTGATATGAGAACGGGGTTCAGGTGGTTATAAGAAACTGTCATTATTAATTATTGGTATGACAATCATTGACAACACTGATTGATGTCCATCTGACCCAACACATACCTCTTCCCTGTCAATACCTTATAACCAGTTGTGACTAAATTTCATAAATATTGCAGCTGTTTCATGAGCCTGTAACAATGAGATTTATGTTTCCTATTTATTTTTAGTTTTTTCCTCAACTGCTGTTAACTGTGACCATTTTTGTAAACTGTTAAATCTTGGAACATTTTGTGTGTTTTATTATTTGTTGCTGTGCAGCTAACATTTCAGGTTTTGTAGATATTACTTTGAAAAGCTTCTGCAGAAATGCTCTGAGTAATGAGTACTTTTTGCTTTGTACATGTAAACAGCTACTGAAATGCCTGTTTGGTACAAATCTAAGCGCACAATGGGAGGATGCAGATGAGAAGAAATTTTCTTCAGCACCTGTCGGCTCTCAGGTTCCTGTCTCATCTGATGGATTTTACAGTACATGTTTTCAAGCAGCGTACCGTTGCCTTACAGATAATATTGCATCCCCTTGCACAAAGACAGACAAGGACGAAGTGTCTACGTAAGTTTTATGTAAATTTCTTATCCTTTTATTTTATTACATTTTACAGCCCTTGTCTATACTGTCCTCATAGGCCATAAAAGGGAAAAAAGAATATATACTGTTTAATATATGCAGTTTTGTTGAATCACCGTCTTATAAGAACGAAAACATGGTGCAAGCAGATTGTAATCTCTTTATTGTGTGTGCTATTAACTAATTTTGACTGTTGGTCATTGACAAGCACATATCAAAAGCCTTTAGTTTATTGAAAGCTACTAGTGTATGTCAAAATGTTTGTTAATTCTTATTGTTAGTTTTAAGGTAGAAAAGGGTAAAGTCACTCTGAAACGTGTCCACAGTGGATAACTTCAATAACACATGACTTCATGCTTTGGCAGGAGCTCCCTCCAAGTGAACTGCTCACTACTTTGGTTGATGAGTTTGGAGGGAAATAAGTAAGAAAAAAAACTTTAAAATTTTGTGAATTGTCTGGACTCAAGCCTAAATTTTTTTTAAATTGAGCTGTGTATTGGTTTTATGCAACATTTTTAAGAGCTGACAGGGCAGTACAAAGTTTTATTGTATGTGAGAGAGGGGAGAGGGTTATTCAATTGCTAGTCATTGTACCAAGCTTCATTCCTCTGTAGGTCTGCCTGCATTTTCCTACAATTTTAGTCATTACTACTTTCCTATGTACATCATGATCATCATCATCACCTGCGAATAATTTTGTCTAGCCGTCTGCCATCAATTTGATAATTTGTTTGTATGTCGTGAACTGATAATTGTAGTTTATCATTCCATTGTGAAGCTGCCTTTGCATCTGAGGTTTTTTGCCCCTTTAAGTATAGAATGTTGATTCCTGTATCCCGGAAGTCCTGAATCCAGTCACAAAGCTGGTTGCATGTTTTGTTTACTAGTTCACATTATAGACTGTATTGAATGCTTTCTGGCCGGCCGCGGTGGTCTCGCGGTTCTAGGCGCTCAGTTCGGAACCGCGCGACTGCTACGGTCGCAGGTTCGAATCCTGCCTCGGGCATGGATGTGTGTGTCCTTAGGTTAGTTAGGTTTAAGTAGTTCTAAGTTCTAGGGGACTGATGACCAGAGATGTTAAGTCCCATAGTGCTCAGAGCCATTTGAGCCATTTTTTTTAATGCTTTCTGAAAGTGTGAAGTATGACATCAATCTGGCATCCATTATCTACTGTCTTGTGGATCTCGTGAATAAACTGTGAGTTTTATTATACTACTGTTTGTGGAGTTCATGTTGATTCCTACAGAGGGGACTTTTGTTCACTAAATACATCATAATACTTTAACATGAAACATGTCCCATAGTTTTACAGCAGATTGCTAGTAGTAGTAGTAGTTGTAGTAGTAGTAGCTTTATTCATCCGTAGATCTCTTTTTACAAGGATATAGGACATGTCAGAGTATTGTTGCAATAGATTCCTGTAGTTAAGTACATATGTCTCACAATCTTTTTTGAAAGGATGAGTGATCTGTAACTTTTTCAAACCACATGGAAAACACATCATTTCTCCAGTGCCCTTTGACAGGTTGCAGCTACAAGGGAAGTAAGTTTGTTTGCATTATCTATGTAGAAGTACCCAGGTGTGTCATCACGCCAGTTGCTTTTCCTTTGTTGAGCAATTTTATTTGATTTGTCTTCTGTGGGTACTTATCTTCATATCTTTCATTTGGGCTTTTATGTGATTGATGAAAGGAGGAACTGTATTAACATCTTTCGGAGCAAAACAATTTTACGATATTGAATCCATATTTCCACCTTCTCTATGTCATTCTCTATTTGGATACCATTGTGGTCACTGAACCTTCTATTTACAAATTTTATGGTTGTCATGTAACAACAAAATTTTATGAGATTTTGTTTTAGATCAGTAGGCAAAATTTTGCTTTCAAATTCATTGGATGCATCTCATGTGGTCTTCTTACATTCCTTTTGGCTTTATTCAGTTTTTATTTATCAAAAAACTTTCAATTAATTTAAAACAATCATGAAGTTCACTCAGCTTTTGTGGAGTCTTTCTGACATGACTGTAGAATCCATGGCTGGTTATTTCTATCCCTGACAACTTACTTCTGCACATAAATGTCTAAAGCATATTGTCTAATAACCTCATTGCTGGTGGAATTTAGACCCTGATCTTCCTTTCTATTATTTCTATACAATTGTGGTTCATACTGTAAAGGTCCATATGCAGTTACACTTTGTCACAATTTATTGTAATCATTTTGTATCTGGATTTTCTACTGTTTGTGTAATCTTTTTGGTTATCCTTTTGCCATATTTTCCTTCTTTGTTGCTTTCACAAGACATGTGCTGTAGTAATTTGCTACTACTCTGATGACTTTGATATTGAATGTTTGATGATTTGCCAGTTTTCAATATTAAGCAGTGTGGAATGTCATCCAGAAATGTGCTTTGTAAGTAACCACTGCATATATCCTAAATTATTGCATTTCTGTGTAGGAACTGATATTGTAGTTTGTGAAGTTACAGGAATAAATCCTCTGATCATGATAAAATTGTTGAATTTCAGAAAGAAGAAAATGAAATTTCATTATGTATGCATAACTGAATAATGGTCAAAACAGTAAGGGTATAAGATGACTTAGACATTTGGTAAATTCACTCTGACACAGATACTTTTTAATTATTTATTTTCTTCTTGGACAAGCTGAGTAAGAACGACATGCCAATTTCAGTTCATTAATTGTTGTTGTTTACTTTTCTTCTAGTACTCTTTTTGTCTGTTCACTGTGCTATTTCAGACCAATTGTTTTCGCTCTCCTCCTTTGAATCCTTCCTCATTCAATACTTCCTCATTCAATACTTATCCCTAAACATTTTTCTGTCATTTGTTTCTTCAGATTTTATATTATTTCTTTTTCTAAATCCTTTTTTTGTTTGTTGATCCAATTTTCTGTTGACTTTTTATCACACTAATATTTGAAGATTATGGTTAATAATAGTCGAGGGACATGAAAGGGAAGCAGTGGTTGGGAAAGGAGTGAGACAGGGTTGTAGCCTATCCCTGATGTTGTTCAATCTGTGTATTGACCAAGCAGTAAAGGAAACAAAAGAAACATTCGGGGTAGGAATTAAAATCCATGAAGAAGAAATAAAAACTTTGAGGTTCGCCAATGACATTGTAATTCTGTCAGATACAGCAAAGGACCTTGAAGAGCAGCTGAATTGAATGGACAGTGTCTTGAAAGGAGGATTTAAGATGAACATCAACAAAAGCAAAACGAGGATAATGGAATGTAGTTGAATTAAATCGGGTGATGCTGCGGGAATTAGATTAGGAAATGACACACTTAAAGTAGTAAATGAGCAAAATAACTGATGATGGTCAAAATAGAGAGAATATAAAATGAAAACTTGGAATGGCAAGGAAAGCATTTCTGAAGAAGAGAAATTTGTTAACATCGAGTATAGATTTAAGTGTCAGGAAGTCGTTTCTGAAAGTATTTGTATGGAGTGTCGCCTTGTATGGAAGTGAAACATGGACAATAAGTAGTTTAGACAAGAAGAGAATAGAAGCTTTCGAAATGTGGTATTACAGAAGAATGCTGAAGATTAGATGGGTAGATCACATAACTAATGAGGAGGTATTGAATAGAATTGAGGAGAAGAGGAGTTTGTGGCACAACTTGACTAGAAGAAGGGATCAGTTGGTAGGGCATATTCTGAGACATCAAGGGATCACCAATTTAGTATTGGAGGGAAGTGTGGAGGGTAAAAATCGTAGAGGGAGACCAAGAGATGAATACACTATGCAGATTCAGAAGGATGTAGGCTGCAGTAGGTACTGGGAGATGAAGAAGCTTCCACAGGATAGAGTAGCATGGAGAGCTGCATCAAACCAGTCTCTGGACTGAAGACCGCAACAACAACATGGTTAATTACTGTCTTGCATTCAAAATCAATGTCCAAAAAATTACTGTCTTCTTCTTTCTCGGACTTGTCCAAATGAACAGACACCACGTATACAGGGTAGGGCAAATAAAAGTGGCCCAGGGAACAGAGTTCCAGGGTACAAAGAAACAGTGCAGAGGAAAGTAAATACAGTACTAATGTTACTACAGCAAATGCTGAAATTGACCAACATTCATCTATTGGCATTTTTGGGACCTGGTCAACAAGTTCATGAAGGTGGATCGGAGATGGATTGCTGGAAGTGCTGCAGTCTTATCTGACTTAAAGTTCTGCTACAGTTCTTGAAGACTATGAGGGTTGTCGCAATACCCTTTAGACTTACGGGCTCCTCAGGTTAAATAATTGCACACTGACAGGTCAGGTTACCTGGGTGGCCAGCTAGGGCCGTGATCAGACTGGGCAACAACTCTGTCAGGCATGTAGATTGTGTAAATATGCTCCAAGGTTCGGTCAGCTGTATGGGCAGTAGCTCCATACTGTTGGAAGTAACTGTAGGTCTTTTCCTCCTCCGTTAATGCTGCCACAAATAGATTCAAAGTGTTCGAAATGTAATGTGCAAAAGTCAGGGTTTGATGAAAGAAGACGAGACCAATGATGTGGCATGTTGACACTGCACACCAGACCCCATACTTCTGATCATTCAATAGTGTTTCATAGAAGTTATGTGTATTCTCCACTGCCCAGAACCTGTGATTCTGTGAGCTAACATACCCACTCGGGTAAAATGAGACTTCATCAGACATAAATGAGAGATCCATGTCGAAGCCATTCATTGTTATCTTAATGAATAGTCACTCACAAAACAGGAGGTGCTGAGGAACATATGATAGTTTTACTGGATGAACAGTAGACACTTGGTAGGGATGCACGTACTGGTCCAGGTAGAGTATTTGTTCGCATGATCAATGTGATATTTTGATCTTTCGCACCAGGTTGATTTGGTAGAACTCTGAAGCATTTTTTGGTGAACTGCAGCTACATTTTCTGGTGTGCAGGCATGTTTTGAAATGTTTTTAGACTTGTTCAGAACAGAGCCTGTCTGGCACCATTTTCAGACTAAGCTTTGCATGGCACTTTGACACCATTAAATTTCTCAGCTAACAACTGACTTTGTTACCATGTAACTATCCACCATTAATACCTGCTGCTCCACTCTTTGCACTGCTCTACTCACACCGATCACCGATAAAGCCCACGTTATGCTCTGAACCAGTGTAGATCACGTGGCAGGCATACATGTAGTGTGAGCACCACAGGGTGTGGTTATATGCATATACTCACATCCAGTTGTATCCACTTGTCCAAGCCACTTTTATCTGCCCATTTATTATTATGATGACGGCCATTGATCCCTTCTGTGCAGATGCACATCAAGGTCAAACCCCTATGGGAATTTGCAAGACACAGTGAGTAATGAGGCTAATAAGCAGGGGCACTGCATTGGTAGTGTGTGTTATAAGTTGAGAATTTGGGTCTGACACGGGGTGTGCTAAGGCAGTCCATGCAGTTATGGTGACTACTGTGACCGCATGGCGCAGTGGTCAGTGCATCTGCCTAGTAAGCAGGAAACATGGGTTTGAACCCCAGTCCAGCACAAATTTTCAACTTCCCCCATTGATTCAAATCAATGCCTTTTGGCAGCTAATATTCTTCATTTCCTTTGTGTCTTGATTCATCATTACTTTGTAATTTCCAACTTCCCACAATTTTTCATGAGCCTAATATTTTCCTAATAATTTTCTTAAATATTTTCCTAGTACTGTATTTCTTATTTATGTGTACTATAATGCCTTATTTTTGCATTTCAGACAGGCAATTTTTTTATTGTAAAATTCTTTAGTTATAATTTATGCCCTTCCCATTTTATGAGGTGTTACCCAAAATATCCAAGAATTTCATTGCAAAAATCAGAAAACTGTACTCACAACCTAATGTCCTTCAAAGTAGTCACCTTGGGAATATACTTAAATCCTAATGACCTTCAAAGTAGTCGCCTTGGGAATGTATGCTACAATTCCAGCATTGTTCTCATTTTTGGAAGCATTCTTGGAAGTCCGCAGGGTTAAAGGTGTTCAGTACACGGTACAATTCCATTTGGACATCTTCAGTTGAGTCAAAATGTTGCTCTTTCGGGATGATTTTCATCTTTGACAACACGTAGAAGTCACACGGGGCTAGATTTGGCTAATAGGGAGGCTGGTGGACCGTTGCCATTTTGTTTTTGGCCAGGAATTCTTTCACAACGAGTAAGGTGTGCATGGATGTGTTGTCATGGTGCACCTACCAGTCTTTCTTTTTCCATAACTCGGACCATTTGCACCAAAAATTTTCCCTCAGTCACCTCAAAACCACACAGTAAAACTGCTTGTTGACAGTGTGACCAAACTTTTTGAACTGTAGTTGGCCTTGAGGTAGTTGGCGTTTGCCATTGTAATGACTGCTGCTTTGTGTCACAGTTATAACCGTAGACTCAAGATTCATCTCTTGTTATGACTCTGGATAAGAATTTTGGACACTCACCATCTCTTTGTTGCAGCTCAGTGTACTTCTGGAACCCGAGGTTTCATTGGTCAGTGCTGAGAAGGCGAGGGACAAACTTCGCTTCAGTTCATTGGCTGGAATTCATTGACATGTACTGTATGACAGTCCAAGTCTGTCACAAACATAGTGAATTGTCTGCTTTCAGTCATTGTGGATCACATCTCACACTTTTGTGATCAGTTCCGGTGCTGCGCATGTTGACAGACTGGAATGTTTATCCTCGTCCACAGATTCTTGGACTTCCTTGAAGTACTTGAATCACTCAAATGTTCTTGCTTGAATCAGTGCATTCCCACAAAATGCTTCTGGCAGCAAGCGGTGGCTTTCAGCTGCAGTTTTCTTTAACTTGAAACAGAATTTGATGCAGGTCCATTGCTCCTTCACATTACCCATTTCATAATTCACAGAAGCACTGAAACACATCCTGACACGCGCCGCTACAGCTCACAACTGCGTGCACCATAGATGATGCATCTTTGTGCCACAGTAGCTAAGATGTGCCTCTCATGACATTTAGCTGTGGAATGCTGTGCTGCTACTGATTTGACTCATGCAATGAAATTCTTGGATATTTTGGGTGGTACCTCATATGTATTCCTTCTTCTATAGCATCTTTTTTTCTGGACTATTTTCTTCAATTATCTCACCAAGATATTTAAATTTTTTAACCTCCTCTGTTTGGCCAGTGTCTGTGTTTAGAAATATTGGTGCATCTTTAATGTATGTTATTTTTTTCGTGCAGAAAATCTTAAATCGGACCTTTTGGCTATTTCTTCTAGAAGATTAATCTGTGTCACTACAGAATGTCACATTTTGAGAAAGAATAGCAAAAACATCCACAAATGTAAGGCAGTTTATTCCAGTATTTTTGTTTCCTTTTCCCAACCTTACTGGTGAAGTCATATATCCATTCCAATTTCTCATCCTGTGCGTTTTTTTCTAGAACACAATTAAAAAGGACTGGGGATAGGCCATCACCTTGCCATACACCAGTGTTTATTTCTAAGGGCTGAGCTATTTTCCCATAAATTTCTATTTAGATACTTTGTAAATGTTTCATGAATCAGATTTGCTAATTTTGACTTTATATTTAGTAAGTTGCAGAATGCTAAATAAAAATTTATAAACAAATGAAACTGAAAAAAATCAATAAAACATTAAAAATGATTGTGAGAGATCATATGAAATAATAATGCAGCAGAGAGAGAAGTTCAGAACTGATGCAAGGAACTCCTATACAGTATAGGAGGTCTGTGTCACAGTAAAACCTTTCAGCTTAATATTTGAAGAGTTGAGGTATATGACCAACTTTTCTCAGTTTTGCTGGAATCTTATTGAAAATAAAACTTGTTGAGTAGTGCACACCGATCTGTATATTTAAGGAAATGTTATCCAGGTTTAAATCATTTTCCATCCTGTGTTCATTCAATGAAAGCTACAGTTTTTTTCTGAATGAGTCAGTATTTCCAACAACAAATCCCATGATTTAGTGTCCGTACAGGGATTGCAGAGTTAGAATTTTGAGATACCTGAGCAACAACCTACACAAAATTTGCAAACTGACACTGCAGATCTGCCTGCTCACCCTTTTCTGGTCTAAGAAAATGCTCAGAGAGTGCAGAGTTATCCTAGAATATAATATAGGAGGTAACAGACTGAAAGTAAAGAAGCATTTTTGTTCCATTGTTAGAGACAGTGGAGGTTATTCTTATAATAAAGATGGTAGCATTCTGTTTCTGCACAACATATTTCCTATTAGGATGACATACCTGTATGTTCAGAAATTATGCAGAACATAGGATTACACTGGTGTAGGGTCTCTGCAGTTCTTGTCTGTATGAATCAAGATATGGATATGATGCGAGCCTCTGGAACTGCTTAGCAATAAGGAAGGTAACTAGAACTACTGTTTCATGATAATGTGTGCCCTGACTGCAAGTGCCAGTGACTATTTCGAATTTACGTGCACTGACCCCATGGGGTTACTGATGATTTCCTGAAGGACTTGTTGGAATTCATCAGGAATAGCAATCTCCAACACTGGAACAGTCCTGTAAGGTGCCAATATAGCTGAAATGTATCTTCCAAGTGAATTCAACAAATGTTCAATATAAAGTAATTGGATAAATAAAAAAATCTTCTCTTTCCTTCTCATACCACTTAGTAAGTGTCCCCTGATCTGGGATTATGGATGACTTTTCCGAACTCTCCCCATTTCTTAAATTTCACCAGTCCTTTCCTATCATCCCTCTTCCTTCCCCTTTAACCCTTCTTTCAGAAGAAGGAATATCTGACTCTGAAAACTTGCAAATTTAGGTACTATTATATGTGTGTTCTCCTGCCACCATATGGTGAGTAGATTTTTTTTATCCATCCAGTTACATAATACTTTCAAAAATTGATTATTTTTGCTGACACATGTTTAATAAGATTAAAGTCCATGGAGGGACTTGGTTGAACCACTTGAACGATACTGTCAACTTTTAATGCATTGTCTACCAGCTGAGCTGTTTGCAGAGGGACATGAAAGTATAAAAGGCCAATGAAATCACCATGTGACATAAAAGGCCAATGAAATCACCATGTGACAGAGCAGAAGAAATCAAAAATTGATTTGGGTGGAAGGATGTCTTTGAAATCATTAATTTGGTTCTCTGTTCTTTTAATGCGCAATACAAAATACTGAGTGAGGTGATGTTGCAGGAGGACAGTGTACTTGCATTTGCGAGGATGGTGGCTCAAGTCCCATTCTGGATTTAAGTTTTATATTGTGTCTCTAAATTGCCCTAGACAGATGCTTAGATGATTACTTTAAAATCTGTACAGTTAATTGCAGCTCACGCAAGAGTAAAACATGTCTCCACTTGTGCCATGCCTTTGTGCTGTGTCTTTGCATGCCATACTGTTTTGTTGTTCCATTTCTAATGAACTTGATGGTGATGAGATGTTGAATTCTAATCTTCTGTCCTTCCTCTGTCAAGTTGTTAATTGGTTGCACATCATGATTGGTGATGGTGGTCGTATGTATAGAGCACTCAAAAGATAAGTCATCAGCACCCATACTCAACTGATGGGAGATGAATGTCATTTTGATTTGTGAAAAATATGCACCAAAGAGTGAAATATAAAATTTAATCATCAACCACCCTGGGACACTCACTCTCACTCACTCTTACACTTTCACAGAGAACATCAAAAGATATAAGCCTCAAGGCAGTTTGTGATTAATATACATGGACTGTAACTACACAAATCGAAAACAGTGTAACAGGGAATTGTGCTCGGTTGATCAATTAGAAAATAAAAGATGAAGCAACCATCCACATGTTAATATCATATACCGAAGATACTATTGAGAACACCAGACATTACACAAAAACTTGACACACAGACCACATTTGAATCATTGTTTCCTGAAGTAGAGAGGAAGTTAGGTGATAAGTTGGGTGCAGCCCTCATGGCTTGGTATATTTGTACCCGATAAGTACTATATACGGGTGGATCCTCGTGTCAGAGGAAGAATCCATGCATCAGAGAACAGTGCTTACTCCACAGGCACTGCACTGGCTGGAAGGAGGAATGCCACAGCCACACTATTGATTTTACCAGGTGCAGCTTTCTCTCAACTCTAACCATTCCTCCTCCCACTGACGCATGATCCTCTGCCTCAACAGTGAGGTAAGTACACTACAGGGGCAGCACATTTGGAAATTGTAGGCACTCTTAGCTGCATCATCTTCTGCTTCGTTATCCTGAAAGCCCATGTGCCCTGGTACCCTGCAGAATGACACATCCTTGTTTTGCTTCTGTAAGTGGGAAAGGGTGTCACAGATCAGCTGAGGGTACTTTTGTGCTCGGTACATGTGATGGGTAGGCTGAAGGGCACGTAGCGAGTCACTGTGGATGAGGAATTTGGTATCAGGAAGACACCGCATCTGTTCCACTGCCCTCAAGATCACATATAATTCAGCATCGTACACTGTTAATGTATCAAGTAACCGAATCTTCATAACACATTCTGGAAACACCACAGCACAGCTGATGCATTTACCTGGGCAGACCCATCTGTGTAGACAACCACACAGCCACAGTGCTTGGATAAAATTGTGTAAAACATTGATTTAAAAACACAGCACGGAGTAAAATTCCTTTTTTATGCTGATAAATGTAAAATAATTTTGGATCCTTTTATCAACCGTGTGTCAAATGACTCCAGCCTTGATGAAGCTCAGAAATATGGTCCCATTAAGAGCTACTAAGTCCTGCCACACACGAATCCCAAGTGGCTTCATTCCGTTCCCACCTATTTCTAAATAATCATTCCATTGGACAGCAAGCAACAGTATGGAATGCTGGAGATCATGAGGTGGACAGTAGGTGGCATACACGGCGCACCATGTGGATCTGCCACTGGATTATGAGTGGTGGTTCACCAGCCTCAGCATAGAGACTGGGAATCAGACTTGTCCTGTATGTTCCTATCACCAGCTGAATCCCCTCATGGCAAACTTAGCTGTAAACCGTGCAACTATAATTGAGGCAGGATTGCACAAACACCTTGTAAAACTGGAGCAGACCTGTTCCATCTACTACCCATGATGTGTGGCTGAGGCTTAGGTACTTAAAACCCAGTTTCACTAGAGAGCAGAGTGCAGGCAGTGTGGCTTAATGCTGTGTGTCTTGTTCTGTTTCCATTCGCTAGTCTTCTGTATAGTACTTACACTTTCCCTGCTTGCTCTGATGTGTTGTGGGAAAGAGTTAATGATTATCCTTGGCTGAGGCATCTCCTGAGTTACATTCCTCTGCTTTTCTTTGAAAAGACCTTTACAAAGAAGTTAGGATATGATCCCTCAAGTTTTCTTGGCATGCATGATTACTAGTGTGTTTCTGGGTGCTCTGCAAAGTTGTTGTTTCCATTTTATGAACAATATTTCGAACACCGACCCAGCCATCTTCTTAAAGTGCTGCGAGTGCACATAACAGCAAAACTCTCAGCACTAGGGAAGATGACTGGAGTGGCCATTGAAATATTGTGCATTAAATGAAAACAGTATCTTCGCAGAATGCCCAGGAGCTCACTACTAATTGTTAGGAAAGTTCAAGGGCATTTGCCCACCTCACATGGTGACCGAGCGTCTGCTATCTTGATCTCAGTGAATCACATCGCTCATTCATTGTACCAACTTTCTTGCGTATCAGACAGTGACCACTCTTAGAGCTTCACCATTTGAAGAAAGCCTGACTATTGAATTAATTGTCTAGCTGCTTGTCTGGGCTATGTTTTTTTCTGGTAGTAAACAGAAGTGGCCTTATTTCATAGTGACACAATCATTAAATTACATTTCTAATGCATAACACTATCTTCTCTGTGATCTCATGAATTGTTTTTCCCGATGCACATTCCTGTGTTTTTGTGTAGTGGTCTTTGTAATTTGTGAGCAATAACCTGTCCACAAGTAAGTTTTCATTTGAATTTCCTGTGTTGTACTACAGAGATACATGTATAAAAATAATTCCTTTATGATAACCTGTCAGTATCTTAGCAGACATAGTGTGTGTTTTGTTGATAAATATGTGACAGTGATAAACCTTTGAAATTTAGGTGGATGAATTATATAAGGAGGAGAAATGACCGGAAAGCTCCATTCCTACAGAAAAATTTCACGAGGGGTTCTGACAAGGATTCACTGGCTGCTTACATCCGCTTGTTTGAGCCAATGGTAATCAAGGCACTGAAGGTAAGAATTACCATAATAGTAAAAAAAAAATTATTATTAATCTTGTCTTATACTATTGTTAATGAAATATCAAAAGTGAACCTATGACCGCCAGCTCTGGCAGCTCGGATCAGTGGCATTCAGGTCTGAGCTGCTGTCTGTGGCTGAAAGCTTATGTGTTAGTGCCTTTTAATTGTGTCTGTCTGCAACTTAACATGTCATCTATACGGTAAGAAGCAACCTATCTTTTCCTACAGTGGTGATATCCCTATTTGGAGTTTTCATTGTTTGCTAATAAGATGTCTTCCTCTCCTCATCCTGCCCTCCTATCCCACCTCCAGACACATCTTTGCTGGTTTTTGGGGCTAATTTTGAATCAGAATTCATCACTGAAGACAGTCCTACTCCAGTCAATGAGATTCCAGGCTGAAGACGTGTCTGGAGATGCCCCAGATGGCACTAGTGTATCACCTGACTGTTGCCTGCAATACAACCTGACAAGTGATGGTCTGGGGTACCAGTTCATTGCAGGATCCCTTTGGTTGTTCCATCACATTCAGATAATTCCTTTGTGATGTGTCTTTTTTGTTTTATAGTATGTGTTTCATATAGTTACATATTATACAGGGTGGAGAAAAATTGTGTCACGAAATTTTTAACCTGGATAGCTGATGCCAGTAGGAACCAAAATTACTAATGTTGTGTTGGTCAACAGCGCACCATTTTTAAACTAAAGAGACTTGGTGCCACACACTCTGATTGGTCATGGGGTTGCCCTGTTGCCATTTGTCGGTTGACGGGCAGTGCTATGGTTGTCAGTTCACACATACAAATGTCCCTTGCCCCGTCAATGCCCCAACATGATAAGCACACGTGTCGAATAGGTCTTGCTGTTTGTCTCCACCTCACGTCAGAGGCATTCACATGTAAGTTCCACTTTGGAGCACACACACACGTAACCTGCGATTTAGTCATACAGTAAGCAAGGCGGCACCGTATTCATTTGAAGAACAATGAGATATGGTTTTTGTTGTTGGACTAGGCAACGGTAATGCACATGAAGCTCAAAGGTTGTATGAGGAACGGTACCCAGCAAGACGCCATCCACACCTGAAAACGTTTACAGCAATTCACCTGCGACTTGTTGAAACAGGCTCATTAGCAGGATATCATGGTGATGCTGCAATACCTCGAACACTACGAGATGCAGCACTTCAAGGAAGCATCTACGACAAGTACTCGAGCAGTTGAGCATGATATGGCGGTCACTCACGCTTAGTCTGGGAGGTTTTGAGGGATGGCAGCCAGCATCCATTTAGCTTCCACCTTGTCCAAAACCTAAATCCTGTGGTGGACTATGAACACAGGCTAGGATTTTGCCGGTGGTTTCTGTGACATGTTGCACAAGATCCCGACTTCCCCGCCTTTGTGTTCTTTATCAATGAGTGCACCTTCCATGGGGATGACCTTTACAACACTCGAAATGTTTATTACTGGCCAAGGGGAAATCCTCATCTAATGTACGTCCACAGACATCAGGAACGATTTTTGCTCAACATTTGGGCAGGGATTGTGGGTGACCATCTGATTGGGCTGGTCCATCTACCTCCTCAACTTATCTTCACTTTTTGCAAGAAACTCTACCCGGCCTGCTGGAAGATGTTCCGCTGGGCATAAGACTACGCATATGATTGCAGCATGATGGGGCGCCCACACACAACAGTCGTGCTGTGCACAGATATTTAAGTGAACTCGTCGATGGCTGGATAAATGTCAGAGGTGCTCGTAGGACATGGCCCTCGCAATCACCAGACCTCACGCCACCAGACTTATTTCTGTGGGGATTCTCCAAGCTTCTAGTTCACCCACACAGACACGGACCACCTAGAAACGAAGAGGATTTAATGAATTGCATTCAACATGCCGCCAATCACATCAAGGCAATGTCAGGAATCTTTGAAAGGGTTCGGCAAAACGCCATTCGGCATTACCAAGCTTGTGTCACGTCAGAGGGTCGCCAGTTCAAGCAACTGCTTTAAGTAAACAATGTCCTAGCTATAAAAAAGGCCCTTTTCAGGGCCAACACAATTTGTAAAAGACTTATTGTATGCAAACTAACAGCTGTTGATGAGTTGAGCAATCCCGTGGCCAATCGGAGCGCATGGCGCCAAGCTTGTGTAGCTTAAAAATTTTGCGTTGTCGACCTACACAACATTAGTAATTTTGGTTCCTACTGGCATCAGCTATCCAGGGTTAAAATTTCATGACACAATTTTCCTCCACCCTGTATATATTAAAATATACAGCCTGTGTGCTTTGAAATATTCATTAGAATATCATGTACAATTTTGAAGTAAATCACTCAAGAACTTTTCAAAACCTGTGGTAACAACTTTTTTCCTTTATATACATACACTCCTGGAAATTGAAATAAGAACTCCGTGAATTCATTGTCCCAGGAAGGGGAAACTTTATTGACACATTCCTGGGGTCAGATACATCACATGATCACACTGACAGAACCACAGGCACATAGACACAGGCAACAGAGCATGCACAATGTCGGCACTAGTACAGTGTATATCCACCTTTCGCAGCAATGCAGGCTGCTATTCTCCCATGGAGACAATCGTAGAGATGCTGGATGTAGTCCTGTGGAACGGCTTGCCATGCCATTTCCACCTGGCGCCTCAGTTGGACCAGCGTTCGTGCTGGCCAGGGTAGTTGACTTACACCTTCTAGAGCACGTTGGGTGGCACGGGATAAATGCGGACATGCATTGTCCTGTTGGAACAGCAAGTTCCCTTGCCGGTCTAGGAATGGTAGAACGATGGGTTCGATGACGGTTTGGATGTACCGTTCACTATTCAGTGTCCCCTCGACGATCACCAGTGGTGTACGGCCAGTGTAGGAGATCGCTCCCCACACCATGATGCCGGGTGTTGGCCCTGTGTGCCTCGGTCGTATGCAGTCCTGATTGTGGCGCTCACCTGCACGGCGCCAAACACGCATACGACCATCATTGGCGCCAAGGCAGAAGCGACTCTCATCGCTGAAGACGACACGTCTCCATTCGTCCCTCCATTCACGCCTGTCGCGACACCACTGGAGGCGGGCTGCACGATGTTGGGGCGTGAGCGGAAGACGGCCTAACGGTGTGCGGGACCGTAGCCCAGCTTCACGGAGACGGTTGCGAATGGTCCTCGCCGATACCCCAGGAGCAACAGTGTCCCTAATTTGCTGGGAAGTGGCGGTGCGGTCCCCTACGGCACTGCGTAGGATCCTACGGTCTTGGCGTGCATCCGTGCGTCGCTGCGGTCTGGTCCCAGGTCGACGGGCACGTGCACCTTCCGCCGACCACTGGCGACAACATCGATGTACTGTGGAGACCTCATGCCCCACGTGTTGAGCAATTCGGCGGTACGTCCACCCGGCCTCCCGCATGCCCACTATACGCCCTCGCTCAAAGTCCGTCAACTGCACATACGGTTCACGTCCACGCTGTCGCGGCATGCTACCACTGTTAAAGACTGCGATAGAGCTCCGTATGCCACGGCAAACTGGCTGACACTGACGGCGGCGGTGCACAGATGCTGCGCAGCTAGCGCCATTCGACGGCCAACACCGCGGTTCCTGGTGTGTCCGCTGTGCCGTGCGTGTGATCATTGCTTGTACAGCCCTCTCGCAGTGTCGGAGCAAGTATGGTGGGTCTGACACACCGGTGTCAATGTGTTCTTTTTTCCATTTCCAGGAGTGTATATTTATATATTATAAATATTAAAAAATCTATAGTCTGTGTCCGTCTCATTGTGTATTAGAGTATCATAGTATCATGTAGAAAATTTTAAAAAAATCAGTCAAGTACTTTTCCATATTTTTGGTAAAAATGTTAAGCAATGTCTTGTTTTTATATAGTAATGTAGATTACAATGTTTTTGCAGTCCATTTTGTGTAATTATGACAATAAAGTGCAATAATACTCTTGAGAACATGGCTTCTATCTTCTAGAAATTTCTGTCCATTGCCTAATACAATGAGGAGATCAGCACAATTGAGAAAAACTATGATGTGTTTTCACAATCTCCTAAACTGCAAATGAAACAGAAACAAATTCACTTCATTGTATTACAATAAACCTAATGTGACTATGTTGCAGTATAAAATTGTGAATGTTGACACCCTCCCCCCTCCCCCCCAATGAACTGTGGACCTTGCTGAGGTGGGGTGGCTTGGGTGTCTCAGCGATGTAGATCGTTGTTGTACCCTAGGTGTTCACACAACAGGTAGTTGTCTGTGGAGATGCCAGACTAACACATTGTTCCTAAAGGAGGTCACCAGTCTGCATGATTGAGTGTTCTGGCCTTTTAACATTAGCCAACATATCCTTCCTGTGCTGCTACTGTGAATAGTTAACTGTAAGCTATTATTTTTTTCCTTCGAGTGCATGCAACTCTACTCTGTGGCTTAATGATGGGGGCATCTCTTGGGTAAAATATTATGATAATATAATAGTCTCTCATACAGATTTCAGGGTGGGGACTAAAGAAGTAGACGTCATAACAAGGAAAAATAAAACAGGGATTGCATGGGGTGGACTGTGGAATATTAGATCCCTTAATCAAGCAGGAAGGTTAAATAATTTAAAAAGTGAAATGGGTAGGTTGAAGTTAAGTATAGTGGGAATTAGGGAAGTGCAGTGGTGGGAAGAACGGGACTCCTTGTCAGGTGAATTCTGGGCTATAACTACAAAATCAGACAGGGGTAATGCAGGAGTAGGCCTGATAATGAAAAAGAAAATAAAAATGCAGAAAAGCTACTATGAACAGTATAGTGATTGCATTATCATAGCCAAGGTAGGTATGAAACCAATACCCACAACAATAGTACAAAAAAGGTTCAAATGGCTCTGAGCACTATGGAACTTAACATCTGAGGTCGTCAGTCCCCTAGAGCTTAGAACTACTTAAACCTAACTAACCTAAGGACATCACACACATCCATGCCCGTGGCAGGATTCGAACCTGTGACCGTAGTGGTTGCACAGTTCCAGATTGAAACGCCTAGAACCGCTCAGCCACACCGTCCGACACAATAGTACAATTTTATATGACAGCTATCTCCCCAGATGGTGAAGAGATTGAAAGAATGTGTGATGAAATAAAGGAAAGAATCATATAGTTAAGAGAAAGAAAATTTAATTGTGATATGTGACTAGAAATTAGTAGGGGAACACGGACTGGGGGAAAGGGATGAAATAGAAAACACCTAGCATAATTTTGCACAGTGCATAGTTTAATCATAGCTAAGATTTGGTTTAATAGTCATGTAAGAAGATTTTGTATACATGAAAGAGATTGGAGGCACTAGAAAGTATCAGGTTGATAACATAATGGTAACACAGAAATTTCAAGACCAGGTTTTGAACTGTAAGTCATTTCCATATGCTGATGTGTATTCTGACAATTTATTGATTATGAACTGCAGGTTGAAACAAAAGAAATTTCAAAGGGATAGGGAACTGAAAGTTCCAGTGGTTGTTGAAAGTTTCAGAGGGAACATTAGGCAACATTTGACTGAAACAATAGGAGATGAATGGGTACCTTTGAAAGATCAAAAGAAGGAAGTAGATGATTACATCTGGGTATAAAGGTAGGTGTAAGGGAAGACTTATGTCTGAAAAATGTGATAGGAAAATGGTGCAAAATGGCTGAATAGGAAGGCTGTAGAAAAATCCATGACTGTGGGTAAGTTAAAGAGACCTCTGGAGAAAAGAGAAGTGGATTTATGAATATCAAGAGTTCAGAAGCCAAGCCAGTACTAAGCAAATAAATGGATGCTGGAAGGTGGAATGAGTATCGGAGGGTTCATATAAAAGAAAAAAATGTGAGGACAATGTTATGGAAAGAGAAGAGGGAGTAGCTAAAGTCAGGCTGGGAGATATGATACTGCAATGAGAATTTGACTGAGTACTGAAAAACCTAAGTTGAAGCAAGGCCCCTGGAGTGGATGACATTCCCTCAGAATTACTTATAACATTAGGAGACCCAGCCATGACACAACTATTCCACCTAATGTGCAAGATATATGAGACAAGTGAAATACCCTCAGACTTCAAGAAGATTGTAATAATTACAATTCTAAAGAAAGCAGGTGCTGACAGGCGTGAATACTACCAAACCATCAGTTTAATTAGCCATGGTTCCAAATTATTGGCACGAATTATTTACAGAAGAATGGGGAGAAAACTGGTAAAAGCTGATCTAGGGATTGATCAGTTTGGCTTCTGGATAAATATGGGGACACACAAGGCAATACTGACTTTCAGAAGACAGGTTGAAGACAGGGAGAACTACATTTGTAGATTTAGATTAAGCTTTTCACAATGTGCACTGGACTACACTCTTAGAAATTTTGAAGGCAGCATGGATAAAATAATAGGAACTGAAAGATTGCTTACAACTTGTACAGAAACCAGACTGCAGTCCTGAGTAAAAGGACATGAAAGGAAAGTAGTAATTGAGAAGGAAATGAAACAGGGTTGTAACCTATCCCCAGTATTGTTTAAAATGTGCATTGAACAAGACATAAAGGAAACCAAGGAAACATGTGGAAAGGTGAGTAAAGTTCAGGAAAATAAGAACTTCGAGGTTTGTTACTGATGTCCTAACTCTGTCAGAGACAGCAAAAGATTTGGAAGAGTGGTGTTTTAAGAAGTAATTATAAGATGGACATCAACAAAAGTAAAGAAAAGGGTAATATAATGTAGTTGAGTTAAATTAGACCATGTTGATGGAATTAGATTAGGAAATGACACATTGAAAGTAGTAGACAAGTTTTGGTATTTCGGCAGGAAAATAACTGATGATGTTTAAAGTAGAAAGTATATAAAATGTAGACTGGCAGTAACAAGGAGAGTGTTTCTGAATAAGAGGAATTTGTTATCACTGAATATAAATTTGAGTGTTAGGAAGTCTTATCTGAAGTTATTTGTCTGAAGTCTGGCGCTGTATGGAAGGGAAATGTGGATGATAAGCAGTTCAGGCAGTAAGAGAACAGAAGCCTTTGAAATATAATACAGTGCTGCAGAGGAATGCTGAAGATTAGGTGGATAGATTGCGTAACTAATGAGGAACTACTGAATAGAATAGAGGAGAAAAGAACTTGATTAAAAGAAGGGATCGGTTGATAGGACACCTTCTGAGACACCGAGGAATCATAAGTTTAGTTTGTAGGAAAGTGTGGAGGTTAAAAATTACAGAGGGAGACCAAGATATGAATACAGCAGTGAATTCAAATGGATGTAGGTTGCAGTATTTATTCAGAGATGAAGAGGCTTGCGCAGGATAGACTAGCATTGAGAGTTGCACCAGGCCTGTCTTTGGCGTGAGTATGACAGCTACTGCGACAAAATTGTAATGGGTATTCTAGCCTACTTTAAACTTGCCTCCTTGCCTAGTGTTCAAACTGCAATTAAGTACTAGTGAAGATATTCAGTAAGCTGTTGTCTAACACCATACTAATTTAAAAGAAAATTTAAAAAAACATAACATTAGCCTGTTTCTACAAATTATCTGAGTAGCTAGGTTGGGTGACTGAAAAGTTCTGTTAGCTACATGGCAACTACATGGCAGTGTTGATTGTGAAGCTGCATAACAAGGTGTAATGTATTTTAAATAGGGCTCACTATCTGCAGATGTAGGTGACTATTTTCTTTGAAAAGTAAAATTGTAGTCAAGTAAATGTTTTGTTACCACTGGCAGCTAAACTGCAGCTCATTATAACCGTAGAAGCTGCAACGTTTTTCAAATTAACAGCATTCTGATTTAATAGATTAATATAGCTTTTCATAGGTGATAATTTACAGTTGTTAAATAATGTGGAAAAATGTATTTGTGCCATCAGCTGTACAATTTTTTGTTTATTCTCTATTGGTTTCAATTGTTGTAATCATCTTTAAGGAGAAAACAGTTAAAAAAATTATAAGTATGTGAGTCATACAAATGTAGAACATGTATAATTGTAATAATAGTCTGTCTTTAACACAGTCCACACAACTTGGCACAATTGTGGTGGTGCAAATTTGTTGATAACTCCACATTTAATGATTGCCATACCGTAATTGCGAAAAATTCAAATATTATGTGATTGTCAAAGAGATCAAGTTTAAATTTATACAGTGTGTGGACGCTTAAATGCTCTTTTGTCTCGTCAAAGGTTACAGCAATAGAAATGCAAAAATAACATGGCATCTGTTCTCTGAACATAAAAATATATAACTTTTTGTAATGGGGTATGTTGACTTGTAGTACAGAAATTAAAAAGAATATATTTATCTATACTTCTTTCACAATGTTTAGTACAGATAAATAACTTTTTAGTTTTTCTAACGCTAAAGTCAATATATCACATTGTAAAAGGTCACATATGTATGTATGTTGTTCATAGGAAGGGTACCATGTTATTTCTGTTGCTGTAATCTTCAGATAGACCAAAGAACATTTGTAACCATTTAGGCATTCATGCTGTGTTTCATCGTGATCTCTTTGGGGATCGCATAACATTTGTACCTTTGACAGTTACAATGTATCAATTATTAAATGTGTAGTTATCACCAAATGTGTACTAGTGTAATTGTGTGAAGGCACAGCGTGGTTGTATGAATTGTGTTAAGACAGGTCATTATGACAATTATGTGTGTTACACATTGGTATGGCTCACATATTACTGAAATGTATGGTTGATCCATTGATGTACGATGTGTAAGGATTGTGGTTTAAAAATTATCTTTTTAATTCCTCCATTTTCTATGATGCTTGTGTATAGTCTAAGGACATTTTTTGTCTACAGACATTTTTTGTACCTTACAGTTTTCTCCTTGAAGATGAGTGTAACAGTCAAAACCAGTAGAGAATAATTACAAAATTGTACTGCTGATGGGACAAATATGCTTCTCACAAATTAACTGATTAAATTTAGCTGGTATAAGCATGGATGGCACTAAGTTGTTATTGTGTTGAACAGTATTTAACTTTATATATGCTTTGTACAAATTGCTGAAAATAAGTTTGTTCTCTTTCATTTTTCAGCAATACACCGTGACAAGTGATGTGCAGCTTCAGTGTCGTGTTCTTCTTTTGCTAAGCCAGTTGGTTCAATTACGGGTCAATTATTGCTTACTTGATTCAGATCAAATTTTCATTGAATTTGTTCTGAAGCAATTCGAGTTCATTGAAGAAGGTCAGATACCGTAAGTAGCATCATCAGTTTCAGTTCCTGTTTCTGTAGTTTTAGTTTATTGTGTTAGCAGTTCATTGCCTTTTGTTATTGTGGTGTAAACTGAAAATAATAGAAGAAATATTCCCATTTCTATTGTTTCAAGTCATTGTCATAATTGTTACATAGTTACCACACTTGACAGGAGTAGTTATAATTATACAAAATAACAATATGAATTAAGAGAGAATGCTAGCCACCACTTAGAGGATGTGATAACAGGGTGTATACAACCCGGGGCAACTGGGAAATCTGACAACAACCCGGGAATTTTTTCATCCGGGAGAAAACTGGGAAAAACCCGGGAATTTTTCGGAATTCCAGGAATTTCTCATTGTTTTAGCTTTCAGTTAAATTTTTGTAATTTTACTGGTAAGAATTGATTCTCTAGCGAAGAGTATTACTGTATCCTGCTACTGGAGAATGATACTGCAGAATAAAATATAAACCAGAGAGAAAAAAATAAAACTTTAGTTGCAAAGGAAATGCACAATTTACAACAACAAAACTCCGAGCACGCACAAGCATCTGCAAATAGCAAAAATATGTCAAAGGCCGTAGGGAGAAGACTATATAATTCTTCGTAACAATAAACTGCTTGCTATGAGCATTACGTCACAACTGTTCACATTAGGTTTGTTTGACCACTTGCCAGCGGGCTGATGCACATGCGCAGTTGGCTCGCATATGAGCAGTACCTATTCCCCTTTCCGCTTCTTGAAGTGTGGCTGTTAGCTGTATCGGCAGTAGCAGCAAGCAGCCAGATGCAAACGAGAAAACTTTTTCTTGCTCACTCCCTAGCTGCCAGATTCGCGCATGCACAGAGTTGTAGTGGGGAGGCCGTTAGTCTCCACGTGACCCGTGTTTGCGTTAAGTGATTTCGCTGCTTCTCTTCGTTTACAGCTCCCATGTCAAATGGAAACAAAACAGATTTCTGTTTCCGGGAGCTATCAAGTGAATTAAAATACATTCACATAATTACGGAGCGCAAATATATATTATTAGTTCCAGTTTTCTGATTTTATTTTATTTCCAAGTTATTAGCAGTCAAGCATTAATTGTCTTGCAGAACAATGAAGTTATTTTTGCAAGTTTTCTAAAGAAATTTGGCTTTATTAATCTTTCTGCTGAGGCAATCATTTTATTTGAAACAAAGTGTTTCATTCCACAGTATTGGCTAGTTCCAACTGTTCACTGAATTTCAAGTGCACGTTATCATCTTCTGCCATGTATGGCATTATGCTACAATAAAGAACCAAAAATGGGATTGTAGAGTACTGTTACTCCAAGAAAATTTACATCCCAAAAACCACACTGAAAAGCTTAATATCAGATGGGACCTATTTCATTGTGGATCTGGAAAAAACCAATGTGCACTTCAAGCCGAATTATACATTTTAGTATGGTTTACGAAATTCCAATGCTCTTGGGAGTATCCTCTGATGCCCTGTTTCTTTCCTGGTGTAATGTAAGCTCTCTTAATGCTTTATACATATGAGCATGCGGGCTTCCTACACCACTGCAACTACGTATCGACAGTAATGCCTATTTTCTGGCGTTCTCTGGCAGTTGGTAAATCGAACCTATTTCTAACAGTCTCTGGATAGTATTGTGGTATTGTGAAAGGTGGTTCAAAAAGCGTTACTTTCAAAGTAAATTTCTTTTTACACAAGATGAATTATGTTGTGTGTGAGAAAGTGGGATTAATTTCTAAATCACAGAGCGTTTAAAACTGAACCCTTTGAGGACCAGCCACTTAAAAGAATTTTGAGCCCAGACATGTATGTCATAATTTTAAATTTTCAGGCACATTTGTATGATGTATCTTAAAGTATAACACACGCAAAAAAAGATCAATATTACATGTGAAAGCTTAGCTTCTGTTGTAGCTTGTTAATCTTAGAAACCAATATTATATGTGAAAGCTTAGCTTTTCTTGTAGCTATATTATGTATATTAATGTAAACTGTTAACTTTTCCTCTTTGTGTGTTTGCACTATGTAACCAGTGATCTTGTTATTGGCTGACAATAACACGTTTCCTATGCTCTGTATATCTGTTGTCATCAGCTGGCGTGATCATGTGGCATAAGATATAATTGGCTTACAAAAGGACATCGCAAGCTCGGTTTCAACGCTCCGGAAACTAACGAGCTATGTTTGGTGCAGTTCGAATTTATACTTTCCTAATACGAAAATATGCAGCGTATATGTTGCTGTAAATCAAAGGTCTTTCCAAAACTTCTCTCCCTTTTATTCATTAAAAGTCTTTCCAAAACTTTTCTCCCCCGTCTTTACTTTTTTTTTTTCTGGGAAGTTCTATGCGAGCGTATAAAACGTTAACCATTCAAAGGATTGATAATTTTTACAGTTCTGAGGGAAAATCTATGGAAAACCTACCGTCACTTAGCTCGGAAAAAGTGTATTTTCGCGCGGGGAAAATAATATTTTTTAAACAGGTTATCCGGGAATAATCCAGGAATTTTTTTTCCTTCTCCCCGTATACACTCTGGATAAGTACCACTGTCGTTGGTACATACTTGTCTGGTAAGAAAAGATGATAACAAATAAATCCATGTAAAAATAATTGAAAGGTTAAAAACAACCACTCACCATATAGCTGAAGTGTTGAGCAGTTAACAGTAACACCCACAAGAATGAAAATGTAGCTGAGCTGATTATTTTTTCTTTTTCTTTCTTTTCTTTTCTCTCTCCCTTTTTTTGTAAGGAAAAAAAAAAAGAAGCCACCCAAGTGGAGTAGCACAGTGGGGTAGAGGGGGGCAATGAGCAGGGTAGCGCAGTGGTTAGCACACTGGACTTGCATTCAACAGCCCATGTCCTGCCATCCTGATTTAGGTTTTTGTGATTTCCCTACATTGCTTGAGGCAAGTGCTGGATGGTTCCTTCAAAAGGGCATGGCCACTTTCCTATTCCATCTTTCCCCTAATCCAAGCTTGTGATCTGTCTCAATGGGATGTTAAAAATTAATCTTCCACTCCTGCTCCCCCCTTCCCTTTTTCTTAATAGTAATGGAAAGGTTAAAAAAAGAAAAGAAAATGCCTTTCCTTTCTTCTTCTTCTTTTCTTCTTCTTCTTCTTCTTCCTGAAACATATGTGCACATGCAGGTTGTTCACAACAAAGCCTCTTCCAGCTTCTCTTTTCACCCACAGTGTATCATTCAGCATTTCCTTCCATTGCAGACCTCTTCAGTTCACATCATCCTTCACAAGGTCTCTCCAGGTTGTCATGATCTTCCAATTAGTCTCCTTCCATATTCTGTCCATTTTAGCACTCTTCTTGGAAGTCCTTCTTGTTCCATTCTTTTGATGTGGCCAAACTATGTAAGCCTATAGCTCTCTATAGTTTCTTGTGGGGATTGATCTGAAGGGTGTTTCATATTGTTTCTTTCCCTGTCCTGTCCCTTTTTGTCTTACTCAGCATCCCTCATAGGAAGTGCATCTCTGTCAGTAATATTCTGCTCATATCTTTCTATGTCCAAGATCAATGTTCTGATCTGTAGGTCATTGTATATTATGATCTTTGTTTTGGCAGGAATTTTCCAGTTTCTAATCATATCCAGTTCAAAATAATAAAATTCTGAACAATTTTTCTTAGTTATAACTTGCTTCGTAGATATTTGAAAGCATCTAACTCTTTAATAATTTTTCCATTACAACTTACATCCATAATTTTTTCATTTTCCCTGGTGATTTTCACTACCTAATTTTTTGTTAAAGTTATTTCCGTGCCTGTTTCTTCAGTTACTCTCTGCCAAGTATTTAGTAGTTCTTCATTTTCCCCCAAATTGTCACATTATGTGCATATGCCATGATTATCAAATGTAACAAAGTTACATTTTCTCAGTCAGATACATTGTGTTACAGTTGCAGTCAGACTGGAGTGACAGGTTGTGTCGGATGGGGTAAGTCAAGGGAGGTGAGGAGGGTAAGGGAGAGATGGAGGCAGAGAGAGGTAAGAGTGGCTGATTGCGGGGAAGAAGATATACCGAGGAACTGGAACAGGAATGTAACGTCACAGAGCAGTCATCTCTGGCGCATGCAGGAGAAGCTGTGTGGCGCACAGTCAAGTATATGAATGTGTTTGGGGTATGGTGAGGGGAGGGGCTAGAGAAGAGCAGTGGAAGAGGTACACCGAGGAGGGAAAAGTGCGATTGTGAGTGTTGATTAATCTAGTGAAGGGGGCTTTAGGCCAGAGGAGTAGTTGGCTGTGAGGCAGGGGATAATAGGGGCTGCATCAGGAGGACTGTGGGATAAAAGCATGTGTTGTAAGATTCAAAGAATCTGATATTGGAGTGTTGGTATCCAACTGGTCCAGGTTGTAAAGTAGCCATTAAAGTGAAGCAAATTAAGCTCAGCAGTCTGTTCCACCACTGTGTGATCACTTGGACGTTGGCCATACTTTGGCAGAGGCATTCATTCCTGTGAACAGCTGGTTGGTAGTCGTGCCCACGTAAAATGCTGTGCAAAAGTTACTCTGTAATTGGTATACAGCACGACTGCTTTAACAGATGATACTGCCTCTTATGACATTGGAGATACCTGTAATGGGAACGAGGTAGGATAACCTCAGTGAGAAGTACTGAATAGAACAGGTATTGCACCTGGATCTTTCACACGAATATGCCCTATGTTACTAAGGTTTGGGAGAAGGCATGACATAAGGGTGGATCAGGATGATTTGTAGATTGGATGGGTGATGGAATACAATGTAGATGGATAGATGGTAGAATACCATGTTGTGAGAGATGGTAATGATGTTTCTCATTTCTGAACAAAAGGCTACATTATTGTATAATATCTGCCAACATAACAAAAACAAAATTTCCATGAATTTCAATGCTAGCTCTGTGCCATTACAAGGGATTTTCACCTTGATCTGCATTGATTATTGGTTGCAAACCAGTTGGTTTATTTACAAATATAGTTTTTCCAAAAAAGAGCTAGTGAAATGAACTATGTATCCATAGCACTGAACTATTGTAAAGTCATTTGAATCATGTGTCCAAAATAAAACAGACATTTGTACACTTCTTTTCATTTTAAACACAGTCACATTTTGAGTATGATAACTTTAATTACCAGTTACAGCCATCTTCAGATTGTAAAATGTAGCAGACTTATAAGAAAAATCTCAGTTATAAACTTAAAATCCATAATTTTTTGTACCTATTGTGTTTCTAATTTATTTATAGTTAAAGTCATAATATGCATATTTTATACCAGTACTTCATACTACTCCTGACTAAGGTACGAGCATATGGGATTGGTTCCCAAGTATGTGAGTGGCTCGAAGACTTCTTAAGTAATAGAACCCAGTACGTTGTCCTCGATGGTGAGTGTTCATCGGAGGTGAGGGTATCATCTGGAGTGCCCCAGGGAAATGTGGTAGGTCCACTGTTGTTTTCTATCTTCATAAATGATCTTTTGGATAGGGTGGATAGCAATGTGCGGCTGTTTCCTGATGATGCTCTGGTGTACGGGAAGGTGTCATTGTTGAGTGACTGTAGGAGGATACAAGATGACTTGGACAGAATTTGTGATTGGTGTAAAGAATGGCAGCTACCTCTAAATATACATAAATGTAAATTAATGCAGATGAATAGGAAAAAGAATCCTGTAATGTTTAAATACTCCATTAGTAGTGTAGCACTTGACACAGTCATGTCGATTAAATATTTGGGCATAACATTGCAGAGCGATATGAAGTGGGACAAGCATGTAATGGCAGTTGTGGGGAAGGCAGATAGTCATCTTCGGTTCATTGGTAGAATTTTGCAAAGATGTGGTTCATCTGTGAAGGAGACCACTTATAAAACACTAATACGACCTATTCTTGAGTACTGCTCGAGTGTTTGGGATCCCTAACAGGTCGGATTGAGGGAGGACATAGAAGCAATTCAGAGGCGGGCTGTTAGATTTTTTACTGGTCGGTTTGATCATCACGTGAGTGTTACGGAAATGCTTCAGGAACTCGGGTGGGAGTCTCTAGAGGAAAGGAGGCGTTCCTTTCGTGAATCGCGACTGAGGAAATTTAGAGAACCAGCATTTGAGGCTGACTGCAGTACAATTTTACTGCCGCCAACTTACACTTCCCGGAAAGACCACAAAGATAAGATAAGAGAGATTAGGGCTCGTACAGAGGCATATAGGCAGTCATTTTTCCCTCGTTCCGTTTGGGAGTGGAACACGGAGAGAAGATGCTAGTTGTGGTACGAGGTACCCTCCGCCACACACCGTATGGTGGATTGCGGAGTATGTATGTAGATGTAGATAGGTTTCATTTGGTAAAGAAAGTGTTTTCATACTAAATCTAAGAACATAACCAGGGAACCAAAGAACACAAAAATATATAGATGAAACTAGTAATGATTTTTATCTTATTATAAATATGATTGTGTCCAAAATAAAGACAAGTCTATAACATGCCAATCACCTTTTTGGGAAGGCAGAACACAATTTTTCTCAAAAACCAGATGTAATCATTGGTACACAGCAAATGTGATGGTAAAATGTAAATACAAACTCCATTCACAGGCCCTGTCGGGCGCATCAGTACCAACCGACTGGTGTATCGTTCTCTGCTGTGTGGCTGCATGGGACCAGCACACCACTGTCAGTTTCCATGTCCTGAAATGTGATGATACTAGTGGGAAAATTAACAAAAAGATTTTGAGGGATGCAATACCTTGAGAACTTGGAACGCTGCTTACTTCTTAAGAAATGAGGAGTGAATTGCTAGGTTCTGTGAAACCTCATTTCTGGCACCTCTCGGTTGCCATCACACCTATTACCCTATTCCCTATTCGCTGCACCTTCTAAAGTCCTCCCCTTAAAGAAGAGAGCCAAGTTTTCTTGCTCCACATTTATTGAATTTTTCCAAAACAAAGTTTGCCACACGAGGATTCATATTTTCTTGTTAAACTTTTCCTCACTGATGTCTACTGTAGTTTTGTGTTTTCAAGTGCATAATTACAAGTATAAGTAACATACAGCTGTTATTCTCTTTTTGTGTCCTGCAGGTTGGCAGAAGATCTCATTCCGAGAATATTTTATTTTCTGGTGCATCTTTCGTATGAAAAGCATCATTCAAAAAGTATAATAAGTGTTCCCAAAGTTATACAGTTGTGTGATGGGTTGATGGCGAGCGGTCAGCCACCTGCTACCCACTGTAAGTTGATGATGATATTTTCTCACTTTTAAGACCTTTATTTTTTAGAACACAGAAAAATCAGTTGAATTAGATTTACATATTCCACATCGGTGAGGACCAGTTCACTTAGGTTCTGTGTAAGGGGCATTCATGTAGTTGGTTTTTTTTTTGCTTCAAAATGAGACCGTTTAAACCAGCAGAGGAGAAGAGTGACTTTTGCATAAGATTACATTAAAAAAGTTATTGTCTTTGTTTCATAGTACTTTATTAAAACAGATTTCTGGTTTCAGCTTTGCAGCCATCATCAGATCTCATGATTACAGTACTGACATTAGATTTCTAGTTGAAATATACTTATGTATGGCAGTATGTATAGAACGCATATGTCAGTACATCCTTATGCACTGACTATATATCTGCTTGTTCCTGCTGTAATTAATAGATCTGATGATAAAAAAATGTGCAAATTATACAATAATTTCCACCCTCATTTCGTAGTGGAAGAACTTGCCGAGAACCCACAAAAGTTCTGATTCAAACAATGGAAAATCCAGGATGGAATGTAACAATATTATGAAAAGGAAAGTTGCTCCTCACCATATAGCGGAGATGCTGAGTCGCAGATAGACACAACAAAAAGACTTTCACAATTAAAGCTTTAGGCCATTGGCCTTCGTCAACAGCACACACACACACACACACACACACACACACACACACACACACACACACACACAAAAATCATGAAGTGGACCAAAGGTTTCTATCCAGTCACTCATCAACCAGTCTGGTGTGACAGAAGAAGGCAATATAAGGAAAGCTGAAGTTCTAAATTTCAGTTTAAAAAAAAATCATTCATACAAGTGGGTCATACAGTCATACCACCATTTGACCATCACACAGACTCCCATGTGGAGAACATAGAAATAGGTATTTCTGGCACTGAGAAGCAACTAGGAAGGTTAGAAAACAAATAAGTCACCAGGTCCAGATGGAATACCAGTTCAGTTTTTATAGAGTGTACTCTTTGGCACCGACCCTTTGTGTAGCTGGCATTTATTGTGAATCTGTCAACTGGCACAAAGTGTGAAGCGACTGGAAAATAGCACAGGTCATGTATATAAGATTGATAAAAGAAAGGAGCCACAAAATTTCAGACCAATATTTGCAACAATGGGTTTTTGCAGGACTATTGAGCGTATTCTAATTTTGAATATAATAAATTTCCTTGAGACAGGAAAGCTTCTATCCACAAACTGACATGGATTAGAAAGCACTGCATTTGCGAAACTCAGCTTGTCCTTTTCTCATACAGTATCCACTAACTGTGGATGAAGAACACATATTCCTAGATTTCTAGAAAGTGTTTGACACATTGCCCCTCTGCAGACCAGTAACCAAGGTCCACACATATGGAAGAGGTTCCCAGATATGAGAGTGGCTCAAAGATTTCTTTAATAATAGAACGCAGTCCACTGTCCTGGATGGTGAGCGTTCATCAGAGATGAGTATTGTCAGGAGTGCCACAGGAAAGTTTGATGGAACCACTCCTGTTCTCCATACACATAAACAATATGACAGATAGAGTGAGCAGGAATCTGCACCTGTTTGCTGATGATGCTGAAGTGTGCAGAAAGTGTCATTGTTGTGTGACTGTAGGAAGCCACAGGATGACTGAAACAAAATTTCTGTTGGATGTGATGAATGGTTGCATACTGCAACAAGAATGGGGGGCGGGGGGTTGTAAGTTAAGACAGATGAGTAGACAAAATAAACCTTTAATGTTAAAATTGAGTATTAGTGGTGTGCTGCTTGCCACAGTCAGGTCAATTAATATCTAGCCATAACACTGTGAAAGGAATATGAGATGGAACAATTATGTAAGGTTGGTAGAAGCGAAGGTGAACAATCAACTTCAGTTTTGTGGGAGAATTCTGGGAAAGTGTAGCTCATGTATAATGGAGACCACATGTAGAATACTACTGTGACCCATTCTAGAGTGCCATTGAAGTGTTTGGGATCCCTTCCAGGTTGGATTAATATAAGACATTGAAACAATTCATGTTACTTAGAAATTTAATTATCATTTGCAGCTGACTGCAGAACGATTCTACTGCTGCCAATGTACATTTAACAAAAGGACTTAAAAACAAGATGGGTGAAATTAAGGCTTGTTTGGAGGCATATAGGCAGATGTTTTTCGCATACTCCATTTGAGAGTGCAACTGTAAAGCTAGTAGTGGTACAAGGTATCCTCCTCCAAGCACTGTATATGTGTAGATGTTGTAGATGACTACGAAGCTGATCCGGTAATTTATTCTAATATAATATAATATAATATAATCAAGACTTCTCTTTTTTTTTTAAAAAAAAATATTATTAATCTAAATGTTTTCTTATAAATATGTGTTATGTATTCATGCTTTATGACATGTTCTACATCCCTGAGGATCAGCTCACTGAAATGAAATTAATGGGTACATGTTGAAATCAAAGAATATGCAATAAAATGAAATGATATAAGTGAAAACCAGTCAGAAACACTGAACCTGCAATGCAAGGAATATGTCATGACCATTGAAAGTTTGTGCCGGACCAAGATTTGAACCCAGATTTCACACTTTTTGCAACCAATTAGGCCAGCTGTTGGACTATCTAATCACACTTCTTGACTTGATTTAAACTTTCATTGTCATTTACTACGTACATACAAACTGTATTTGAAATGAATGTAATAGACTGATTCATTCGTAAATTACAAAGCCTAACATCTAACCTTCTCACAACAGGAACTCATGTTTCAGATAGCCTCACTCAAGAGCAGAAGTAAATAATGTATTAAAATAGTTAGCACCTTATTATGGACTCACAAGGTCCGAAATTTATCATGTGATTCAGTAAAGCATGAAAAAAATGTGACTGAAGCCATTATTATTCATACTTTCTGGGTACTGAATACTGTCATGTCCATAACTGGAAAATATGAATAAAAGTAGATTGACTGTAATAGACTTGACTAATTCTTTTAAGTTTTAAAATTAAAATTCTAAAGCATTTGGAAATTGTAATAAAGAGAGAGTTGGACTTCATGTACAATATTATGAGAAGAAAAGTTGCTACTCATCATATAGCGGAGATGCTGAGTTACAGCTATGCACAACAAAAAGATTTTCACACTTAAAGCTTTTGGCCAATGGCCTTTGTCAACAATAGACACACACACACACACACACACACACACACACACACACACACACACACACAACTCACACACATGACTGCAGTCTCATCCAATTGAAACCACACTGCGAGCAGCAGCACCAGTGCATGATGGGAGTGGTGACTGGGTGGGAGAAAGGGAGGAGCTGGGGCAGGGAGGGGGAGGGATAGAATGGTCGGGATGGTGGACAGTGAAGTGCTGCAGGTTGGGTGGCGGGCAGGGGAGGGTAGTAGTGGAAAAGGAAAGAAATAGAGAGAAATAAATAAAAAAAAAATGTAATAAAAAAATAAAAAAAAAAGACTGGGGTGGTGGTGGAATGATGGTGTGTAGTGCTGGAATTGGAGGAGGGAAGTGGCTGGATGGATGAGGACAGCAACTAACGAAGGTTGAGGCGAAGAGGGTTACGGGAATATAGGATGTATTGCAGGGAAAGTTCCCATCTGCGCAGTTCAGAAAAGCTGGTGTTGATGCGAAGGATCCATATGGCACAGGCTGTGAAGCAGTCATTGAAATGAAGGATATCATGTTTCGCAGCATGTTCAACAGCAGGGTGTTCCACTTGTTTCTTGGCCCCAGTTTGTCAGTGGCCATTCATGCGGACAGACAGCTTGTTGGTTGTCATGCCTACATAGAATGCAGCACAGTGGTTGCATCTTAGCTTGTAGACCATTTCACAGGTAGACCTGCCTTTGATGGGATAGGTGATGTTAGTGTCCGGACTGGAGTTGATGGTGGTGGGAGGATGTATGGGACAGGTCTTGTATCTAGGTCTATTACAGGGGTATGAGCCATGAGGTAAGGGATTTGGAGCAGGGATTGTGTAAGGATGGATGAGTATATTGTGCAGGTTTGGTGGACGGCAGAATACCACTGTGGGAGGGATGGGAAGGATAGTGGGTAGGACATTTCTTATTTCAGGGCACTTCAATGATGCATGTTTGAATGTGGGAAAAGTAGCATAGTTGAGGAATAAATGAGACACACCACTGTGTATGACTTTCAAGAGAAACATCAGTGCCCCCACAACAGATAAATATGAAAAAGAGTGTTATGTAAGTGTTAACTTTCAGTTTGGAAATTAATGTGGTGCTCCCCACAGTTCAGTAATATGAGAGGTTGACGCATGTAAAAGGACTGTATCCTCTTTTTGGCAAGTCACATAAGCTGATTTTAATGGCATATCTATGTTTGTAGCCATGAGAAATAACGACAACATGCATGGCTTTCCATTGTGTGATTTTGGAACAAAGAAGGATAGATGACAAGAGGAGATACCAGAAGGAATAGATTAATAGTAAATAAACTGAATCACAATATGTGCATACAGTAAATGTACCAGCATCAGTGTTCCGTAGAGATGAGTATATAGTATAGTTTTTATGTTTCCGTTAGTGTTGATCATTACAACAGCAGGGAGAGGGTAAAACTCAGTGGTAGCACATGGCATGGTGTGTACGATCTGGGAGATCTGGGAAAGACCCGGGAATTTTTTCATCAGGGAGAAAACTGGGAATAACCTGGGAATTTTTCATTGTTTTAATTTTCAGTTAATTTTTTACAATTTTGACTTGTAAGAACCAATACTCTAACAAAGGATATTACTGTGTCCTGCCACTGGAGAATAATACTGCAGTAACAAAACAAGAATGAGAGAATACAACTTAAATTGCAAAGGAAATGTGCCATATAAAAAAACAGAGCTCATACAAGCTTCTGCCAACAGCTAAGTGTGTGAAAGGCTTTAGGAAGCAACAAATTACCTCCGATGAACATGACGTCACAACTGTTTACATTAGATTCATTTAAGCAGTTACGAGCAGGCATGCGCTGTTGAGTCACATATGAGTAGTACCTTCTCCTGCTTCCTTCTACAGAAATGTCGCTGTTGGCTGCGTAAGCAGCAGCGGGGGTATCTGAACTGGGCGGAAATTTCAGAGGGGGGAGGGGAGGTGGGGGGGGGGGGGAGGGGGGAATTTCATATTCTTGAGTAAGAAGACCTTGTTTCACAAAGCGCCTAGCATCTAGCGCACATTGGTCTATCGATTATTCAAATGATTTTGAAATGCAACCCTGTTGTTTTTTGAACAGTTCATTTCTGAATGAATCATAAGCTGAGTTTCTTAATGCATGCATAGTGTACGTGATGTCTCTGCCAGGGGAATCCTTGTTGCATCTAGAAATAAACTTTCGTGCAGACAAAAGGGGATGGGGTGAGCGGAATACAGCTGAACAAGTGAATGCCAACTGCTGTTTGTTTATGTGATTGATTTGTTATGCGAATGATCAGCGTTGTTATAATCACTAGCGAAGTTCATAGATTCAGACTACCAGAGTGGAAATAAGCAACTAACAGGAATAACAGGTAAGAAAGATTCTCGGTATATCCAAGAAAATGAAATTTTGATAGAAAATTTTTGGCCAGATCGCTAAACTAGAAAGGGCAAGTTGTACAGTCTCCAACTAGCAACAGCTTAAGTTCTATTCTGGGAGTAGCGTGGAAAACACATTGTACGAACACGTAATAACACCTAACCAGAGAATAATCACTAGATTACTGGAGTAAACTGGAGCATGAGGTTTGACAATGGTAGGAATAATTAGCGAATTAGTGATGAGAAGATTGTTTGTTAGAACGAGGAAGGAGAAGAAACGGGGACATCACACAAATTATGGAAGAATATGACAATTCTAAATTTATACAAAAATTTCGTACTACTGCTTCTCAGTCTCATGCTTGACAAACTGAAGCATATGAACGAAATGTGAAACTATTTCCTAAGATAAAGCTTTTTACTTGTAGTAGGCCGAATAGGTGTTTCATATTGGTACTTCAGGAATTATATTCTGTCGTATTATAAAAATGACCATTATTACCAAAACAGTCTCGCTTATTTGGTGTGTGTTACAATTGCTGTAATATTAGAAAGGCCTATTTTCTTATATCCAGCAGGCATTGACAAAATAGACGTAAGCAGATTGAGATACTACACCAGTGTTGGGTACTATTTGTATTAACAGCTTTTTCGGTATTAGACAACGGCATTTCGATTTTTCATGGAAGGAAAGCACACCATGTAAAGCTGTAGCAAGATTAGAGAGGGGGGGGGGGGGGGACGCTAGAACCTAAGGATTGAAGAAATGAGTACTGTTTTGCTTGTCTCTTGTCTTTACTGGTTTTATGTATCCTATATTTAATTTTATGTCACACAGAACAGTAAATTATTAGCTAATAAGCAATAAAGAGTCAAAATTTTCTGAAGAGTTCTTGTTCTTCTGGTTATAGATAACCCCACCCCATCCAGTATCAATTGTGAGGGTTTTTTTTTTAAAAAAAAAAAAAAGAGGGGCACGATGTCAAATCGGCTGACTGGGAACAGGAGGGGCACCACAGGATATTTTAATTTCTGCTGTCCTGAATATAGTTTGATGGCATCCATTTCAAAATATTACACGTTTGAGTTCCACAAAGCGAAAAACAGTGACATGTGGTAGAAGAATGCTGTGTGAAGAGGCGTAGCACTGCACTTTGATACACTTAAAACTGAATAACATGTCTTACACTTCCTCGAACAAATATGTTTTATATATCAAACTCTTCAGAAATATATGCGCGAAAAAATGAACATATTTTTGAAAAATCATTTTTTTAAGGTTATGGTGTCTTATCTCTGATGCTCAAGGGGGTGGAAGGGGGTGGTGCTGCCATCTAGTATTGCCTGGTTGGAAAGATCGTAGATACGGGGCTGATGCACAGAGCAGTCTGAGATACAGTTGGGAAGGGGGGTAGGTGGTAGTCTCGACGTGATCCGTGTTTACATTTAGTGAGTTTGCTGTTTCCTCTTCGTTTACTGCTCTCACGTCAAATGAAAACAAAGTGATTTCTGTGGCTGCGAGCTATTCAAGTGAATTAAAATACATTCACATAATTACAGAAGGATTAAAATATGTTATTAGTATCAGATTTTATTTTGTTTCCACCTTTCTGACAGTGAGGCATTAATCACCTTGCAGAACAGTGAAGTTACTTTTGTCACTTTGCTAAAGAAATACAGCTTTTTTCATCTTTTCCATTGAGGCAGCCAATTTATTTGAAACGAGGTGTTTGCCACACTATTGGCTAGCTTAAACTGTTCACTGCATTTAAAGTGCACGTTTTCATCTTCTAGCACGTATGACATTATGCCAGAATGAAGAACCAAACATGAGGTAACACAGATTTTAGATCCCGAAAAGCACACTGAAAAACTTAATACCAGGTCGAGGCCTACTTTGTTGGGAATCTGGACATACAAATGTGCACTTTGAGGTGAATTATTCATTTCTGTATGCTTCATGAAATTCCGATGCTCCTTTGATGTCTTTTTTCTTTTATGTCACAATGTAAGATCTTTTAGTGTTTTGCACATACGAACATTCAAGCTTCCTATGTTATCGTAGCTGCACAAGTCCGGTGACGTCTCTTGTCTGGTGCTCTCTAGCATCTGCTGGAACAGATGTATTTCTAACAGATCGTGGGAAAATATTGCGAATTGTGGTTTGAAAAGCGTCATTTTCAAAGTAAATATCCTTTTACACGAGATGAACTATGTGTGAGAATGTACAATGAATTTCTTAAATCTCAGAGCATTTGACTTTCATTTAAAAATCAACTCTTTGATGACAAACCATTTAGATGAATTTTGAGCCCAGAAGATCAGAGATTTATGATGGTATTAAACATTTTACTGGCACATTTGCGTGATGTCAACATTATATGTGAAAGCTTAGCTTCTCTTGCAGCTTATTAATCTTAGAGACCAATACTATATGTGAAAGCTTTTCTTTTCTTGTAACAACACTATGTAAATTAATTTAAACCATTAACTTTTCCTATTTGTGTGTTCATGCTACTTAACAATGATGTAGCTACTGGATGAGTACATCACGTGTCCTATGCACCCAATATCCGCTGTCATACACGTGACATGAGCTATGAGTGGCTTACAGAAGCACATCGCAATCTCGATTTCAATGCTTTGGAAAGTAACATGTGGTGTTTGGTAGAATGCGAATTTTTACTTTCGTAATACAAAAATATGCAGCGTACATGTTTCTGCACATCAAAGAACTTTACAAAACGTTTTTTTCCCCCGAGTTTCATATTCTAAGGTTCCAGCGGGAAATTCTAAGCCGCTGTAAAAACCATAACCATTCAAATAATTCATAAATTCTACAGTTCCGAGGGAAAGTGTACTGTCACTTAACATGGGGAAAGTGTAGTTTCACTTGGGAGAAAGTATATTTTTAACCCCTCACGTATACACCCTGCATGGTGTACTCTCAAATAACTTCAATGTTTTATGTAGTTTGAAGACTGATGGATCATAATCAACATTTTTTATGCAAAATAAGGGAAAAGCAACTATCACCTGTTGCAGCTTGATGTGTGGAGCACAGAAATGCATAATAGAAAACAGCTTTCGCACTAGCTTTGGAGCACTAGCTGCTTTTGTAAGAAAAGTAAACACATTCATATGCATAACCACTCAGGCTCCCGAAAATACATTCTTAGGACCATAGCAACACTGATTCTTGACACTCGATTATTGAAAGACACAAGGAGAGGATAGTGGGAAAGAGGCATGTCTTTGCACATATGGCTCCACAGTCGCACAACAAGATGAAGAGTACAGAGGGTAGAACAAAAAGAGATGTAGGAAGAGGGAGAGAAGGAGAAAAGAGAGAAAAGTGAAGGTAAATAGGAACAAAGAGAGGGGAGAAAGAGGGAAGAGGGTTTAAGGAGGAGGAGGACGTACCGGGGGCGGGGAGTGAGAGAGAGAGAGAGAGAGAGAGAGAGAGAGAGAGAGAGAGAGAGAGAGAGAGAGAGAGAGAATCCGATTCAGATTCATTAATGACATTTACCTGAACTCAGGGCAACCTATGCTCTTTCCTCCATAACCTAACAACGTATTCTCAAATCTGCTTCACCTGGTCCTCCTCAACTCGTATAGCTACTTTCCTAAATGTCACGCTCCATCTCTCAGATAATTCCATAAATATGTCTGTCACCTGTTTCATGTCAAAAAGTACCTTCCTTACAGCATTGCCATCTGCAGTGGAAAGCAGGAGTAGTTGGAATATATAGTAACCTTACCAGAGCCTTTACTGACAGACATACACAATCCAGCTCATCCACAAACAAATTTCCCATGCCATCTGCTACTCTGACACCAGTAAACCTGTTAACCAGCCACCAAACAGCACTCCTCTGATCACCTGGCATCCTCCACCAGGGCTTCTACTACCTTTTGTCTTTTCCTGAGATGAGGTATATCTTACATAGAATCCTAGTCGCATTCTTCACAGTAGTGGTCTACACCCAGCCAACGTACAGAATGTCATTGTGCGTCACTATTCAAATCCTGCTCCCAGTTCACCTCATTTTGTTGTTCCCTTGTGATAGGCCCAGCTGCAAGACCTACCCCATACTCACCCACCAATTCGTACCACAATCCAGTCACAGATGTTTCCCATCCAGTGACAGGCAGGGCCACATGTCAAAGCAACCATGTTTTATGTCAGCTATACTGCAGCTACTGTACAGCATTCTATGTGGGCATGACAAACAACGAACTGTCTGCTCACATGATTGATCACCACCAAACTGTGCCAAACCGCAAACTTGACCATCCAGGTGCATAAAATGCTGCACACTGCAACAGAAATCACTTCAACTGCTTTCTCATTACTTGAGCTATTTGGGTACACCCTTCTAGCACAGGTTTTTCTAAACTACGCAGGCAGGAATTGTCGCTCTAGCATATCCTATGCTCTTGTAATCACCCTGGCCTAAACCTCCGCTGACTTTTCCCCTCCTTCCCAGTGCGCTCTCTCTCTCTCTCTCTCTCTCTCTCTCTCTCTCTCTCTCTCTCTCTCTCACACACACACACCCCCTCCACCCCCCTCTTCCCCTCCTCCCCCTCCTCCCCCTACCTTCCCCCTCATCTCCCTTTTTGTACATCTCATTTTGCTGTATGCTCTGTACTCTTTTCATCTTGTTGTGCGGCCGCAGAGTCATCTGCCCCTAAACCTGCCTTTGTCCCACTAGCCCACTCCTCGCTTTCTACCCTACCCCTCCCCACCTCCATCAGCTTGGACAACTGCTTTCAGTAACTGAGTATCAATAATTAGTCTTGCTGTGACCACAGGAGTGTGCTTTTGAGTGTCTGTGAGTTTGTGTGAATGAATGTGTGTACTTTTGCTAGAAAAAGAAACTAATGTGGATGCTGTTTTCTGTTAGGTGTTTCTGTGTTCCACACATCAACCCGCTTTAGATGAGTGGTTGCCATTCAATTGTTTTGCGTGTTGCTCCATCCAGGAATTTCCATTATTGTTATATAATCAACAGTTCCAAATTCTCTCACTGACTGAGAAGTTTATAATTAAACTTAGGCCATTTACAATGTAATTAATACATACTACTTTAAGATTAAAATTTTTATTCTTAACTGAATATAGCAAGAAGTGAACTGTGATTGTGCAACTAGAACAAAGGGCTAACTTATAATATTTTATGCATGCAAAAGTATACGAAAAACAAGCACAATTTGTGTGATGAATGCTGGTTTTACAACTGTGTTGTTGCAGCTGTATCAGGCCAAGTAATTGGTGAAAAAATGTGATTTGATTGCAAATGAACAAGGCGTATATTATTCATATTTCCCGTATAGGTGTGAATTTATTTGATAACTGCCAAAAATAGTGTTAACATTATTTAGGGTGTGTGTGTGTGTGTGTGTTTTTTTTAATGTAGTAGATGAAATGGAATGTGGCAAATGAATTTTGTTCAGACAGTTGATGTTAAACATTAAGAAAGTTAAGTATCTGGAATGTAGACTTCTTCCTAGTGGCATAGTCATTATAGATTATTTAAACTACACAGTTTAAATACCTCTACTCTGTGGTAACTTCAGATGACAGTGTGTTTCTAGATGCTTGAGCATGAGGTGATTCAGTGTAGCTGAAATTGTGCCACATCACTAGACTGCTATGTGACAAGGAAGAAACAGACCGCCTTAAGAGGAAATTTATATATCCAACATCTCCCTGTTGGCTCTGAATGTTTGAGGGCAACAACAGTACATGAACAATCACTACAGGGGATCAAAATAAAAATGTTGCACTGGGCCAAAGGTGTGTCCAAGCTCAACCATGTGAGAAACAAACATGTGAGGGAATCCACAGGACTTAAACAGTCACCAATAATTTGAGAGAAACATGCCTTGAGTTAGGCCATTCCAGCTCAAGTACCCACCCAGAGAGCTGGGTGGACGAGAGTGGACGAATGGCTGATGTGAGGGCAGTCCCACAGCCTGGCCACAGTGTACATGATCATATTCCGCTGGCTGAGCAAGTGTGGTATGGGTAGGCCGAGCTGCATCTGATGGGTAACCTACACTATGTGCACCTGTCCAGAAGCGTGATGAGGGCTCACATGAACACACGTTACCCTCAGGCCAGCGTAAGAATATCCTACCTTAGGTGGTATGGACAATCAGCAGAACTAATGACGACAACTCTCTTGCAAAAAGTGTACTCCTTTACACCCCAGAAGGAAGCTGACTCTGTCGCTGTCCCAAGAAGCAATATTTGGCAAAGCCATAACGTGTAATTGCTGGCCATATCTGGGTGCCAGATCATGCAACCTGCAGGCCTTCTCCAGTCTGCAGTCAATGTTTTGTTCTTTCCACCAAATCCTGGCTAAAAGTCTGATGACTTCCCCACTATGACAAGTATTTTTGAGCACCTAATGAAAACAATCTCGCAAAAAGTCCTCACAGGAGGTTGCACTTTCCTGAGGAGTGGGGGAATGACCAACAAGAATGCTTGCATGGCTGAAAGGTCTGATGTTAAAACAATTTCAGTTGTTGCTCAGAGTTCATGGAATTGGGAGTGGTCAGCAGACTTCCTGAGTTTTGGGCCAAGTTGTGGGCTGTGGAGCAGAGGAGATGTTTGGAGAATTATACTTTAGGTTTCCTAAAGCTGTTTTTCAACAAGTAAATCTGTGAAAATTCACCATTATGTTAGCATGTGTGTTTAATTAGTCATCTCCTGGTTTTGCAGACAAGCATTGCAGTGAAATGAGTGTGCACTAGCTCAGCAGGGAGAGGCCTCATATCAGAGTGTGGAGCCACTAGCTGACTAGAGGCAGTGTTTAATAATAGAGGTGGGCATGGCAGTGTCTGATAAAAAAACTGGAAGCCAGCTGGAAATGGTGTGCCTGCCTCCACAGGTGGGTGATGAGCACGGCTGACTGTCATGCGGAGGACCTGGATTTGATTCCCAGTGCTGCCAGGGATGTTTCCTTGGTAGGAGGATTGGAATGTTGTCCACTCACCTTTGTGATGCCAGCTGAGTAGCTGCTCGAATGAGAAGTAGTGGCCCCGAGGTCTGCAAAGCTGACAACAACTGGGAGAGGCGTGCGCTTGACCCTGACTCCCTCTGTACTGCATCCAAAAGGCACCACTGGTTGAGGATGACGCAGGGGTTAGCTGGTTCCAACAGGCCTGAGTGAGGCAATAGCAGCAGAAGTAGAGTAATAAGAGGTGGTTTATTGATTGTTAGCAGTGTATGTCTTCCAACCCAGTGTTCAGATTCCAAAATATTTGTGAGTGCTTGTTAGTAGCCACAAGACATTAATCATGGGTCTTGTAAGTTTAGCAAATTAGTATATTGATCTTAGTCTGCTGAGAAACAGTTTTGAGTTAATCAATCTGTATCTCATGTAACATGTCTCAAGCCCGAAGAACGCATGGATTCAACGTCAGCTGCAAGTGAGACCTCACACGGTACCACAGACTATCCCAGGATAAGTCAAAGCAACATTTTAAGGTTAAAGGGGACATGTAAGTGACATGCCTCTAACCTCAAGGTGCACCCAACAGAAAATTATGTTGGACATCTACCAAACAAGCAGACCTTGTGTCTATGTGGGACACAATTGGGGGAAAAAGCCTATAAAGCTAAAACTATTCCACTGAATCAAAAACTACAAATTACTGTGTGAAATATTCTTCAGTCTCCAACATATTTCCCATCGTCAGTTAATCCACAGCTGTAATGCTGAGTGTGGTACATTAAATGTGTCTGCAACTTGACTTTTGAAACACCTAACTCTTTACAGTTCTGTCCTTGATATAGTGTCTTTTAATGGCAATGGTTGGCTGTCAAGTGTAACTTCAGTATGTCTACAACAAAATAAATTTTACAGTTAGGCTGACTGATTTCATAACCAATGTAGCTCACTGATGCTTCATTGTTGTTCATTGCATTAAGTGTTCTGGAATTTTGACAGGTATACCAGCATTAACACCTGTGGTAGAAGATATTTTCCTTCTGCGTGGCAGTAGTGGTGGTGCAGATCTGCGGGAATTAGACACACAGCGTGAAGTTCTGGTTTCAATGTTGCTTCGTTTGGTAGAATACCACCAGGTAATTTTATTTCTTTCCTTCTGAGATACATTATTTTCATTATAAGTCCATGTAAAAGTTGTAATGTTGCAAATGTATGTACAACTTGTTATATTGCAAACTAATTGTATTGTAAAATTCACTGATCAGTTCCTACTGGAATTGTTTCTGTAAATTTTACAGTTCAAGATAAAAGTTTTAATAATTAATAAAGTCAGTGTTAAATAATCTTTGCATTTTACTATTGTTTATTCAGTTATGAGCACATTGGTGTATAACTATTCAAAACCAAACATTCTGAAATAGTTTTCATATAGCCATATAAATTTTGCTGATATTGGGTTCTTATGCAGGCTTCTAGTCAGAAATACCACAAAGAACAATTGAACAACTTGAAATTCACAGTGGCAGATACTGTTCACAGTCCAAAATGCTGTGTACCAAGTACATGCAGAGGATTATAGCTACCACTAATAATGATCACACTGATTTGTTTCATGGTTCTACATTTAGTCTAAGTTGGAGGGTATTTGTATCAGTATTTCAAAGATTAGTTAAATAGGCTTATTTCATGCTGTTTCTACAAACAGAATTGTAGTTTGTTGTAGCATTCACAGTCTTCGTCATTTTTAAATTTTATTTGAACTGTCAACTAGTTTCAGCTTTACAACAATCATTAGTTCTTATAAGAAGGCAATGAAAAGGGCGAAGTGGAAGGGTCAGTGTGTTTTTCAACAAATGTAATATGAGAATAGCAATGGAGAGAACCAGGACAGTGTTCTTCTCTGGTGAAAACCCAATAAGATCAAAAACTGTAACTGACAACAAAATCATTGAGGGAGTTACATATTTGGGGTTCCACAACATGTATCACAATATGCTGGATCCCATCACCACACTTACCCGATTTACATATTTCGTGCGAACAGCACAATCAGCACTTGGTCGCAAAGAATAGTAACGTCCATTAGTTACATTACAAAAGCTAATTACAGTATCTTTTTAGGAGTTGGTTGTTTCCATGTTTTATGGATCATAATTACAAACTCTTACTATTATATGGAGCAGCCCAGTTTTACAATTATAGTACATCTTCTCAGTGGAAAATATGGCAACATGTTGACCAGTTACGTGATTTTTTAAGGGTTTATCTTTTTTTCATTCATGCAGTCATTTTTCCTTAATTATGTTTAATGTCTCTTTCACCTCCTCTTAAAACAAACACATGTGTATGCGTGTGCACCCGCCCACACACACACACACACACACACACACACACACACACACACACACGCACGCCTACCACATCTTCATAAATTCTTCTGTGGAGAGTGAAAACTGGATTCTATCACCTGCCCAAATGAAACAAACAGGGTCAACCAAAATAAAGTTCTCGCAATATTTAGTGAGTTCTTCATTGCTGGACTGTAAAAGTAGTGAAATATGGAAGAAGGGCTGGCCATTCAGAGCATCATGCAAATAATAATGAATTACTGGAACAACTGCTTACAGCACTCCAACACACATTTAAATTTAGGATAAGAAGAATGGCCTGTAGAAACCATTAGACTGACGAAAACAGAGGTGCACCTAGAAGAGATGGAAGGCCCAATAAGGAGCCAAAACAACTCAACTGCCTGTTCACACATTCTTTTTAGTGGCCAGCAAGCAAACATGTTGTTGTGCTGACTGTCTAAGCTGGCTTCAATTCCATTTCACTTCTGTGCATTGTGTAGAGTTGAAGACAAGTCATTAATATGTAAAAGAGCATCAGAATATAAATGAATGTTGTTGATAGAAACTGAAACACACGTTCTTTCAGATGGAATGGGAAGGGGAGACAGCCTGCGCATGCACTCACTGGAGATTCTATGCTGCACCGGTGGAGTGATTTCAAGAGAAAAGAATGCAGAACATGGCAACTAGGTGCAAAGCCTATGCAATTTTTTAAACTGAGCAGTTTCAACAGCAGTTGTGTCTGTTGATGTCAGAAGTGAATACTTTCACAACTGGAGCAGAACTAAATGAAGTATGCACTGTTTCAAAAGAGTGTAAACCATTAACAGCAATGCAGAGGATTAAAAAGAAAATGAAAACTCTATCATCTCAGTACTGTTCAGAAACTTTCGCAATATGATCCTCTTCTCTCACCTGCTCATCCACTTTTTGTTCCCAAATGACCGTTCTCTTCTTTTTGTGTTGTTCATTTGAGCAAAATATATGTGCCTTGAGGGAGTAAGCTCTATGAATGTACTATACTGGTGCAGATAGGGGAAACATTATTGGTTTTTGGAAGACAATGAATGTGTGCATATAGCCTCAGTAGCACATAGAAAAAGATAGTATGTAAACAACATGGTAGTGTGTTTAGAACTAAGGAGTGTCTCCTGACCATGGTACTTTCAAATTACTCATTAATAGACAATTTATACTTAGAATAATTAGTGTGTATTAAAATTTGTGACAATTAAAGGAAGATTAATCAGCTGAGCTGCAAATTAAATAATTTTAACTAGGAAGAAGAGAGGTGATACTGGCAGTTAGGCTTCTTAAGGGAAAACAGGTACAGAAAAATAAACCAACTTACATTGCCTTTGTAGACGTAGAAACAGCATTTAATAATTTTACATGGCAATAGATATTCAGAATGCTGAAGAAAGCAGTTGTGAAATACAAAGACATCTTCTACAAAAATGAAACGACTATCATTAGGAACACGAAGCAAGAATCAGAAAAGTACTCGAAACAAAGATGTGCTCTCTTTTCTCTTGTATTCAGTGCTTACATCCAGGAAGCTATAGACCAGGTTCATGAAACTATTGTGATGGGGGCCAGAGTTAGCAGGAGATAGACGTTCTGTGTTAACACTGATGGTATTGCTGTGGTCATGGAAATGAAAGAAGACAGAGGAGGTCCTCAGCACAATGGAAATCATTTTCTGTAATGAGTATGGTACGTGAATAAGCAAGCGGAAAACTAAAGCAATGATTTTCAGTACTGAAGAAGAGTATCAAATTTTAAGAACAAGAATTTGGAGAGAGGAGCTAAAAGTGATAGAAGAATTTACCTATTTGGGAAGAAGCATGCCATGGGATGGTAGAAGCTGGAAAGAAATTGTGGGTAGAATACTGCAGGCCAAAATTACATTTAATTTGAGAAAGAAATTACTCAACAGCAAGAACACCAGCCTAGAAACAAGGAAACAGACCATGGAAGCATTTGTTTGTAGACTGTATGAATGTGAATCTTGGAGAACAGGAAATCAAGAGAAGATGACATGAAGTGCTGAAGATTTGGTGCTACAGAAGAATGATGAAGATCACTAGAAGAGACAGAGTTACAAGTGAACAGGTGCTGAGAAATTTCTGTGGAGGCACATCCAAACAAGAAAAGACCAACTCCAAACTCGTGGAACTCATTTTAAGCATCAATGGAACAATAGCAGGAGGAGCTGTTGAGGGAAAGAATCACTGAGGATGACCAAGGATGTCCTACATGTAGCAGGTTATACATGATGTGGGATTCACCACATACCTGGAAATGAATAGGAAGGTGTACAGTAGAGGGGAATGGCATACTGCTGCAAACCAACCTCAGGATTGAACACTAAAGAGAAACAGAGAACTAGGAATAGTTAAACTGTGGATAGGTTCACTAACCACACCTTGTTGCTACAGAAATTTCATGAAGAGTCAAATTAACTTTAGAGAGACTATTAAAGATACCTATTGCTAATATTTTGTGTGTGACTATTTATTATGTTGCAATGAGTGAAAGGCAAACAGTGATTGGCTGCCATGTGTGTGAATGGATTCCATATAAGATACTGTGTGGCTTGAACTAAAATAAAAATTAATTATTAAAGTAACATTGATTTTTCAAATTTTTTGCAGAATCATAGTCCTGGTAGTTAGATTGAAGCATTAGTATGTTTTGTAGAAATGATAAGCATTTGAACCATTTCGACCCGTAGGCTCAAGGCCAACATTGATATTGTGCCGCAACACCGCGTACTAGTAAATTTGGCCTGCAGCTCTTGTTGTCACTATAAACCAAAGATAATGGATCAGTGTGACTTGAGTAGATGTGCAGGATACCTCACAGACGTATGTACGAACTGTACCATCAAATCAGTGAGTTTGAAAGAGGGCGCTTTATGGGTGTGAGAGAATATGATGCATCCATCCAGGAAATTGCAGCTCATATGGGATGAAGTGTTTCAGCAGTGCAACAAGTGTGTGCAGAATGGTTCACAGAAGGCCGTAGAACCCGACGAGATGGGTCGGGTCTCACCACCCAGACTACCCCCCTGAGAAGATACACCTCATCTGAAATGGCATTGCAGGACAGATCTGCATCTTCCTCAGCTGTGGGGTAGCAATGGAACAGTGTAAAATGTCGTACACTATCAGGGGTGACAGTCTATTGCCGTTAATTACGGCATGGGCTACATGCACATCATCCACTTTTCCACCTACCTTTGACAAATGTGCAGAAATATGTTACATGGCAGTGGTGTATGTAACAATGTCATTTGGGACAGGGATGGCATCAGATAGTGGTTTTGGACAAATTCATGTTCTGTTTGTTTGAAAATGGTGGCCACATTTTGGTTCGCCACAGTCAGAGGGGGCGGCATCACAGTGGCGGTGCTCTTGGGTACAACCACAAATCACAGTTGGTTCGTATCCAGGGCATTGTGACCAGTGTGAGCTATATGAATGACATACTGCGATCTGTAGCCATACCCTTTCTGCACACCACTCCAGGTGCCATTTTCCAGCAAGAAAATGCACAACCACTTGTTGCGTCATGAGCACATGCCTTTCTTGTGTCACAGGATATTAGCCTTTTGTCCTGGCCCACCACATCACCAGACTTGTCACCAATTGAAAATATGCGGGATAGGGTGAAATGATGAGTGCAGTGCTGTGACCCAATGCCAACCACCAAAGATGAACTTTGGAACAAAGTGAATGCAGCGTGAATGGCTATATCGCAGAATGCCATTTGCACCATATATGTGTCAGTGCCATCACACATAGAACATCAGGGCCCATGGCAGACCCTGTGCCTACTAGGCAACAGGACGCATGCTGAAGAGATGTTATTGAAATGCTAATGTCCTTGACCTGTGAGTATGAACATCTCTAGTTGTTCGAGGTGTTTTTTCCCCCTCCTGATCACGAGTGCACAGTAATTTGCTCTCCTTGTCTAATACTGATGTGTACCTTGTGGCATGTATAAACATAGAGGACTATGTTCCCATTTTCTCTAGCACTTTCTTTAGTATTTGCTGTAAGCTGTGTGTATGTAGGCACTAAAAGCACAAGTCCTGGCTCTGATATGATGTTCATAGAAAGAAGCAACAAATTTCTCACTATTTACCTGTTTTGAGCTCCCAGCTAAGTTATAAACTCGATGTACATTTTTGATGACAGATTTAATCATTTGCACTTTGCTCATTTGCCAGTTGAACACAATAAGGAATTACACAGGTGTTGATCACATGTGTGCATTGCAGGTGCTGGAGCTGCTGGCTTTGGTGCTAAGCGAGCGTGAGAGTGAGGAGCGCTGGCGGCGCTGGTCGCGCCAGGTGGTGGATGCGGTGCTGCCGCTCCTCGCCAGTGGCCGCATCCGGCTCGAGTCCCGTGAGGCACAGCAGGCGCTCAACCGCGTCCTGGGAGCTGCCGCACCCAGTGTGCTGCGCCCCGCCGACCCCCTCCTGCGCTCTCTTTTTGCACCGTTCCCGAACCCGGTACTATTCAATCACTCGTTTATTCATTTTTGCACCGTTTCAATTCAGTATACAGTGGCAGTTCATTCTTAGCCATATTCAATTGTTGTCAGTAAAATCTTACATTTAATTGTTCTGTTTGCTGCCTGCAATATATTATTATTTATAATGTGTCTTGCATATTATAACAACATTAACTAGATACACCCACAAAGTCCCAACCTTGAATCCCAAAAACGTATGTCACACATTCTTTATTTAGAACTTACTTATTTTTAAATGTTTGATGTCCTAATTGTGCTAATCATCACTAGGGGTGATAATGGAAGTTCTTTATTTGATGCATTTTTTTGGTGCACATGCCAGTGTCTGATGAACTGTGCCAGAGTTAAGTAAATCGTGCTAATAGCAAGAATATTGTTAGTGGTTTTTATTTGCAGACTTTGTTGCATTACTCCTGTTTTCATAACTGTGTTGAAACATATAAGTAATGAAATTAAGGTAATATAGCTTTTAGACATCACTTATCAAACATTGGAATTGAAGAGCTCCTTAACAAATTGGAACTGGAAGAAATCACAAATTGTCAGAAGACTGCTTATTCATTTAAGCTTTATGATGAAAACATTGCTGCAGATACAAAAAAAGGAACTGAGTGTTAATGGGAGACTGTTGACCTCAGATGTTAAGCCTCATAGTGCTCAGAGCCATTTTTGATTGTTAATGTAGCACAGAAGTTCAGATAGTCAGATTTGTCTTTCAGTTCAACAGCCTGCCCTTCATAATGGGTTATGTGATTTTGATGCACAACATGAATTACCTGTATTTGAGGAAACCAATGGAATTCAGGATGCTATCAACGAATTAACTGGGCTGTTTCATGAAGTTTTTCCAATCAAAACACCTTAAAAATAAAATTAGAGACATGTATATACTCGAGTGATACCGCTCCTGAACTTTGCTACCAGAACAAAATCAAACCAAATTTGTTGTACTAGAAGTTGAGTAAACTGCAATGCATGAAGCGTGTAAGTTATTTACAATTATTTTCCACATGTTTGCTGTGAGTAGACGTAATCTGAGAGATTATTGGTCTGAACATCCTGTGCTTGCATCAGCATCTGCTTGTCAGCTGATGTCGAGAGAGTTTTTACGATATTCGTGATGCTGTATGTGAACAACACTGCCTTGTACACTCCTCAGTAAGAACCAGGTCATGACCTGTTGTATAAAATAAGACCTTTTCAGGATTTTTTTGCAGAAGTGTGCAGTGTGTTTTTGTGTTCTGTGAAATCTATCTGTAAATGAAATAATCTGTCCTTTTTGAGGAAGAATGGTATTTTGTGTGGCTATGAAAAACAAACCAGAAATATAGTAGATTAAACTGAACATTGTTAGTATTGCTTGAACAGGTTAATGTGCAATACTGAAATGTATACTGGCAAGAAAATCAGTTCTGTCAAATCTTATATGTTGAGGCTGTGTTCCTCTTACTTGAGAAATGGACATTCCCTTAAGAAGTGTGTTGAAGAAATACATTGGAATTTGGAACAGTGATGAATAACAGAACAGACCTAGTAAGCAAATAAAAGGAGAAAACCCAATTCATCACATAAGAAACGTTCTTTGTTTGAAGTGGAAAGACAAGTGTGATGTATAAAAAACACAACTAGAGGATGCAAGATCTCATGGGTTCAAAGGAAAAGTACTTTAAAAAAAAAAAGTCAGAAGATAACTTTAGATAATTTTACAGAGGCCTCTGTATTCTCAAACTGCTATAAAAAGTTTCATACCAGTATAACACTTCTGATATGAAAATTGAAGACAAAGAGAAACACTGTACAGTAAAACATGTTGTTGTTGTTGTGGTCTTCAGTCCTGAGACTGGTTTGATGCAGCTCTCCATGCTACTCCATCCTGTGCAAGCCTCTTCATCTCCCAGTACCTACTGCAACCTACATCCTTCTGAGTCTGCTTAGTGTATTCATCTCTTGGTCTCCCTCTACGATTTTTACCCTCCACGCTGCCCTCCAATACTAAATTGGTGATCCCCTGACGCCTCAGAACATGTCCTACCAACCGATCCCTTCTTCTGGTCAAGTTGTGCCACAAACTTCTCTTCTCCCCAATCCTATTCAATACTTCCTCATTAGTTATGTGATCTACCCATCTAATCTTCAGCATTCTTCTGTAGCACCACATTTCGAAAGCTTCTATTCTCTTCTTGTCCAAACTATTTATCGTCCATGTTTCACTTCCATACATGGCTACACTCCATACAAATACTTTCAAAAATGACTTCCTGGCACTTAAGTCTATACTCGATGTTAACAAATTTCTCTTCTTCAGAAACGCTTTCCTTGCCATTGTCAGTCTACATTTTATATCCTCTCTACTTTGACCATCATCAGTTATTTTGCTCCCCAAATAGCAAAACTCCTTTACTACTTTAAGTGTCTCATTTCCCTAATCTAATTCCCTCAGCATCACCCGACTTAATTCGACTACATTCCATTGTCCTCGTTTTGCTTTTGTTGATGTTCATATTATATCCTCCTTTCAAGACGCTGTCCATTCCATTCAACTGCTCTTCCAAGTCCTTTGCTGTCTCTGACAGAATTACAATGTCATCGGCGAACCTCAAAGTTTTTATTTCTTCTCCATGGATTTTAATACCTACTCCAAATTTTTCTTTTGTTTCCTTTACTGCTTGCTCAATATACAGATTGAATAACATCAGGGAGAGGCTACAACCCTGTCTTACTCCCTTCCCAACCACTGCTTCCCTTTCATGTCCCTCAACTCTTAAATTGCCATCTGGTTTCTGTACAAATTGTAAATAGCCTTTCGCTCCCTGTATTTTACCCCTGCCACCTTTAGAATTTGAAAGAGAGTATTCCAGTCAACATTGTCAAACGCTTTCTCTAAGTCTACAAATGCTAGAAACGTAGGTTTGCCTTTCCTTAATCTTTCTTCTAAGATAAGTCGTAAGGTCAATATTGCCTCACGTGTTCCAGTGTTTCTACGGAATCCAAACTGATCTTCCCCGAGGTCGGCTTCTACTAGTTTTTCATTCGTCTGTAAAGAATTCGTGTTAGTATTTTGCAGCTGTGGCTTATTAAACTGATTGTTCGGTAATTTTCACATCTGTCAGCACCTGCTTTCTTTGGGATTGGAATTATTATATTCTTCTTGAAGTCTGAGGGTATTTCGCCTGTTTCATACATCTTGCTCACCAGATGGTAGAGTTTTGTCAGGACTGGCTCTCCCATGGCCGTCAGTAGTTCCAATGGAATGTTGTCTACTCCCGGGGCCTTGTTTCGACACAGGTCTTTCAGTGCTCTGTCAAACTCTTCACGCAGTATTGTATCTCCCATTTCATCTTCATCTACATCCTCTTCCATTTCCATAATATTGTCCTCAAGTACATCGCCCTTGGATAAACCCTCTATATACTCCTTCCACCTTTCTGCTTTCCCTTCTTTGCTTAGAACTGGGTTTCCATCTGAGCTCTTGATATTCATACAAGTCGTTCTCTTATCTCCAAAGGTCTCTTTAATTTTCCTGTAGGCAGTATCTATCTTACCCCTAGTGAGATAAGCCTCTACATCCTTACATTTGTCCTCTAGCCATCCCTGCTTAGCCATTTTGCACTTCCTGTTGATATCATTTTTGAGACGTTTGTATTCCTTTTTGCCTGCTTCATTTACTGCATTTTTATATTTTCTCCTTTCATCAATTAAATTCAATATTTCTTCGGTTACCCAAGGATTTCTACTAGCCCTCGTCCTTTTACCTACTTGACCCTCTGCTGCCTTCACTACTTCATCCCTCAAAGCTACCCATTCTTCTTCTACTGTATTTCTTTCCCCCATTCCTGTCAATTGTTCGCTTATGCTCTCCCTGAAACTCTGTACAACCTCTGGTTCTTTCAGTTTATCCAGGTCCCATCTCCTTAAATTCCCACCTTTTTGCAGTTTCTTCAGTTTTAATCTACAGGTCATAACCAATAGATTGTGGTCAGAGTCCACATCTGCCCCTGGAAATGTCTTACAATTTAAAACCTGGTTCCTAAATCTCTGTCTTACCATTATATAATCCATCTGAAACCTGTCAGTATCTCCAGGCTTCTTCCACGTATACAACCTTCTTTCATGATTCTTAAATCAAGTGTTAGCTATGATTATGTTGTGCTCTGTGCAAAATTCTACCAGGCAGCTTCCTCTTTCATTTCTTAGCCCCAATCCATATTCACCTACTACGTTTCCTTCTCTCCCTTTTCCTACACTCGAATTCCAGTCACCCATGACTATTAAATTTTCGACTCCCTTCACTATCTGAATAATTTCTTTGATTTCATCATAGATTTCTTCAATTTCTTCGTCATCTGCAGAGCTAGTTGGCATATAAACTTGTACTACTGTAGTAGGTGTGGGCTTCGTATCTATCTTGGCCACAATAATGCGTTCACTATGCTGTTTGTAGTAGGTTACCCGCATTCCTATTTTCCTATTCATTATTAAACCTACTCCTGCATTACCCCTATTTGATTTGGTGTTTATAACCCTGTAGTCACCTGACCAGAAGTCTTGTTCCTCCTGCCACCAAACTTCACTAATTCCCACTATATCTAACTTTAACCTCTCCATTTTCCTTTTTAAATTTTCTAACCTACCTGCCCGATTAGGGGATCTGACATTCCACGCTCCGATCCATAGAACGCCAGTTTTCTTTCTCCTGATAACGACATCCTCTTGAGTAGTCCCCGCCCGGAGATCCAAATGGGGGACTATTTTACCTCCGGAATATTTTACCCAAGAGGACGCCATCATCATTTAATCATACAGTAAAGCTGCATGCCCTCGGGAAAAATTACAGCTGTAGTTTCCCCTTGCTTTCAGCCGTTCGCAGTACCAGCACAGCAAGGCCGTTTTGGTTATTGTTACAAGGCCAGATCAGTCAATCATCCAGACTGTTGCCCTTGCAACTACTGAAAAGGCTGCTGCCCCTCTTCAGGAACCACACGTTTGTCTGTTGTCTGGCCTCTCAACAGATTTGGGTTTCAGAAGGGTTGCTCTTCTGAGAATGCCATTTACACGTGCACTTACCAGGTTTTACAAGCATTAAATAATAAAATAATAAAATAATGCAGGTTGATATTTTCTGTGACCTCTCTAAGGACTTTCATTGTATGAATCACAATATTCTCCTAGATAAATTGACATGAATCACAATATTCTCCTAGATAAATTGACATTTTGTGGGGTTGATGGTATAGCCAAACAATGGATAATGTCATATTTAGCTAAAAGTATGCAGAAAGTCGTACTTAGTAATTCAAATAATATAGTCCAGGGACATAATTCTGACTGGGGAGAAATCACGTATGGGGTTCCTCAATATTCAGTCTTAGGTCCACGTTGTTCCTCACACATGTAAATGATCTTCTGTCTAGTATACAACAAGCAGAATTAGTAGTGCAATCAAGCCAAGCATATGTACAGGAACAAAAGAAATGGCAAAGTTCTTAAAAGTATCGTTGACTGATTTTTCTGCGAATGTTCTTGCCCTCAATTTTAAAAAGACACAACATATTCAGTTCTGCGCCTCTAGAGGTATTACACCAATGACACGTGTGACATGTGGCGAGGAAACAATAAATATGGTATAAAGTTCAAAATTCTTAGGGGTCCATATTGATGAGAATTTAAATAGGGAAAAACATGTTTTGAACTCCTAAAACAACTTAATTCAAGCGCATTTGCATGTAGAATCATTGCGAATCTTGGGGAGAGACAAATCAATAAGTTGATGTATTTTGCATATTTACATTCAATAATGTCACACGAAATGATGTTCTGAGGTAATTCATCTTTAAAAGAGAAAGTCTTCATTGCATAAAAACATTCTGTAAGAATAATATGTGGTGCTCACCCACAATCATCTTGTAGACATCTGTGTAAGGAGTCGGGCATTCTGATAACTGCTTCACAGTATATTTATTCCCTCATGAAGTTTGTTGTAAATAATCCACTACAGTTCAAAAGGAACAATAGGGATGAAGTTTGTTGAAAATGATTCTTTACAGTTCAAAAGGAACACTAGGCTACATAATTACAATACCAAAAGGAAAAATGATGTTCATTACTCCACATTAATGTTGTTTTTAGTGCAAAAAGGGATACACAGTGCTGCAACAAAAAATTTTTGATAATTTACCCGAGTAATATTTTGTCTGACAGACAGAAAGTAGAATTTGATAACAAACTGAGAAAATTTCTATCATGCAAAATGATTCTTGGAACATGTAACTAACTAGCGAAGTGTTTAGTAGAATATGACAAATGATTTAAATTCAGTAGTCAACACCGTGCATTTATGTAGAAAATGTAAACTAATGGAAAACTATTAACATTTGTCTATTCCTGAAGAAGGAACAAGGAACTTCACTTGACACAGTTCTTGGAAGTATGAAGTGCTTTGGTAAATTTAAAAAGTCAAGTATTTCAAATGGGCAAAGTATACTGGTATTGTCCAGATTTCCAACCCTTCAGGCTCCATGTGTTAACTTCCGTACTCTGGGAATTTGATGTGTGTGTGTGTGTGTGTGTGTGTGTGTGTGTGTGTGTGTGTGTGAGAGAGAGAGAGAGAGAGAAGAGAGAGAGAGAGAGAGAGAGAGAGAGAGCGTAATCTACTAATGATGACTAAGAATCAAAGTCATAAAGACTTGGATAGGTCGTTCTCGTCCTGGGGACAGAGTGACCTTCCCTGCCTTTTCAACCTTTCTCAGCCTATTTTCTGAGGAAGTAACTATTAGTTCTGAAAGACAGGCAGTGTGAAACTTTTACTTTTATATGCATTTATCAGCAGTTCTTACATTTAGGATTATGAACGTAAGTACTGACCAAAAATTCCGTCTGATAATTTATTATTTTCCTTGACTGAATAGTCCTTTGATACAACATAATATACTTTCTGTTTGACAGCATACTGTCACTGAATTGTTTATTAAAGGACAAAAAATATGCTCTGAAATTCATGTCAGATTCATCATGTATGTGGAGGTTTTTGCATGGGCACCAGCTGTGTTGGGGGATGGATGAAATACTTGAAATATAGGAAGACTACCATCAAAGATGAATCTCATAGTGATCACCCTTATTCCATCTCCATGGTACATGACAAGGGAAGAGTTGATGACATTTTTAGAGAAGCTATATGTATCAGTTTCAGTGAAATTGCAACAAAACTTGAATATGACATAGTGCAGGAAATGATTCAAAACTTGGCTCATTGGAAAGTTTGTGCATGTTGGATTCCAAGTTTATTAAACAAAATAATGAAAGTTGCTTCTGTCACTAAGAGCAGGGCACCACTTGGATTTGCAATTGACAAAAAAAACCAAAGACAGTGCTATATGCGAGAAAAACTATGGGCATTGCCATCTGAGATGCAGAGGATGGCATTCTGGTTGTTTATTTGGAACGTGGATAGACCAGATATCCTGTCCACTACATCGAGACATTTTTGAAGCTCCAACCTGCACTACACGATAAACGCTATCGGAAGAAGATCATTGTGCTGTCTGATGACAGGCTGCTTGTGTCTCTCTAGAGAAAATTAGGATGTTTGGGAGGGAAAGTCTTCCAGATCCCACCTTCAGTCTTAACTCGGCACCCTCTGGCTACTATTCTTCCATTTTCTGAAAGAACTGTGGTGAGGTTAACACTACAAAATGCTGGAAGACATCCAAAAGTGATGCCTTGGTGTTTTCAGGCAGTGAGAATAAACTTCTGCTGCAAATGATTTTTAAAGACTTAAAGAACTGTGGGGAAAACATGTGCAAGAAAAGGGAGATTGTACTAGAAAGAGACAGAAACATTTCTAACTGAAAATGATGTACATGGTTTGTGTAAAAAATGAAAATTATTATTCATGACAATGGATTTTGCATGACTTTTAGTTGGACACTTACACTTCAAAAACATTACCCAATTTCTTGTTCAGTATAAATTTTATGTTTAATTGTAATTTATAGAGTCAGTGTGTCTGTCTGCCAGAACGGCTCCCTGGTAGCAATGCAGCGGTGGCTGGGTGGGGTGTTGGCGCTGGTGTTGCTGCTGCTGTCCCACGGCAAGGAAGATGCTGTCCTGGCCCGGCTGGAGGAACTGCAGCTGGCACCCCCTCCGTCATCGCCTTGTGATCCCTTGAATGCTGCTGCTACAACTGCATCTTGTGGGATGGATCCAGACCAGGCTGTTGCCAGGTATTTAAGACTGTTTCTTACAAGTAGAAATACCATAGTTTATAACAAAAATATGGAAATGATAGGTGGCTACTCAGCACATGGATGAGGTGTTGAATCACTGACAGGCTGAATGAAAAAGAACTCTTCAAATATTTCAGCTTTAGCATAAAGGCATTTATCACAAGTAGAAAACACACACATTCGCATAAGCATTACGCACACATGGTCAGTCTTTCCTCCAGGTGCTAAGGCCCATCTGCAAACTGCATCTGAGGTGTGCAGCAATCCGGATAGTGGGGATATGGAATAGTCATGGGGAGGTGAGGGATCATAGCAGGGTAAGGAGGGAGTATGATGCTAGTGCTGCCTGCGGAAGTGTGCGGGGACGTGGTGGGGAGATGTAGTGGGTTGCTAGGTGCAGCGTCGGGAGACAGTGTGGGTGGGAGGGGCGGGGGGGGGGGATTACAGGAGAAGATAGAAGTAGAGAAGGGGAAATTACTGTGCAGTTGCTCTGATGGGAGAGATGGTGTGAGTTACTGGACTAGGAGCAGGGAAGGGGATACGCAAGTGGAAAATGGGGACTAATGATGGTTGAGTCCACGGGAATCACAGGAATGAAGGATACATTGCCGGCAGAGTTCCCACCTGCACAGTTTAGAATAAGTAGTGCTGGTGGGAAGAATCCAGATGGCACAGGCTGTGACTTCGTCATTAGAAAGAACTACATTGTTTTGGGCACATGTTCAGCAACTGGGTGGTCCAGCACAAACTGCTTGTCAGCAGTCATGTGGATGTTGATTGCAGCCCAGTGGTTGCGGCTAAGATTGAAGATCACCTGGCTACTTTCACAGGTGGTCCTGCCTCTGGTGGGGTAGGGGATACCTGTGACTGGACTGGAGTAGTGGTAATGGGAGGACGTATGGGATGGGAGGACGTATGTGATATGTCTTGTGTCTAAGCCTATTACAGGGTTATGGGGCATGTGGCAATGTGTTAGGGGCAGAGGTGGAATAGGGGCTGAAAACAATATTGCATAGGTTGAGTGGGAAGCAGAATACCACTGTGGGTGGGATAATTGGGTGGTTGGGGACAGAAGGTAGGACATTGTTCATTTCAGTGCGCAAAGAGAGGTAGTTGACCTCTGGTGGAGCATGTGATTCAGTTGCTCCAGTCCTGGTTGGTACTACGTCATGAGAAGAGTGCTGCTTTGTGGCAGGACAATGGTTATGTCATAGGTTGTAGGTGATTGGGGAGCCAAGGCATGGAAGATCTGTTTCTGGACAAGGTTGAGAGGGTAATTTCAGTCTGTGAAAGCCTCAGTGAGATCCCTGGTATATTTTGAGAGGAACCGCTCATCGCTACAGATGTGATGACAATGGGTGCCTAGGCCATGTGGGACTTCTTGGTATGAAATGGGTGACATTGGTGAAAGTGGAAGTACTGCCAGTGGTTAGTGGCCATAATATAGACAGATGTATACTCAGAGGCTTCGGATACGCTATGTCCAGGAAGGTGGCTTGTTAGATAGAGGAGAACCAGCTGAAGTGAATGGGGGAGAGGATGTTGAGGTTCAGGAGGAAAATGGTGCCCTCACGCTTAGTCTAGATCATGACCATGTCATCAGTCAATCTGAACCAAATGAGAGGTTTGGGTTCTGGGTGGTTAGGTAGGATTCCTCCAGATGGCCCTTGAACAGGTTAGCATAGGATGGTGACTTGCATATACCTGTTGCTGTACCACAGGTTTATTTGTAGGTGGTGCATTCAGTTGAAAAGTAATTGTGGTGGGGATATAGTTCATGATGATGACCAGGAAGGAGGTTGTAGGTTTGCAGTCAGTTGGGTGTTAATAAAGATAGTGTTCAGTAGTGGCAAGGCTGTGTGCATTGGGGATGTTGTGTAGATGGAAGTGGCAAAACCTCAGTCCCACAGAAGTATCAGTCCTTTCTGGAAGCATTACCTTTTTCCCCTTTCTCAGATTCCATCACTGTGGGTTCATTGATATTAGATTACATTAGATGTACTTTTTGTTCCAGTGGATCCATAATGAGGAGATCCTCAAGATTTAGAACATGACAGAAAAATGAGAATACTCATTAAATATTTGCAAGGAAAAACAAATGTGTTTATATATTTTCCACATGTCCCAAGTGAATGTGCATGGAAAAAATCCAAGCACATTTTTATTTCAGAGTAATAAATATCATATCATAAAACAAGTAAATGTTCGATACACTTACGTGCATATGATAATTTATGGGCTTTTGCAGCCATGCATAACTAAATAGAAAATCATTTTACAGTGCTTATTCATAGTGATCACATTACTGCACTGAGTTTGCACAGAAGTCAGCTTGTACTAATTCTCACATTGTCATCTGGAAAAATTGGGTTCTCTGCCAGTAATCCGCACTTTACTTGCAAGTGTGACTCGCAGTGTGCTTCACGAAGCTGAATCCAGTGTGGAACAGGTCAGTATTTATGGCTGTGTGGGTCTAGGCACACTGCCATTGCTCTGTGCCCCACCAGGTGCTCTGTCTGACATATGTGCTGGCCATTAGCAGCAGCTGTAGTATTTTCTAGCCACAGCTGTTCTGGTCGTTGTTCACATACATTTTTGCTGTTGACAGTTAATAATATTGTTGTCTGATGTTCTGTTCTACTTCCAAGTTGTACTGGGCATTCAGTTTCTGATTGCTGTCATTTAAGCTTTCCTGTGGACTACGCTGTTCCATTACCATATCTTTCCACATTAGGTGCTCTGTCTGAGGTACATGCCTGATAGGGGCAGCTATCTGATTATTTTCTGGCCACTGGTGTTCAAATTGCCATTCATTCTTGAAATGACAGACTTTAGGTATTTGATCTGCTGTCTAAAGTACCGCTGCCTGTGCAGCCTGTGTTGGTTGTGCTGGGTTATTTGCTCTGTCACCATTTCCAAAGTTATGTCCCTCGGAGTTTGGTGTTGCCTCCATTGTGTCTAAGGAGGTAGAGTGCCAGATTGTAGGTGGAGCAAAGCATACATCCTGTGTCACAGTTGATAAGATTCTGTGTGATCTTTACTTGTATGGATTCTTTAATAACACTTTCCAAGTACCTGTGTGTGTGTGTGTGTGTGTGTGTGTGTGTGTGTGTGTGTGTGTGTGTGTGTGTGTGTGTGTGTCTGTGTGTGTGTGTGTCAGAATCTTGACATCATCATAATTCATTGAATGATTTAGTTCCAAACGGTGTTCTGCTGTAGCTGACTTGGAAGCCTGTTTGAGTCTGTTGTGCCATTGGTGCTCCTTACACTAACGGTTCTGGTGGTTTGGCCGATATATTACATACCACATTCTCATGGTATGTGGTAATTGCCAGTGCCTGTAGACCCATATCATCCTTCACATTCCCTGATAGAACCTTAATCTTGTTTTGTGTTCAGAAAATGTTCTTGACATTATATTTGAGAAAAATTCTGCTGATTTCGTCAGATATTGGTCCGGCATGTGGCAAAAAAGTGGCCTTCTTTGCTTCTTCTTGCACTTCTAATGACCCCTCTGACAGAGAACAGGGCACAGTGCCCTCTGAATATCTCGGGAAGAATATCTGTTTTTGTAGAACTCAGGCTGTAGGTGCTCTTTCTCCGTTGTGAAGTTGTCTAGATTTGAAAGTTTCTTGCCTAGTGAACCAGAGTTTTGAGTATACTTTACTTTTCTTTTGTGCTGGATGGTGGCCACTACTGACTTGCAGGTACAGATCAGTGTCAGTTGGTTTTCAGTGAATACTGTGACCAAAACTGCCACCTGCCTTCCTCTGGATAAGAACATCTAAGAGTGGGAGTTGTACCATTTTCATTGGGAATTTTGGGTTAGGGTGGAGTGACTTCAAATGTTCCAGGAAAACAAGGGGCATTTCCCTGCCATGTTGCCAAATAATGAAGATGTCATTCTTGAAGATTGCGAATTATGTTATCAGATTATCGTGAAGTATGATGTGGATTACCAACAGAAACCTTGTTTTTCTTAGGTGACAATGCCAAGCCGGGAAAGCCTGAAGGCCTACAATATTCACGTTATATGATATTATTAGTAAGATATACACATCAAGGGTTTATTAAAATCAACGGTGTAGGAGGATTTGGCCATTAATAAACCTTTTACACTCCCCTTAAACTGAATATTATTATTAGTAAAACTTTTTTATGGCTGCTGGCAAGTTACTGAAAATGAGTGTTCCTGAATAATGGACAACTTTCTGGTACGGAAGTAAGTGATTATAAGTCTTTGTGAAGATTATTCCTATTTGTGTTATTGATTGCATGAACTGAGTTGTTAGTTTGAAAAAGAGATGTATTTTAATGACAAATTTTATTATTGATGATCATATGACATTATGGAATGAAAGTAAACATAGTAAAAACCCAGCTTACTTAATTTTATATCATGTATGTCTGGCAACATTTGCATTGCAGAAAAGAAGTTTGCTTAGACCCCTCTGTCCTTCTCATGATCACTACAGTGGAAATACTTTTTCACCACTAACCCCATCAGTCAAACCCAATCCACAACCATACTGAACCTTACATGATTTAACTTATTCCTCCAACTGTAATCCATACCCTCTGCCCCCAAATCTCCAAGTTAACTTTCCAGAATATTCTAACCTTGAACCTTGCCTCACCATGATTCTCGCAGTCCCTCCACATGGGAACCAACCTCACACCCACAGAAAGAACCAAAATCCACCACCTAAAATCTGACCCCGTTCTTATGATCCTGCTTACCAAAAAAGGCTCCATCATTGTGATTATGAACCGCAGGGACCTGCCAGCTGTCATATTTCTTACTGTACAAGCCCTGCCACATAGACCTCATTCCAGATGTCAGCTAGACTCTCCATTTCCTCCTCAAATCCTTAGCTCCGTCCCAAGCCTCACCCCTAAATCTCTCTCTCTCTCCTCACCCCCACCACTTCCCACACTCATACCTTCTACATGCTTTGTGAAGTAAGCAAACCCTACCACCTACGATGCCTGATGTAGCCATTTACTCTGCACCCACAGACAGAATATCTGCTGTTGTGAACCAACACTTTCAGCCTATTGCTGTAACTTACCCTCCTGTATCAAAGACGACAACCATTTCCTGCACCAAATCTCCACAGTTCTTGTTCTTTTACCACTTGGCACCCTGCTAGTCATTGTTGATGCCACCTTACTGTACACAAACAACGCCAATGTCCATGGTGTTCCTGCTGTTGAATACCATCTTTCTCAGTGCCTGACAGACTCCAAACCTACAACTCCCTTCACTGTTACCATGCATAACTATATCCTCACTTACAATTACTTTTGATTTGAATCTGTGATACAGCAATGGGTGTCTGCAAGTCACCATCCTATGCTAACCTGTTCACTGGCCATCTGGAGGAATCCTACCTAACTACCCAGAACCCCAAACCTCCCACCTGGTTCAGATCGACTGACAATGTGTTCATGACGTAGACTAAGCATGAGGGTACCATTTGCCTCCAGAACCTCAACACCTTCTCCCCCACTTGCTTTAGTTAGTTCACCTCTACCTAATGAGCCACCTTCCTGGACATCACCTCCGTCTCTCAGGCCACTAACCACCAGCAGTACCTCCACTTTCACAAATATCACCCATTTCACATCAAGAAGACACATATGGTCTAGCCACGCGTGGTCATCGCATCTGTAATGATGAGCAGTCCCTCTCAATATATACCAGGGATCTCGCTGAGGCCTTCGCAGACTGCAATTCCCCTCTAATCCTTGTCCAGAAACAGATCTTCCATGCCTTGGCTCCCCAGTCACCTACTGCCTGTAATGTAACCCCTGTCCAGCCACAGAGCAACACTCCTCTCATCACTCAGTACCACACTGGACTGGAGCAATTGAATCAATGGCTCCATCAGGGGTCGATTACCTCTCATTGTGCACTGAAATGAGCAGTGTCCTACCTTCTGTCGCACCCAGTTATCCCACAGTGGTATTCTGTTTTGAACTCAACCTATGCAATATTGTTTTCCATCCCTACTCCTAAACCCTTGCCACATGGCCCATAACCCTGTAATAGGCCTAGACACAAGACCTGTCCCATACATCCTCCCATTACCATCTGCCCCAGCCCAGTCACAGGTATCTCCCACCCCATCAAAGGCAGGACCACCTGTGAAAGCAGCCAGGTGATCTTCAAACTTAGCCGCAGCCATTGGGCAGTATTCAACATGCACATGACTACCGCAAGCATTTTGTCCGAATGAATAAGCAGTGATGAACTGTGGCCAAGAGACAGCTGGACCACCCAGTTGCTGAAAATGTGCCCAATTCAATGTGGTTCTCTTTAATGAATGATTCTCAGACCTGTGCCATCCGGATTCTTCCTACTAACACCAGTGTTTCTGAACTGTGCAGGTGGGAACTCTGCTCGCAATGTATCCTCCTTTTCTGTGATTCCCCTGGCCTTAACCATCATTGGTCCCTGTCCTCCTCCTCCTCCTGCCTATCCCCATCCTTGCTCCTACTCGAGTAATACACACACCTTTTCTCTCATCAGAGCAATTGCATAGTAATTTCCCCTTCTCTGTTTCTACCTGCTCCTGTAATTCCCCCCCCACCCCCCACCCCCACCCCCACCCCTCACCCTGCCTCTGCCCACACCCGCACTGTCTCCTGACACTGCACCTAACGACCCACTACATCTCCCCACCACATCCCCGCACACTTCTGCAGGCAGCATTAGCATCATTCTCCCTTCTTACCTTGCTATGACCCCTCACCTCCCCGAGACTATTCAATATCCCCACTACCCGGATTGCTGCACACCTCAGACACAGTTTGCTGCTGGGCCATAGAACCTGGAGGCAAGATTGCCCATGTGTGTGTAATGCTTGTGTGAAAGTGTGTGTTTTCTACTTGTAAGTAGTGTGCCCTTCTCCTCGGGGTTCTGCCGTGAAAAATATAAAATAGAAAATCTGATTGGGTTTGGAATTTTGGTGGTTTCAGTTACGGATAAGGCGGACTTCGTATTATTGATTGAGATCGTGCTGTAATTTGACCGTGCATGGCAGACCGGGTCGGCAACACTACAAAAATATGTCTGCTTGTGTCTGTATATGTGTGTGTGTGTGTGTGCGAGTGTATACCCGTCCTTTTTTCCCCCTAAGGTAAGTCTTTCCGCTCCCGGTATTGGAATGACTCCTTACCCTCTCCCTTAAAACCCACATCCTTTCGTCTTTCCCTCTCCTTCCCTCTTTCCTGATGAGGCAACAGTTTGTTGCGAAAGCTTGAATTTTGTGTGTATGTTTGTGTTTGTTTGTGTGTCTGTCGACCTGCCAGCATTTTCATTTGGTAAGTCACATCATCTTTGTTTTTAGATATATATTTTTCCTACATGGAATGTTTCCCTAGTTCAAGTCAATCATGTTCCTATAAAGTTTGTGTAGTTCATCTCCTTCCTTTCATATATAAATAAATGTTTTACTTAATAAATAAATAAATAAATCTTCTTAGATAATTGCTGCTGCGTTCCATGCTGTGTATCCATTCTGTATTTACCTTGTGGTACCTGTAAAATTCTATTCATAAATAAATATGTGTGTATATCTCTCCATACTGTCAGATAATCATGAATTATATAATGTCAAATATTTCATCAACATGTATAAATTTTTCTAAGGGAGGGATGAGAGTATGAGCCGCAACAGAGAACTGACATTTTGTTTTCTCCTTATTCTCCTTTCTATTTAATGGTGCATTAGTTCAGTTCAGTAGATGAGCTTTAATTATGTCATTAGATGACTGCTAAATATGTTCTCTTAAATAATTCTTCCAATCTGAAGTGTCAAGCCTACATAACTCCAAAAATTTCATTACAAGTTCCCATTAGATTAGTGTTAAAGTGTTATAGATTTAAATCTTCTGGTATATTTCCAACAGTGGCTGCTGTAAATAATTCTTTCCACATAAATCTATACTTTCACCTTTAGTTATAAGAATATATAAGACATCACATAAGTTATTATCTCAGGCATACCAATCTTTCAATAAATAATATTCTTTCCACTACTTTCATTCTGTATTCCATGAGTACATGTGATATAGCGTTCAAATCTAGTTTCTCCCCTTTCAACATATTCTCAATTACTCATAACATTCTCACCTATCCATTATTCATTCTTCACAAAATAACATATACTTATTCCTTGGCATTATATATATATATATATAGAAAAAGAAAGATGATGAAACTTACCAAACAAAAGCGCTGGCAGGTCGATAGACACACAAACAAACACAAACATACACACAAAATTCTAGCTTTCGCAACCAATGGTTGCCTCGTCAGGAAAGAGGGAAGGAGAAGGAAAGACAAAAGGATATGGGTTTTAAGGGAGAGGGTAAGGAGTCATTCCAATCCCGGGAGCGGAAAGACTTACCTTAGGGGGAAAAAAGGACAGGTATACACTCGCACACACACACACACATATCCATCCACACATACACAGACACAAGCAGACATATATATATATATATATATATATATATATAAAAACAAAGATGAGGTGACTTACCGAACAAAAGCGCTGGCAGGTCGATAGACACACAAACAAACACAAACACACACACAAAATTCAAGCTTTCGCAACAAACTGTTGCCTCATCAGGAAAGAGGGAAGGAGAGGGGAAGACGAAAGGAAGTGGGTTTTAAGGGAGAGGGTAAGGAGTCATTCCAATCCCGGGAGCGGAAAGACTTACCTTAGGGGGAAAAAAGGACAGGTATACACTCGCACACACACACATATCCATCCACACATACAGACACAAGCAGACATATTTCTGCTTGTGTCTGTATGTGTGGATGGATATGTGTGTGTGTGCGAGTGTATACCTGTCCTTTTTTCCCCCTAAGGTAAGTCTTTCCGCTCCCGGGATTGGAATGACTCCTTACCCTCTCCCTTAAAACCCACTTCCTTTCGTCTTCCCCTCTCCTTCCCTCTTTCCTGATGAGGCAACAGTTTGTTGCGAAAGCTTGAATTTTGTGTGTGTGTTTGTGTTTGTTTGTGTGTCTATCGACCTGCCAGCGCTTTTGTTCGGTAAGTCACCTCATCTTTGTTTTTATATATAATTTTTCCCACGTGGAATGTTTCCTTCCATTATATATATATATATATATATATATATATATATATATATATATATATATATAAAAACAAAGATGAGGTGACTTACCGAACAAAAGCGCTGGCAGGTCGATAGACACACAAACAAACACAAACATACACACAAAATTCAAGCTTTCGCAACAAACTGTTGCCTCATCAGGAAAGAGGGAAGGAGAGGGGAAGACGAAAGGAAGTGGGTTTTAAGGGAGAGGGTAAGGAGTCATTCCAATCCCGGGAGCGGAAAGACTTACCTTAGGGGGAAAAAAGGACAGGTATACACTCGCACACACGCACATATCCATCCACACATACAGACACAAGCAGACATATTTAAAGACAAAGAGTTTGGGCAGAGATGTCAGTCGAGGCAGAAGTGTAGAGGCAAAGAAGTTGTTGAAAGACAGGTGAGGTATGAGTGGCGGCAACTTGAAATTAGCGGAGATTGAGGCCTGGCAGATGACGAGAAGAGAGGATATACTGAAGGGCAAGTTCCCATCTCCGGAGTTCGGATAGGTTGGTGTTGGTGGGAAGTATCCAGATAACCCGGACGGTGTAACACTGTGCCAAGATGTGCTGGCTGTGCACCAAGGCATGTTTAGCCACAGGGTGATCCTCATTACCAACAAACACTGTCTGCCTGTGTCCATTCATGCGAATGGACAGTTTGTTGCTGGTCATTCCCACATAGAATGCATCACAGTGTAGGCAGGTCAGTTGGTAAATCACGTGGGTGCTTTCACACGTGGCTCTGCCTCTGATCGTGTACACCTTCCGGGTTACAGGACTGGAGTAGGTGGTGGTGGGAGGGTGCATGGGACAGGTTTTGCATCGGGGGCAGTTACAAGGATAGGAGCCAGAGGGTAGGGAAGGTGGTTTGGGGATTTCATAGGGATGAACTAACAGGTTACGAAGGTTAGGTGGACGGCGGAAAGACACTCTTGGCGGAGTGGGGAGGATTTCATGAAGGATGGATCTCATTTCAGGGCAGGATTTGAGGAAGTCGTATCCCTGCTGGTGAGCCACATTCAGAGTCTGGTCCAGTCCCGGAAAGTATCCTGTCACAAGTGGGGCACTTTTGTGGTTCTTCTGTGGGGGATTCTGGGTTTGAGGGGACGAGGAAGTGGCTCTGGTTATTTGCTTCTGGACCAGGTCGGGAGGGTAGTTGCGGGATGCGAAAGCTGTTTTCAGGTTGTTGGTGTAATGATTCAGGGATTCCGGACTGGAGCAGATTCGTTTGCCACGAAGACCTAGGCTGTAGGGAAGGGACCGTTTGATGTGGAATGGGTGGCAGCTGTCATAATGGAGGTACTGTTGCTTGTTGGTGGGTTTGATGTGGACGGAAGTGTGAAGTTGGCCATTGGACAGGTGGAGGTCAACGTCAAGGAAAGTGGCATGGGATTTGGAGTAGGACCAGGTGAAACTGATGGAACCAAAGGAGTTGAGGTTGGAGAGGAAATTCTGGAGTTCTTCTTCACTGTGAGTCCAGATCATGAAGATGTCATCAATAAATCTGTACCAAACTTTGGGTTGGCAGACTTGGGTAACCAAGAAGGCTTCCTCTAAGCGACCCATGAATAGGTTGGCGTACGAGGGGGCCATCCTGGTGCCCATGGCTGTTCCCTTTAATTGTTGGTATGTCTGGCCCTCAAAAGTGAAGAAGTTGTGGGTCAGGATGAAGCTGGCTAAGGTGATGAGGAAAGAGGTTTTAGGTAGGGTGGCAGGTGATCGGCGTGAAAGGAAATGCTCCATCGCAGCGAGGCCCTGGACGTGCGGAATATTTGTGTATAAGGACGTGGCATCAATGGTTACAAGGATGGTTTCCGGGGGTAACAGATTGGGTAAGGATTCCAGGCGTTCAAGGAAGTGGTTGGTGTCCTTGATGAAGGATGGGAGACTGCATGTAATGGGTTGAAGGTGTTGATCTACGTAGGCAGAGATACGTTCTGTGGGGGCTTGGTAACCAGCTACAATGGGGCGGCCGGGATGATTGGGTTTGTGGATTTTAGGAAGAAGGTAGAAGGTAGGGGTGTGGGGTGTCGGTGGGGTCAGGAGGTTGATGGAGTCAGGTGAAAGGTTTTGCAGGGGGCCTAAGGTTCTGAGGATTCCTTGAAGCTCCGCCTGGACATCGGGAATGGGGTTACCTTGGCAAACTTTATATGTGGTGTTGTCTGAAAGCTGACGCAGTCCCTCAGCCACATACTCCCGACGATCAAGTACCACGGTCGTGGAACCCTTGTCCGCCGGAAGAATGACGATGGATCGGTCAGCCTTCAGATCATGGATAGCCTGGGCTTCAGCAGTGGTGATGTTGGGTGTAGGATTAAGGTTTTTTAAGAAGGATTGAGATGCAAGGCTGGAAGTCAGAAATTCCTGGAAGGTTTGGAGAGGGTGATTTTGAGGAAGAGGAGGTGGGTCCCGCTGTGACGGAGGACGGAACTGTTCCAGGCAGGGTTCAATTTGGATGGTGTCTTGAGGAGTCAGATCATCGACCTGCCAGCGCTTTTGTTCGGTAAGTCACCTCATCTTTGTTTTTATATATAATTTTTCCCACGTGGAATGTTTCCTTCCATTTTATATATATATATATATATATATATATATATATATATATATATATATATATGAGGTGACTTACCGAACAAAAGCGCTGGCAGGTCGATAGACACACAAACAAACACAAACACACACACAAAATTCAAGCTTTCGCAACAAACTGTTGCCTCATCAGGAAAGAGGGAAGGAGAGGGGAAGACGAAAGGAAGTGGGTTTTAAGGGAGAGGGTAAGGAGTCATTCCAATCCCAGGAGCGGAAAGACTTACCTTAGGGGGAAATTTCTATATATATAATTTTTCCCACGTGGAATGTTTCCTTCCATTATATTGATATCATATATATATATATATATATATATATATATATATATATATATATATTTGCGATAACAATTGTGGTCCAAGGACAGCATCTAAGGCTTCAATAAATACTCCAGCACTCACTCGTAGACCAAAGGGTAGAACACAAAATTGATAACTACGTCCCTCACCTAGAAATGCAGTGTATTTACGACTGTTTTCATGGAGGTTCACCTGCCAAAATGATGAGCGGAGGTCTATATTGGTTAAATACTGTACATTATGAAATTTTAAAAGTTGTTCTTCCAAATTTATAGGTCGTATGTTGATTGGGATTATAACTTTGTTAATTTCTCGTGCGTCCAGCACTAACCTTACACTACCATCCTCTTTATTAACTGCTAGTATCGGACTGCAGTATGGTGAATGTGACCTTTCAATGATACCCAAGCTTGCATTTTTTCAATCTCTTTCAAAACTGCGGGTTTCTTTGACCAAGGAATATTATAATATGTTCTACAGTATGTTTTGTGTGGTTTAACATCCATCTCATAAGTATAGCCTCTAATAATTCCAGGTTTCTCCACAAATACCTCAGCAAATTGCTGCAAAACTTCAAGTAATTCAAGTTGTTGTTCCTTCGTCAGATATTCAGATTCTGTGCATTTCTCATATAAATCATTAGGTTTAATTCCCTGAGATACAGCTTCATTAAAAGTTAAATCACATATGTTTGTTGCTGGTGGATACACAAAATGTAACTGTTCAAATTTACCTTGTGTACTGTTTAAGTTTTTACCCTGTGTTAACTCTATTGTCAGTTGTTGTTGGTTTACGGTTAAATGACATTTCCCTTTTCCTACATCTATGATTGCTTGATATTCATTCAAAAAGTCAATTCGTAATATGCAATGCATAACTAATTTGTATATTACCAGAAAACTGTAATTGAGTGGTATATTTGAAAATGCGAAGTTAATTAGCACCTGAAATTTCACATTCTTTGAGTTGTTACCGGTGGCACTTATAATGTGACAATTCTGTACTGGCAATGTTTGTATGTTCATTATTTGTTTGAGTTCATTATATAAGGACATTGAAATGACACTTGCTGCTGCTCCTGTATCTAACATTACTTCCACTTCATAACTACCAATCATAACTCGTGTTATAGCCTGAATAATCTTCTTTGTTTTACTGGTACTATTAAAATCTACATCCTGATATAATTCTTTTTCTATTTTCTTACTGTCATCATATCGGAGAAAACGAATCGTCGGTTCCGTTGCACTCTGCTCCCTATCGACTGTAACTCGAGTGCTTAACTTGGTCGTCGTTCGTTTTCCGGCAAATTTGGTTGTTGCTGTGGGTTGGGTTCATTGCCCAACTCAATAATATTTACATTTCTGTCGCGCGTCACCCAAGTTTCAGCTGTTTGGTTGTTGACATTACCTCGCGTCGCATTGGGAGTTCCGTTAGGTAGTAATTGAGGGTTGCTGTATTGCATGTGTCGTGGCGGTGGTCCATTGTGATTTCCCCATACATTATTTCGCCCATGACTGTAACTGGTATTGTCATTACTGTTATTCCTGCAATACATGTTTGGATGTTGTTTCTCTGAAAATATCCTGGATGGTACCTGTTATCCTCTCTTCTTTGATCTCTATGATTTCGGTTCCTTCTTCTGTTGTTGTTATTTTGAATATAACTGTTATTGTTCTGATTGTAATTACTGTTCGGATAACCATTATAGTAATAATTACTGTTTCCTTGCCAATGCTGCGAGCTGTTTCTCCTAATATTGAATGGATTTGTCCCAGTGTAGTGCGAATTGTTTCTTTGAGTGTTTTGTTGTGGTGTCGGAGGCAGATTCCAATAGCCTCTGTCATTTCTGTTGTGTGTACGCGAATTGCTGGGATGGATCGGATACAATTGCTTGAAATTCCTGATCTCATCTCTGTAAACAACATCTATCTCATCAACATAACTAAAAAAATTCTTTATGTTGTCCTCGGACACTCCTATTAATTTATCACGGTAAGGAAATGGTAAGTGGCTTTTAAGTGTTCTAATTACGTCTGGTAAATCTGCTGGTTTTGACCAATATAATGTTTTGTCTAGGTAGCGTTCGAAGTATTGACGTAAAGTCTCTTTCTTCGGGTTGTAAATTTCTGGATTGTATACTTCTCGTTTTAAACATTGCTGTTCTGTGATCGACCAGAATTCCTCAAAAAATGCTTGTTCAAACTGTTCAAATGTTAAACATCATCTTTTCATTGCTGCTCCCCACTTAGCTGCTCTTCCACGTAACAAATTTGTAACATATCGAATTTTATCGGCTTCTAACCAATGTCTCAGGAGAATACCATCAAAAGAGCGGATGAAAACAATCGGATGCACTTTGTCTTTCTCATCACATGAAAATGTCTGAAAGTATCCATGTCGTACTAATGTTTCATCAGCTACTCCTGATGGTATTATGGGTCCTGCATTTTGTGTCAAACTGTGGATAGTATGTGGTGATGTCTGATAGTAATTTTGATCTTGTGGTAGCATTGAAAATGGTTCATTGGGATTTGTATCACTCATTGGTAATTCTATTTTCGGCTGTGTGCTGGGTCTAGCATTATTATGATTCTCATTTATGTTTTGGTTGCCTGTTATGGGTTTTGGTATCACTGACGAACTTGGTATTACATTTTCTTTAAGTTTACGTACCTATTTCTGAATATTATCTGTTTCTCCCTTTACCTGTTCCTTTGTCTTATCTAAAATGATCTGTGTCATTGTCTCAAACTTCTCATCTAAATAATCATCACATAATTTGCATTCATGTACAAGTTTCTCTGCTAGAGTTGTGTCATTCTTTAAAGATGCTACATCTGCTCTGTCTTCAAGTTTTTCTAACTTTTCCTGTAAGGATTTCTGCTCCAATGTTACATCATTTAATCTGTCTGAAAGGTCTGTAATCGTCAGGTCTAAGTGTTCTTGGTTTGTTTTTACGGAAAAATTGTGTGACTGTCGTAATTCGTCAACTTGGGTACTGGTTTCCTGTTGTTCAAAAACTACTGTTAACAATTTCTCATTACATCGTTGTAAGTCAGGTTTTGTCTCGTCACTGAATTCCACAAATACCTTTTCTTGTCTCGTAACCTTGTCTGATAAGTCAGTAAATTTCCTTCCAAGACTACTGGTGGTTTCTGTCAAGTCGGCAATTTGTCTCGATTGTTTTTCAAAATTTTGTTTTATGTCCCGTGTCAGTTCATCGAATTTGGTGTCAAATTTCCCAATGTCACGTTTTAAATTGTCGTGTAAAGCGTCAAATCTTTTGTCTAAAGTGTCAAATTTTCTGTTTTGGTCACCAAGTAACTTCAGAATCTGGTTGAGCATGTCAGAGTCCTGTGTCTTCATTTCGTCATTTTTTCGTGTCTGATTGATGTCTGGTTCTGAAGGTGACGTTGTCAATGTCACGTTTTGTCGCGTAGTACTCACTCTCCATTCGCCTGTATATCTGTTTAAATATAGGGGTTGTTGTCTTAATCGATCTGGTAAAATTATGTCTTGAACATCCTCCCTATTAAGGTCAATATTCATTTGACTGTCGGACATGTTTTGCAATGTGTCACTTTCACTAAGCTCGTCCGCGGAAACAATTTCTACACGTCTAGCGTCCATCTTGCGATTTTCGTAATTAATTGCAAATAAAATTTTCCAATGGCAAAAAAAAATTTTTTTAAATATGATATGTTGAAATCTGAAATTTCACTTATGGAAATGGATATTTCTATATGATTTCTAATTAGAAATTGAATTATTAAACTAGTACTGAAATTTCCCTCTCACAAATAAATGACTGTGAATATGATCTTCACTTATCATATGCAATAATAGTAGTAAATCAATTTTAACTACTATTTGAAAAAATAATTTCGAAATAAATGGATCGGAATAAAGGAAGTACAGATGGCTGCTTGAAACTGGAAAAAATGTAAATTTCTGTACTCACCATTTTTTTTTCAGTCTTATGTTGCGAATGTAGCGTCAAATATACAGTTTTCAATCCAAAATATTTCTTTCACGCCCGTGCAAATTATTTTATGGAACGTTATCCTTTTCCCTTTCTTTTTTACCAAATTAATTTCCTCAGTATGAAAATGAAAATTAACACGAATTAATAACAGGGGAAACAATATTGTTGTAAATTTCATGCACGTAACGTTACAATTTAAATGGATGAGACTAATTCATTTTCTGATGCTATTAAGCGATTAAAATTAGATAAAATGTCCAAAATTTATAATAATTGCACTTGTATCAAATCCGAAGATTGCAAGTCCTGTCACCAGGACGCCAATTGTAGTGTACCCTTCTCATTGGGGTTCTGCCGTGAAAAATATAAAATAGAAATTCTGATTGGGTTTGGAATTTTGGTGGTTTCAGTTACGGATAAGGTGGACTTCGTATTATTGATTGAGATCGTGCTGTAATTTGACCGTGCATGGCAGACCGGGTCGGCAACACTACAAAAAGCGACTGTACGGAAATAGCATCAGAAACTAATTGAAATTTACCTTATAATCTTGTTAGATACGCAGTATTAATTACAATGTGGTCTTCATGGCTGTCCTCCTAATTTCTCTTGTAGGATGACCCGTTTTTCACTTTTCTCCGTCTGTTGAAAACTTCTTCAAGTTGTCACTGTCATGATCAATTTACAAATTTGATGATAACCACCTCGAATCACTATTGAAACAACCTCGCTTTGTAATGTAATTTTAATTTCCACCCAAAAGCACATTCAACACATCGCCGAAAAATACACGTCTTTTGTATGAAGACAAGAGAGAGAGTGTAATCAGTTAGTTGTTAAAAACAAAAACCTACGCAAAAGAAAAAAAAAAAAACACGAACAAAATTATTTCTAAAAATCGGTCACTGGCGCAGCGCTCTTCTGCATGCGCGATCATAAATTATATCTTTGTATTGGCGGAGGCGCGGTAGTCAAAGTACCATTACACTATTCAATATCCCCACTACCCGGATTGCTGCACACCTCAGACACAGTTTGCTGCTGGGCCATAGAACCTGGAGGCAAGATTGCCCATGTGTGTGTAATGCTTGTGTGAAAGTGTGTGTTTTCTACTTGTAATGAAGGGCAAAGTCTGAAAGCAGAACATTTCTAGCATTCTTTTTCATTCGGACTTTCTGCAGTTCTATTTTTTCAATATTGTTGTTGTTCTGTCCTGCACTTTCCATTGTTTGTTACCACAATTTATGCAATATCCCAGAGCTTTCTTTCACAGCTTTTCAACTTCATATTTACTGAGCACTTTTCAGATCTTGTGACATCATTATTTTGCACTCTTTGTGTGAAATTTGTGATTTGAAGTTTCATTTCTACAGAAATTCTTGATTCTTCTCTTCTCGTTGGTTGTCACTGTTGTTCTTTTGAACCCATATTAGTTGTTACCTCCACCTGAACCTCTTCGAGCTATTGCAACCTACATTTTATTTCTTCTTCACGTCTGCCATATTCACTTAATTTACTGCCCATGTAACAAAACTGATCTACTCTTTTGAGTATCTCATTTCCAAATCTAGTTCTCCCAGCAGCACCTGACTTAATTTGACTACATTCTATTACCTGTGTTTTACGTTTGTTGAGATTCATCTTATAACTTATTTTCAAGACATGATCCATTCTGTTCAGTAATTTTGAATTTCTTGGCTGTCTTTGTCAGATAACAATGCCATTGGTGAACCTTAAAGATTTTATTTGTGCTCTCTGAACTTTAATTCTTACGGATTTAATGTGCCAGGAAGTTACAAATCAGCACACACTCTTCTTTAAAGTGGAAGTTCATTTTGGAAACGTAGGAAGCATTTCACCTGGCCATGGCTGATGCATTTCATCACAGTATCCTTTCTTTCTGAAGTGGTAGCCCTGCAAGATATTTGGGGGAACTTCTTTGAAGTTTGGAAGGTAGGAGAATAGGTATTGACCGAAGTGAATCTGTGAGGCAAATTGTGAGTCGTGCTTGGATAGCTCGGTAGAACAGTTTGTCACAAAGGCAAAGGCCCCAGGTCCTAATCCCAGTCTGGCACTTAGTTTTAATATCCAGGAAGTTTTAGTTTACTCAATTTATTTACTTTCTACCTTCTACGTTATTTGTTGGTTATCGAGAAATTAGCCAGCATTTCCAGAGTGCACCCAGTTGTGAATCTCATCAGGCTTCATAGAGCCTCCTGCTCTGCACCCTCTACCAGTTTATCATCTGATCTCATATATGCATCTCAGAATCATATTCAGGCTAGTATTTAGAGCCTAAATGTTCTGTCTGACCTTGAGGCACTCCAGTTGATATATTCTCCCACCCTTTACTGAGTATATCTGACTCTGTGGTGATTTAGGAAGAGCTGGTTGTTGCAGTCTGTCAAAATCTGATGTTGAAACCAGAAACCTTTCTATTATCTTGTTTCTTCCAATGAATCCATATTCTTCTGTAATTTGTCTCTGTATAACAGTTCAGCTTTCCAGGACTGTGACATATTTTATCAGTAATTGAATTTCCTCATGTTTTGTATTTTGTCATGCAGTGATGGATACTATGGCCACGAATTCAACTCTAATAAGCATTGGTTGCATTGTTAATAGTCACCCACCCAGTTCTCCACCTTGGCTTAACATAAATCTTCATTCTCTGACTGTTTCAGTTCTCTCATACTTACCATGTCTGCCAACATCCTGTCCGTCTCCCTTTCTCTACAGATTTTCCAATTCCCACTTAACATTCAAATTTCAAACATACCCCATTCCATTTCATAGTATCAAGCTGAGCAGCTTTGACTTGGGAGGTCCCGATGGGGTCATTAGTATATTGCTATAAGTACTTGGAAAGAAAATTACCATCATGAGCTTATTTTTGTTTTGCGTTTTAAGAGAAATGAAGTATCATTATTATTTACAATATATTGTGAACACACCTTGAATGTTGTTTAGGGAGATTTACTTTATTAGTCACCAGATGTTGTCATGTAATGCTTATTTATTAACATTTTGTTTAGCTGCTAGTTCTAGTTGATTTGCTTTGTTTATCATAGCATGTAAATGGAATTCGTGAATGCTTCTTGAAGAGACATGCTTTCTGTTTTCTGTTACCTCTCCATAATTTACCTTAATTACAGCGCTGGAACCCTGAATTTCAAGTTTCATGGTTCTACATCAGTTGCTTCATATTGCTCTAAGCCCAGTCACTGTAAATGCTGTCGCAGAGTATGATCTCATTAAGTATGTGAGTGCAGTTCATGTACATATAACAGAGATACTAAGGGACATTATTGTCTAACTGTCTGACCTGACAAAATTTTTTGATGATTGATAAAATGTTGTTGAATAATCAGTGTTGATTTGTCTTGTGTGCCCTCTTCTTCACCAAAGAATGTAACTCAACTGCCTCCTAAGATTATTTTTTTATTGAAATCCTGTGATTGTGAGTATTCATCTACATCTACATCTACATCTACATACACACTGCGCAACCACCATACAGTGCGTGGCGGAGGGTACCTCGTACCACAACTAGCATCTTCTCTCCCTGTTTCACTCCCAAACAGAACGAGGGAAAAATGACTGCCTATATGCCTCTGTACAAGCCCTAGTTTATCTTATCTTATCTTTGTGGTCTTTTCGTGAAATATAAGTTGGCGGCAGTAAAATTGTACTGCAGTCAGCCTCAAATGCTGGTTCTCTAAATTTCCTCAGTAGCAATTCACAAAAAGAACACCGTCTTTCCTCCAGAGGCTCCCACCCATTCCTAAAGCATTTCCGTAACACTCGTGTGATGATCAAACCCACCAATAACAAATCTAGCAGCCCGCCTCTGAATTGCTTCTATGTCCTCCGTCAATTCGACCTGATAGGGATCCCAGACACTCGAGCAGTACTCAAGAATAGGGCGTATTAGTGTTTTATAAGCGGTCTCCTTTACAGATGTACCACATCTTCCCAAAATTCTACCAATGAATCGAAGATGACTATCTGCCTTCCCCACAACTGCCATTACATGCTTGTCCCACTTCATATCGCTCTGCAATGTTACGCCCAAATATTTCATCAACGTGACTGTGTCAAGTGCTACACTACTAATGGAGTACTCAAACATTATGGAATTCTTTTTCCTATTCATCTGAATTAATTTACATTTATCTATATTTAGAGTTAGCTCCCATTCTCTGCACCAATCACAAATCCTGTCCACGTCATCTTGTATCCTCCTACAGTCACTCAACGACGACACCTTCCCGTACACCACAGCATCATCAGCAAACAGGCACACATTGCTATCCACCCTATGCAAAAGATTATTTATGTAGACAGAAAACAACAGCGGACCTACCAAACTTCCCTGGGGCACTCCAGATGATACCCTCACCTCCGATGAACACTCACCGTCGAGGACAACATGCTGGGTTCTATTACTTAAAAAGTCTTCGAGCCACTCACATATTTGGGAACCAATCCAATATGCTCGTACCTTAGGTAGGAGTCTGCAGTGGGGCACTGAGTCAAACGCTTTCCGGAAGTCAAGGAAATAGGGCATCCGTCTGATACCCTTCATCCATGGTTCGCATGATATCATGTGAAAAAAGTGCGAGTTGTGTTTCGCAGGAGCGATGCTTTCTAAAACCGTGCTGATGCATGGACAGCAACTTCTCTGTCTCAAGGAAATTCATTATATTTGAACTGAGAATATGTTCGAGAATCCTGCAACAAACCGATGTTAAGGATATTGGTCTGTAATTTTGAGGATCCGTCCTTCTACCCTTCTTATATACAGCCGTCACCTGCGCTTGTTTCCAGTCACTCGGGACTTTACGTTGGGCAAGAGATTCGCGATAAGCTAAGTAAGGAGCCAATGCAGTAGAGTACTCTCTGTAAAACTGAATTGGAATCCCATCAGGACCTGACGATTTATTTATTTTCAACCCATTCAGCTGCTTCACGACCCCAGGGATGTCTATCACTATGTACTCCATACATAAATCTGTACGAGACTCAAACGGCAGTATGTTTGTACGCTCCTCCTGCGTGCAAGATTTCTCAAATGCTAAATTTAAAATTTCTGCTTTTGTTTTACTGTCTTCCATTGCCAGGCCAGACTGATCAGTGAGTGACTGGATGGAAGCCTTCGAACCACTTACCGATTTTACGTAAGACCAGAATTTCCTTGGGTTTTCAGCAAGATCTTTTGCTAAGGTATGACGGTGGTAGTGGTTGTACCACAAGTGCAACTGTCTTTGCTTCCTGAGCATTCTCCGAATTGCGCTGTTAAACCACTTTGGGTCTTTTCCGTCCATAACCCACTTTTTTGGCGCATACTTCTCCAATGCGTGATTTACAATGTGTTTAAAATTTGCCCATAATTCTTCCACGTCCATCATACTGGAATGCTAACAACTGCTTATCTGTTCTTTCTAATAAGAATACTCTCCTAGCCTTCTTGACCGACTTTTTAACTTTCGCAACCATAGTCGTAATGACAACATCATGATCACTAATCCCTGTCTCAACGCTGACACTGTTGATGAGGTCTGGTCTGTTTATGGCTACCAGATCTAAAATATTTCCATTACACGTTGGCTGTCGATTTAGCTGCTCAAGACAGTTTTCGGATAATGTGTTCAAAAGTAATTCACACGACGGCTTGTCTATACCACCTGTAATGAATCCATAGATATCCCAGTCTATACTTGGTAGGTTGAAGTCGCCTCCGACTAATATAGCATGATCCGGGTACGTCTGCGGTACAGTGTGTAGACTCCCTCTAAATGATTCTAGAACTGTCACAGTGGAACCTGGTGGCCGGTAATAACACCCAACAATTAACTTTATTTCTCCTAGGCCTGTTAAACATGTCCAGATAACTTCACAGTCACACTCGATTTTGACCTAAGTAGACACAATATTTTTGTCAACTGCAATGAAGACACCACCTCCTACGGTGTCTAATCTGTCTTTCCGATACATGTTCAAACCCTCACTAAATATTTCAGAACTTCCTATCTCAGGGTTCAGCCAGATCTCAGTCCTGAAAATAATTTGCGCGCCACACGTTTCCTGGAGGGCAGTACATTCTTGATAGCTGAATTGTCTTTACACTGAGCACGTCCTGATTTCCCTGCCTGCACATCGACTGGTGAGTGTTCATCAGGACACTTTGCACTACTGCCTAGCCTAAAAAACCCCCATGTGCACACCACAAGTACTCTGCTACCCGAGTAGCCGCTTCCTTTGTGTAGTGCACCCCTGACCTATCTAGGGGTGTCCTACAATTCCCCACCCAATTGCGCAAGTCTAGAAATCTGCAGCCAAGACCGTCACAGAGTCGACGAAGCCTCTGGTTGAGACCCTCCACTTGACTCCAAACCAAAGGATCCCGGTCCACTCTGGGAACGATGCTGCAAATAGAGAGCTCTGCTTGCACGCTGCGTGCGAGGCCAGCGGTCTTCACCAAATCTGCCAGCCACCTGTACAAACTGAGGATCTCCTCAGAACCCAAGCGACAGGCATCATTGGTGCCGACGTGAGCAACTACTTGCAGACGACTGCACCCCGTATGCTCGATAGCTGCAGGCAAGGCCGCCTCCACATCTTGGATGAGGCCCCCTCCCCCGGCAGACAAATTGAGTGCACGTTGGAATTCTTTCCAGCCCTGTATGCTATTTCCCTAAGGGGCTCCATCACCCGCCTAACGCTGGAGCTCCCAATAACCAGCAAGCCTTTGCCCCCGTGTGCCTGCTCAGGCCCTGCTGAAGGAGCGGCCACCTGCCCACTGTCAGGATGAATGGGCGAGGCCAGCAGGCCAGCCTCCGCATTGACCCTCCACCTCGAGCGACGCGAACGCGTTGCAGTCCGCCACTCACCCTGAGGTGAGGGCGGCCCCAATGTGCCGGGTACACTACAAGGTGCCTCGGCGGCTGTGTCAGCGGACGCAGCAAGTGACACCTGGGGTGTCTCAAGCGACGCGCCAGACCCTCCGCCACTGCTGCACCTCGAGGCAGCAGTCTGAAGGCAGCTGACCGTGGCCATCAGCAAGCTCAGCTGCTTGCGAACTGTGACCAGTTCCTCCTGTGCCCGCACACAGCACGCACGCACCTTATCCATCCTACTGCTAATGTCTGGACTTATAGAGTTGCGACAAATAAAATAGCGATATGTGACTGCACAGTTGCGTCACCAGTGCCAGATTGAGCTGCAATGTATGAACAATTACTTACGAACTAAGCAATCAAATGACCATGACTATGCCACTATACAGATATTACAATGCGATCCTACCCCTGTGTTAGTACAAATGACAACCGCCTATGTCATGTTACACTCTACCATTATTAAAATTTGATAATGCTCCTTTTTAATTCGAAAATACGCAAAGATCCGAAAAATTTCCCCACGCAAGCACGCAAACACACAAAGTAATTTGAATTAAACCTGCGCAATTAATACAGAAAATTGGATATACGACTAGTTTCTGCTACTGCTGCTTGCACACGTCACTCTGCAAGCACAGATGAAACTGCACTGGCTTCTGTCTGCTGCTAACTGACTCTACGAAATAAACAGAAAGCACTGGCTGTCCAAAACAAAGAACTGACTAACAACTCCGCGAATTTATACTTTGCAGCTATCAATAAGCAATAGTACTCCTCTCAAATGCGAGAATATGCAAGGATTTTATTTAATTAAATATGCAAGCACACAAACACTCGGAAAGAAATTAAGAATCAAACTACAAAACAAATATGAAAGCTAAATATGGGACTCGCTACTGCACTGCTGCTGAACTACTGCTGCACTGATACTTCACCAGCGGCTGCTCAAGGCTCACTGCACTGTGTCAAAAGCGCTCTGGCTGTCCAAAATAAACAACTGACTCACGACTCCACGAATTCATACTTTACAGCTACCAGTAAGCAATATAACTCCTCTCAAATACGATAATACGCAAGGATTTTATGTAATTAAATAGACAAGCGCACAAACACTCAGAAAGAAATTAAGGATCAAACTACAAAACAAATATGAAAGCTAAATATGCGACTCGCTGCTGCTCTGCTGCTGCATTACCGCTGCACTGATACTTCACCAGCAGCTGCTCAAGGCTCATTTCTCAAGGCTTATTTCTCAATCTTTTTGTGTAGGTTCCTACTCAGAGTTATTAGTGTGGTTGGCAAACGGATTCATAAAGAAGCCTTCAATCCAGCAGCTGACCCTGCCTGGGATTACCTACAGGAGCAGTTTGCTCACTTCCTGCTGTACTGTATATACATGTTCGAATCAGGTAGGTTTCGATATGAGAGACAAAATAAAAATAGTTCCTATTAATTACAGTTTCATGTGAGATGTTCACTTGGTCCATGTACTGTGTGAAAATGTTTGTTTTCTAGGTAGCTACTGTAAGGTTGCCACAGCAGCTATGGAGATGGTGCAAGTGAGTCCAACTGATAGCCTGGTCGGGAACATGAATAAGATATTTTTGGAACTCGCTGCTCGCTGTCCGTTATTAACATTCTTGTGGTGCTACCTATTAATTCTTCTGGGTTACTGTGATCGCAGTTTCTGGGCCAGCATTCTTCGTACAAAGCCAGTTCCTTTACTGATGGATGAAGGGTTAGTCTCTTCTCTATTTAATTAGTATTTGCGATTAAAATGAATTACTGTAAGTTCCTGCGGATATTTCTTAAAGACATTATGAAGAAAATGTAGTATGTAATTGTAGTTTATATAATCTTATGTATGTGTGTTAATGGTGGTGGCTCCATAGGTGCACCCTCAAGGAAGGAAAGTTTTAGAATGTAACCTCTTGTATTGCAACCTGGGAGACATAAAATTTTATTTGAGAAACTCAAGTCATGACAGCCACAAGCAATTACTATGACCATGTGTGTAGAGACATGGTGTGGATTTTTAAGCACACTGGTGTATCTGGCTTCTGGTTTTCAAAGAATGCACAAGTCTTCCACAATGAGATGACAAGGACAGTGTTCTTAATTTTCATAAAAAGTATTATATCCACAAGTTAGAAAAAAGTAACTCTTAGCTGCATGCATGCTGTAAGGTCTCGTCCATTGTTGCACACCATTAATTGCCTCTGTTGAAAATCAGCCTTACTTGCTGACAATATTGCACCTATAGCGGCATCCTCTGCTTGTGATGAAACATATTCGATTTTGCTGGGCAGCCCAAAATCTTGGAGCTCAGGTAGAACACCAGAGAACAAGCAACCGTTTCTCTTACTATTGTGTTCTGCAGTGTGCTTGACGGCAACACAGCGATTGTGGCCTTCTGTAATCATTTATTCTGACTGATATGTTGATGTCATTTGTGTAAGTACAAGATGCTGGACAAAACTTATTCGTCTATTGACAGTGTTACGAAAAAGATAGTTGCTAATCACCATGTAGCAGAGATGCTGACCCGCAGCTGCTTTTGCACACACAAGACCATAGTCTCTGGCTGCCAAGGCCAGACCATCGATCTATTGGTAGATCGTATGAGTACTTTAAACCCCCCCCCCCCCCCCTCCACATGTGATAAGTGTTTTCTTCAATGCAAAGTGTTGCAGTGGTGATACCACATAAGCAGTTGTTGAAATGGAGCTACTGCTGATTGTTGGTGAGCACAATGTGCACAAAAGTCTGAAGCTGAATGTCAACATAAAAGAAAGCAGTTTAAGAATTGAAAAAAATACAGAGTATGTTTCACAACAGAAGATAAATATTTTTTTTTTTTATTAAATATAACAAGATTCAAATCAGCATGTGTCCAGTAAAAAGGGTCAGATTTGTTTATGAATTTCAGTCTGATAGGGATTGCCAGTTGTGAGATTCTGATAAAACCATCTGAAAGTGAGTAAGAAAGAGACTCACTTAAGAAGAGCTGTTCTGTTTCCTGTGGTAATACTCTCAATCTGTTTGTAACTGTGCTAGTGCACTCAAGAGAAAACCAAGTATTCCCACTTGGAGCACGGTTTGTGGTCTTTTCAGGATGAAATACGAACATCAAGATTGGAATTGTGTGGTGTCATGAGAAGAATGGAAGGATAGAGAATACCAGAGGTGATGAGTAACATGATGTTTTGAGAAAAGAGATAAAAGGAAAGCTAAGGAACAGATGGCTTAACTGATTACATGAAAGTGAAAAGAGAGGAGGGAAGAACTGGAACATCATGGAGGATGACAAAATGGAGAAAATTAAAGGTGGTGCAGAGATTTGTGTCCTCACCTGACACAGCCAAAAGTTGGAAACTGTTCAAGATGGCGGTGAGATCGACTCATTGATAACTTTTTTTTCTGGAAAGTTCTCATGATACTGTTCTGTAAAGCTGTACAATTCAATTGAAAGAATGTATGAGGAACTGTTAAAGCGACCAGTCAAACTTCTGCTTACAGCTGTAGAATCAAAACCACACAGCAGAGCACATCGAAAATGGTTTAAAAATTCTACATACAATACCTAAAGTCCCACCATGAACATTTTGGAAGAACTAGAAATTTACACTCATACAGATAAATATCCCAATGACATTCTCAATGAATAAACTAATTTGAAACATAAAAATTTTGTAGAAGACTTAAATGAAATTTTAGAAAAAGAAAATGAATAAAAACCCCATGATATGCAAAACCATAGACAGCCTTTAACTGCAGTTAATGACAAAATTCTAATATTATACATAACCACTATGTACAACCTTAAGAGGTACAATTCACTCTGTAAACATGAAGCAGGATAGGAGCGAGAACTGTCATTTTATTGGCCAAAAATAGTATATTCCATACTGATGAAATTATGTGATTGTTTGATTAGAGTACAGGAGATATGTCAAAATATAGTTAATACAATTTCTCTGATATAAAGCTATTGTTAATAAGATGGAGTTATATTTAAACATTAATGCAACTTTTTTGTGAAAAGACATCTGTACATATTCACATAACAAGACGATTTATAAACTACATCCTGCTCAAATATTCAGTTCTTCGTTTCTGAAATCATCAACTGAGTAGTAGCATTGCTTAGCAGAGTATCGTGTAGCTTTCTTTTCAGTGAATCTTGGCTTTTTATTTGTTGTAAATTTTCATATCAATATACTGGGGAGTCAGAGCATATAAGTTTAAACAATGAGCACGGAGCATAAATTTTCTTTATTTCTTGTGTTATAAATGTGATCAAAGCAGTTCTCCTTGCATAATTCTAAATGGTGAACAAAAAGTGATAATATCATACATATATAGGGAGGGTACTGTTCATATTTTCAGATTTTTAAACAATTGGTGACATGATATCCTTGGACACACAGCTCACGTATCTAATAATACTTTTCAGTAATTTCAGTATTGAGTTAATTCTAATATCAACAGGTACACTTCACAATGGCGTACTAGCTGAAACAAGCTCACGTATCTAATAATACTTTTCAGTAATTTCAGTATTAAGTTAATTCTAGTATCAACAGGTACACTTCACAATGGCATACTAGCCGAAACAAGCTTGTATGAAAAAATACTTCACAATGGCGTACTAGCCGAAACAAGCTTGTATGAAGAAATACAAACAGAGCAAGCTAAATAAAATATTTTGCTGCTAATTGTGAAGCAATTTATATAGAAATTACTCTACTTAGCCTTGTGAATATCAACATCATAGCTGCAGTTGTGTACAGAATCTCTTCCTCCTTCCATCTTACAAGCACTTTCATATGTTTTCTTTACACATTTTCCAAAAAGGAATTTTAATATTGAAAAACTGAATACATTTATTGATAATGTTTAGAATATTGCAGTGCTTAGTACTACACTAAGAGCCTGAAACCTTCTTTTTTTATTTATGCATGGACTTGTTGAGTACAAATGGTGAAATAATTGTGTTTGTGCATGTGTGTCTCCTCTCAGGCCAGTTGAAACTGAAAGCTGTGGCCCATCCTCTTGTGTTAACTTGGAAGTAGTGAGGAAGGGTGGTACTATCCTGTACTGTGACTTTGTGGTAAGTTTTTTTACACATTATTAAGTTATTTACTACTGAAGACAATATGGATTTTAGATGTGTGTGTTGCATCTTCCATTATTGTTATTAATTTTCATTACAAGAACATATTTGTGAATACAAGAAATGTATTCACAGTTGCAAATATTGACAGCTATCAGCTGTGTGATGGAATGATGACAGTGAAAATTTGTGCAGGACTAGGACTTGTACCTGGATTTCTCACTTATGTTGAGCGATTGGTTTAGCATTATGCTATCCGAGCAGGATTCACAGCTAGACCCAAACTTCCTTATGTTATCAGCCGTGTGCTTACAACTTGCACTTGTACATCCATTGTGTATATTCCTGTATAGGGGAGACATTTATCCACCGACACTGAACATGCAACTTTCTATTTTTTTTTTTTTTTAAAAAAAAAAAAAAAAAAAAAAAAAAAAAAAAAAAAAAAAAAAAAAAAAAAACCAGCTTGCAAGCAACTTTCAATCAAAATGTCTCACCTGTTCAATAATATACATAATGGATGAACACATGAAGGTTGTATACATGTGATTGATGATATGTGAAAGTTTGGATCCGGCCTGGTTGTGCTCGGATAGAAAAATGATTAGGTGACTGCTTGCAATAAGCGGGAAATCGCGATTTGAATTCCAGCCCAGCACAAATTTTCCATGTTGTCATTTCATTATACAGCTGATGGTTGACCATATTTGCAACTGTGAATACATTTCACATATTTCTTAACAGCTTTTGTCGCTGTATTGCCTGATCCTTTGGACATCCACGCATGTGTGAAGGAACATCGCATCGTACTTCTGAACAACACAGGCACTGCAGTATATATTTTTGAGTAGTTGTTGTGCATTTTGTTGTAATCCGCATAATACTTTTCAACATATGATTCAGTGTTGAATGCCAGTCTTTGAAATTTTTAATCATTTTATTTACATGAAAGCTGGACTGTACTTGCTGTGGTATTTTGTTACCATACATGTTTTCATTAAACATATATAATGTTAAACAATAATGGAAAATTCTTGGATGGAGCAGTACATAAAATAAGGGAGAGGCAGCTACTCACCTATAGCAGATCAATGCATGGAGAACAGAAAGATTTAATAGAAAACAGCATTCACACTATATTTCAAGCACTAGCTCTTTTTCCAGCAAAAGTGTATACATTTCACTCACACGCCCACACCGACACACTAACGCGCAGTCGTATAGCCATGGTGGAGTGTGCTTTTAGCTATGAGTGTCATTGTGTGTGTGTTAATGTGTACCCTTGATAGGAAAAATAGCTAGTGCTCAAAAGCTAGTGTTATTGCTGTTTTCTGTTATGTGTTTCTGTGCTCCAAGCGTTGATCTGCCATTGGTGGGTGGTTGCCTTTCCCTTATTTTACTTATAATGTTAACATTATACAAGGATGTGCTGAAAAATAATGCATCCAAATCTTTTATGTGCAAACTCTTAAAGCTTTTTAAGTAAAGCAAATGATGTTAGCTTTCTACATCTTTATTATTCATGTCTACTTATATATTTTGTAAGTAACTGAAAATCCATGCTGCATAATAACAGTACTATAGTAAGGATAGATTGCTACTAACTATGCAAAGAAGAGGTTGAGTTTTTATTTTATTTAAAAAAACTCTTTCGACCACCAGGCCTTCTTCTAACTAACAAATGTTGAGACAACAGGATTTTGGGAATGTAACTCATATTGTAGGGAGACTTCCCACCTGCACAGTCCAGAAAAGTTGGAATTAGTAGGAAGAATATAGATGGTGCAGGCTGTGAAGCAGTCATTGAAGTGACACATGTTGTTTTGGGTAGCATTTTCAGCAGCTAGGTGATCCAGGTGTTTTTGGCCACACTGCGTTGGTGACCCTTCACATGGACAGACAGCTTGTCGGTTGTGATTGCCACGTAGAAAGCAGCACAGTGGTTGCAGCATAATTTGTAGATCACATTACTATTTTCACAGCTGGCCCTGGAATAGGAGATGCCTGTCACTGGACTGGATTAGGTGTTGGTGGGGAGATATATGGGACAGGTCTTTCATATAGGTCTATTGCAGGGATATGAGTCACGAGGCAAGGGTTTGGGAACAGGTCTGGAATAGGAACAGACATGATATTGTGTAAGTTCGGTAGGGCACAGAATACCACTATGGGAGACGTATTAAGGATAGTGCATTGGATATTCCTCATCTTAGGGCACAACAAGAGGCAGTCGAAACGCTGGCAGAGAATTTGACTCATTTGCTCTAGTTCTAGATTGGACTGTGTCATTAGGAAAGTGCTCCTTTGTGGGGCAACAGTTGGTATGCGGGAGGTGGTAGGTGTTTGGAGAGACAAGGCAAGGGAGATCTATTAGTCAGATAATTTCGGTATGTGAAGGCCTCAGTGAGACCCTCATTATATTCAGAGGGGGACTGCTGGTCACTCCAGATGTAATGGCTGTGGGTGGCTAAGCTGAAGGGACTTCTTGGTATGGAATGGGTGGTAGATGTCGAAGTGGAGGTATTGGTGTTGACTGGTAGGTCTGGTATTGATGGAGGTTCTGATGTAGCTGTGCTTGAAGTGGAGGTCAACATCAACGAAGGTAGCTTGTTGGGTTGAGGAGTACCAAGTGAAGTGAATGGGGGAGGAGGTGTTGAGGTTTAGGAGGAATGTGGATGGTGTGTCCTCGTCCCCAGTCCAAATCATGAAGATGTCATCAATGAATCTGAACCATGGATGGTTACAAAGGATTCCTCCAGATGGCCCTTGAAAGGGTTGGCATGGGATGGAGCAATGCAGGTGCCCATTGCCATACCATAGATTTGTTTGTAGGTAATGCCTTCAAAGGAGAAGGAATTGTGGGTGCGGATGTAGTTGGTGATGGTGACCAGGAATGATGATGTAGGTTTGGAGTCAGTTGGGCTTTGGGGAAACTAGTGTTCAGTAGCAACATGGCCATGGACATTAGGTACGATGGTGTAGAGGGAGGTGGCATCACTAGTGACTAGCAGTGCACCATGTAGCAAAGGTCAGGAACTGTGGAAAGTCTGTGGGGAAAATGGTTTGTGACTTTTATATAGGAGGGTAGGTTACAGATAATAGGCTGAAGGTGTTGGTCCATGAGAGCAGAGTTTCTCTTAGTGGAGGCTCAATAAATGGCCACAACAGGGTGTTATGAATGGTTGGGTTTATGGATTTTAGGAAGCATAGAAATAGAAGTTAGAAGTGCTGGGCTGATGGGGCAGGGGGGGGGGGGGGGGGAGGGGGGGGGGTTTCTGGGTGGGGCCTAGGGATTTTAGGAGAAATTGGAGATCCTGTTGGATTTCTGGAATGGGCTCACTGTGGCAGGCTTTGCAGGTGTAAGTATGAGGCAGCTGGCTGAGTCCTTCTGCCAATAATTCCTGTGCTTCGTAACCATAGCGGTGGAACCTTTGTTGGCAATTACATGGTTGCCGTAGGTTGTGGAAATCAGGAAATTTCAAACACATCATTGAAATCATGGAAATATCAGGGAAATTTGGAAAAAGACGCTGGAAAAATCTCATTTTTGTCTCAGTAGATGAAATGGTTTTTTTACTGAGGTGTTGTGCATCGTCGCAGGATGGGTACAGCTGAGTATGTGCACTGCTTCCCTACTCCCTCATTCATTGCTGCCACCACTTCTTGCCACTAGCCTAGCAGCTGCCGGTGAGAGGCAAGGAAGCATGAAGAGTGATTTGTTTGGATCTGATTCTCAGAGACTGTAGATGCAGCTGCTGGAGATGGCTGTCATGTGTGTGAGTTGTGTCAAAGTGGTTATGTGAATGTATGTGTGCTCCCGTTTTCTGACAAAAAGGCTGAAAATTTAGTTGTGTGTGGGATTGTCTTTTCTAAATGCCTGTCTGTGGCTCAGCAATCATCTTTACAGTGAGTTGCTACCTATCCTCATTATTATTGATTCTCAGAGTATTTGAAGAAATTATCTCTTGCATGGATTGATCACTGTGGTCGCAGTTCATCAACGTGCTGTCTGTGGCTCTTGAATAGCTGGAGTGGATTTCCACAATGGGCCAAAACCGGAGGCCATTTCTGCGGGTATCTGTAATGGATCGGGCCTGCCGATCTGAAGCCATTCGGTTCCCACTAATGTGCATGCCCTGCCCATTGGATCTAGTCTCACCAATTTGCTGCAGACCAGATCTGTTTGTGTGTGGTGTAATGCAGTGGATTTTCGTGGTTTTTCCATGGACCCTAGACTGCGGTGCTCCTCAGCAGGCTAGAGACCATGGCAGTATCCTTGTCCATCCCTACTCCACCCCTGCTCCCAACCCCTTGCCTCACGCCTTATAGCCCTGCAATAGATCTAAGTGCAAGACCTGTCCCATACGTCCTCTCGCTACCATGTACTCCTGTCCAGTTACAGGCATCTCTTATCCGATAGAAGACAGGGCCATCTGTGAAACCAGTCACGAGATCTACAAACTAAGCTGCAATCAGTGTGCTGTTTTCGATGTAGACATCACAACCACAGATTGGTAAGTGACTTGATTGCTGTCATATGTGACCCAGCGTGAGATAGGGCAACATATACATGTGATGGGACTGGAGTAATATTTCCTGCGTGAGTGCATAGAACAGGTTGTGCAACTGGATCTTCCATAGAGGTGTAACTCCATGGCAAGGGGTTGGTGGTAGCTGTGGAATAACGCTGGGATGGGATAGAGTATTTCACAGATTGGGTGAACACCAGAATACCACTTTGGGAGGGGTAAAAAGGACGTGCACCATTTCAGAGCATGAATAAACGCCTTCCAACCCTTCTCCATGCCTTTCACTTCACTTCACTTCACTTCACTTATGAAATCTCTACCTGGGTTTTGCTCTGTGGTGCCTCCCTTATCGTGCGTTCCATCTACCTCCAACTTCACCTCATTCCTCCCCTCCATCATATGACACATGAAACTTCCCCCACGTGCACCTAGGTGAGCTCACCTGTGCCCCAGTCTTATCTCATTGCAAAGGCATCGTCCTTGCATCTATCTGACTCCCTTGCCTCCTCTCCTCACCAATCCTCCCCCTCTAATTTCTCCTCTCACCCACTCCACTAACTCATAACCTGTCACTCCAATCAGGCTGCAGTGCAGGGACAGTGTAGCTGGGCAGGGCAATCCAGTTGCGTCTGTGTGTGTTTTATATTAGTTTTAAAACAGGACATTGTCTTACAGCTCGTCAACATTTTTGTTCCACAGTCTTACTACATGTCTGTCAACTGCTCGGTGCCTCAGGTAGGCAGGAGAGGTTAGCTTTAGTCCATCCATCATTTATATTCCATCCAGAAGTTCCCATTATTGTTTTCAATATCTTTATTACAAAGATGTATGATGTTAACAGCAATTTTGGCAGATTGCCGTACTGCTATTTGCAGTCTGTTGAATTAGATTGAAACTTGACAGTTAAAGCAACCAACATTTGATTGTAGTATTCAGGGAGATGACCAAAATCTGACCATGATTTTAAGGGTGGTTTAACAGATATTTAATCACAATAGATCTCAACTGTGCAACTGTATCATGTTCTCTTGGAATCGCTAATAAAGGCAAATGTCCATATATTTTCAAGAGAAGCACTTCAGTATCTGCATCTTATGCATCACATGCATGCCCCCCCCCCCCCCCCCTGCCGTGGCATTCTTTACATGTAAATTATGAAAATTTCAGTGAAGACTTGATCAGACTGTGCACACTATTAGTTGTCTCATCAGCGTGTTGAATGAAGTCGATAAGCCAATTTCTTGTTGCCTTTTCAGGATCAAAATACATTACAACTAGAGGGAACATCTGTCTGTTTTTGTGGTTGGAGGCAGAGAAAAAAATTACCTGAGTTCTAAGACATATAAACTCTACCATCAAGTAAGCAAGATGTATGGGACAGACAAAATACCGTCAGACTTCAAGAAGAGTATAATAATTCCAATCCCAGAGAAAGCAAGTGTTGACAGGTGTGAAAATTACCAAACTATCAGTTTAATAAGTTGCGGCTACAAAATACTAACACGAATTCTGTACAGAAGAATGGAAAAACTGGTAGAAGCTGACCTCAGGGAAGATCAGTTTGGATTCCATAGAAATATTGGAACACGTGAGGCAATACTGACCCTACGAGTTATCTTAGAAGATAGATTAAGGAAAGACAAAGACACGTTTTTAGCATTTGTAGACTTAGAGAAAGCTTTTGACAATGTTGATTAGAATACTCTCTTTCAAATTCTGAAGGTGGCCAGGGGTAAAATACAGGGAAAGAAAGACTATTTACAATTTGTACAGAAACCAGATGGCAGTTGTAAGAGTTGAGGGGCATGAAAGGGAAGCAGTGGTTGGGAAGGGAGTGAGACAGGGTTGTAGCCTCTCCCCGATGTTATTCAATCTGCATATTGAGCAAGCAGTAAAGGAAACAAAAGAAAAATTTGGAGTAGGAGTTAAAATGCATGGAGAAGAACTAAAAACTTTGCAGTTTGCCATTGACATTGTAATTCTATCAGAGACAGCAAAGGACAAGGAAGAGCAGTTGAATGGAATGGACAGTGTCTTGAAAGGAGGATATAAGATGAATATCAACAACAGCAAAATGAGGAAATGGAATGTATTCAAATTAAATCAGGTGATACTGAGGGTATTAGATTAGGAAATAAGACACTTAAAGTAGTAAAGGAGTTTTGCATTTGGGGAGCAAACTAACTGATGATGGTCGAAGTAGAGAGGATATAAAAATGTAGACTGGCAATGGCAAGGAAAGCATTTCTGAAGAAAAGAAATTTGTTAACATCAAGTATAGATTTAAGTGTAAGGAAGTCTTTTCTGAAAGTATTTGTGTGGAGTGTAGCCATGTATGGAAGAGAAACACGGATGACAAATAGTTTAGACAAGAAGAGAATAGAAGCTTTCGAAATGTGGTGCTACAGGAGAATGCTGAAGATCAGATGTGTAGCTAATGAGGAGGAGGTACTGAATAGAATTGGGGAGAAGAGTAATTTGTGGCACAACTTGATTGTAAGAAGGGATCGGTGGGTAGAACATGTTCTGAGGCATCAAGGGATCACCAATTTAGTATTGGAGAGAAACGCAGAGGGTAAATATTGTAGAGGGAGACAAAGGCATCATTACACTAAACATATTCAGAAGGATGTAGGTTGCAATAGTTACTCAGAGGTGAAGAAGCTTGCATAGGATAGAGTATCATGGAGAGCTGCATCAAATCAGTCTCTAGGATCAAGACGACAACAACAATATCAAGACATCAATGAAATTTTGAACATTTTTTGGAGACAAAACATTTTTCACAGTTGCTTCTGCCTTACTTCAACCTTATTTCATTGTCTTAGCCAAATTAGATTTATGGAAAACATCCTTCATTAATTAATTTCCACAGTCCATACTTCTGTAGCTGATATTATATTTGAAAAATCCAGGACGGAATAATGAAAATATTGGAAAAAGACAAGTTGCTCCTCACCATATTGTGGAGATGTTGACCTGCAGACACTCATGCTAAAATGATTACTAAACATGTGAGCTTTTGGCCAAAAGGATTCCTCCTAAAGTAGACACACACACACACACACACACACACACACACACACACACACACACACACACACACAAAAGTACAGCTCACACACTCATGTTAACTGTTCTGGCCTCTGAGGCCAGTCTTTGAGTAACTGCACATGATTGGAGAAGCAATCTGTTGATGGAGGTAAGGAGGAGGCTGAGATGTGGAGGGGGCGAGATAGCAGGGTAGGGGTGGGGGACGGTAAAATGCTGTTTATGGGAGCATGCAGGGACATGGCAGGGAGTGTATAGGGCAGCTCTGTATAGTTGGGAGGTTGAACAGGAGGGAGAGGGGGCGGGGGGGGGGGGGGGAGTGGAGAAGTAGAGGAGGAGGAGGAGGAGGAGAGAGAGAGAGAGAGAGAGAGAGAGAGAGAGAGAGAGAGAGAGAGAGAGAGAGACTTAGTGGGTGCGTTGCAGGAATAGAAGCCTGCAGGAGTGGGAGCAAGGAAAGGGATAAGTGTGTGAAGGACAATGACTAACAAAGGCTGAGGCCAGAGGGGTTATGGGAGCATACAATATATTGCAGGGTGTGTTCCCACCTACATAATTCAGAAAAGCTGATGTTCGTAGGAGTGATCCAGCTGGCACAGGCTGTGAAGCAGTCACTGAAGTGAAGCACATTGTATTGGGCAGCATGATCAGCAACTGGGTGATATAACTGTCTCAGGTCACAGTTTGTCCGTGGCCATTCACGCAGATAGACATCTTGTTGCTTGGCATGCCTGCATAGAATGCAACAAAGTGATTGCTACTTAGCTTGTAGATCATGTAACGGGCATTTCAGTGGTCACTCCTATGGCACTGTGCTGTTCGAACCTGTTGAAGGGCCATCTGGAGAAATCCTTCTTAACCACACAGAATCCCAAACCTCTCACCTGGTTCAGATTCATTGATGACATCTTCATGATCTGGATCACATGTGAGAACATCCTAAACACATTCCCCCAGAACCTCAGCACCTTCTCCCCCATTTGCTTCACCTGTTCATCCTCAACTGAACAAGCTACCTTTGTTATTGCTGACCTCTGCCTCAAAGATGGCTACACCAGTACCTCCGTCCCTATCAAACCAGCAACAATACCTCCACATTGATAGCTGCCATCCATTCCATACCAAGAAGTCCCTTCCATAAAGCCTAGCTACCTGCGGCCATCACATCTATAGTGACGAGCAGTCCCTCTTGAAATATACCAAGGGTCACACTGAGCCCTTCACAGATTGTAATTACCCTCTCAACCTTGTACAGAAACAGATCTCCCATGCCTTATCTACCCAGTCATCCCCCAGCTCCCTGGGTCCCACAGTCTGACAGTCTGGCCACAAAGGAGCAGTACCCTCATGACTCATTACCACACAGGACTGGAGCAACTGAATCACACTCTCCACCAGGGTTTCGACTATCTCTCATTGCACTCTGAAAAGAGGAATGTCCTACCCACTATCCTTCCCTCCCCGCCACAGTGGTATTCTGCCACCCACCAAACCTACACAGTATCATCGTCTGTCCCTATACAACCCTGCTGGCAAACCCTTGCTTCATGGTTCATATCCCTGTAAAAAAACCTTGGTGCAAGACCTGTCCATACGTCCTTCCACCAACACCTATTCCATTCCATTCACAAGCATCACCCATTCTATCAAAGGCAGGGCTATCTGTGGTAGCAGTCACGTGATCTACTAGCTAAGCTGCAACCACTGTGCTGCATTCTACATGGGCATGACAACCAACAAGCTGTCTGTCCGCATGAATGGCCACCAACAAACTGTAGTCAAGAAACAGCTAGACCACCCAGTTGGTGAGCATCCTGCCCAACACAATGCTCATCATTTTAAGGTAGCTTCTCAATCCTTGCTATCTATATCCTTCCTACCAACACCAGCTTTTCTGAATTGTGCATGTGAGAACTCTCCCTGCTGTATATACTATATTTCACTAACCCTCGTAGCCTCATCGTTTGTTAGTCATGTTCTTGCACCCACCCATCCCCTTTTCTGTTCCCACTCCAACATTAGACAACCCTCTATTCCACCAACACATTCACAGTCTTTTCACTTCTTCCCTTTTCTGTTGCCCCCCACCTCCACCTGCCCTCTGTCTAACCTCCTTGCTCCATCTCTTACCTGCAGGCTCTCACAAGCAGCACTTTATTCGTGACGAAGCAAACTGGGATAATTTTAATTCCCCTCTGGTTTTGCCATCTGCCTCCTTAAATTTGTTTTGTTACTTTTAACTATTTACCATTAGCATACGTGAATATAATTCGCATTTTCATAAAAGAGAAAGGTTGACCCTCAGTTTTAAAGAATATAACATCAGTTCTAAATTTGTGCTTAGTTTTATGTATGTAATTGATTTCCTAGTTTATTTTGACAATGCCCAGTTAATATCCTTTGTTATAGTGTTAAATCAGTAATTGTTTCATAACTTAAATTCTATTGTTGACATATAAACCAATATAAATGCTATACTAATTATAAACATTTGGATGACGAAATACTAGTAATCTTAAAGTATCTAGTTGTCTCTAATCGAAAACGTGTTAGCAAAACCAGCCCTTCATTAATTCCAAAGTAATTAACAGTTTTGTCAAAAGTGTTGTTTACATAGCGATATTTGTTAATTTCATGATTTTAACAAATAATTTGGCCTCACTCTTGCAGTAGAAGAAACTGTTATAAAGATCCAATTTTTTTATGTATTCAGTTAATTTAATGAGTTATGTTGTAATTGTAATTTCTGTAAATTTAACTTCGAACAATGTGTAGTTTCGCCCCCTATTATTGTGAGGATATATAAAGGCCTGATTTTTGGTCACGAGACAGTCAGTCCATGGCAGAGTTTCAGATGAGGAACCTGTGTTGCTTAGAATGACAACAATGCATCAAATTAACAATGAAATAAGTGTTACACCAATAGACCATGTGTTAAAGCAATGACAGTGACTGTTCAATTTATTTGGACTGTGAACTGTGTGGTTATGTTATTACTGCTCATAGATGTTCAACAGTAAACTATTGTAACAGTATGTGGAGGTTCACCTGCAAACTATTAATGAGGCTTATGGAAGGTTTAAACAATAATGCTCTGGCCATACACAAATAACTGTTTTTTTTTTTTTTTTTTTTTTAAAAAATTGGGGCGGGGTGGTTTGTGAACAGTGAAATTAAAGGACTGTGAAACATAATTGTGCAGCTGTCGGCTACATTATTTACTGTAGTCAGTGTCCAAATTACACATTATTTCAGCCAGTGTAACAACTTCGTACGTTGACACCGAGGACAACAACCGAAGAAATAAAAAGCAGGTGGAACCGCTACATACTGTCACACACCCCTACCCTGCTATCCCTCTCCCTCCACACCTCAGCCTCCTCCTTACCCCCAACACCCAGGCTGCTTCTGCAATCATGTGCAGTTACATGCAGTCTGGCTTCTGTGACCAGAGACAGTGGTCATTTGTGTTCGCGTTGAGCTTGCTAGAATGTGTGTATGTTTTCTACTTTAGAAGAAGACCTTTAGGCCAAAAGCTCACATGTTTACCAGTCATTTTAGTGTGCCTATCTGCAACTCAACATTACCGCTTTGTGGTGAGTAGCCATCTGTTGTTTTCATAATACTTATATTATATTTCACAGTAAGAGAAACTATTGCCAGCTCTCATGAAACTTATTTATGAACTTTTATGCAAGAATGATGGCTGCAGTCGCTGAAGTCAGGAGTACACCACACACAATAAGCCTGTGTGAGTCATTTGAGAAGTAAACAATTTAACAAGTGTGATTAAACATGAATGTCTTTATAATTCGTTTCCGCAAGTCCTTGTTAGCTCTGCACCGTGTTTATACTGTAGCTGTTGTATGGTATCAGATGAGCAGATACATTGCTTGCCAGTACTGACCAAGAAATAAGTAAACATCCCCCTTTCACAACCCCTCTAGACCCATAGGCTGTGACATCCTTTCTCAACTCCTCAACTTGCCTTGAGCCAAAGCATCCTTTTTCTGTAGAAATGCAACAGAGAAAAAAATTATCTGTTGACAATAATATCAATTATTGTAGGAAAATACTCTGATATTTGTCAGTCTGGGATTTTAAACTATTGATTGTACTTTGCGGGAAAAGTATTTGTAACTGTGATTACTAATGAAATATACAGGAGAAAGAGGCCATCAGTGGTGGGGGTGGGAGGATTAAAGAAAAATTGCTGTAATGTGGGAAACCAAGGAGTTAACAGTATTTGTACCAGACCTTACCATATCCGGTTGAACTCATGAAAACCATATGCATAGTCCTCTTCATCCTCAAGCACTCTTTTCTTTGCTTGTCTTCTTTGGTTAACCTGATGTTCAAACTGAGTAGCAGTAATGTTAGCTGAACCATTTCAGTAAGTTGTGCCATGTTGTCGCTTAATAGAAAGGTAATCTAGGATGTCAGGCAGGCAGATAAGTTTCCATTCTAAATTAATGTTCTTATGTTGAACTTGTCTCATTTGGTTTGAAATTTATTGAGACTATCAGTGAATGGTGTCATTGTATTGTATTGTGTGAAGAGTTTTATAGCTACATAGCATTATCTGTGTTGCCACACTTTGCACAGTGTGAGAACCTGAGTGATGCCGAGCAGTTGACCTGGTTGTTGGTGAACCATATGGAGCATGTTATCCAGCTGTCGACGGAGCCACCTGTGCAGGAGCTGATAGCAGCCGTCCACCGCCACAGCACGGCCAGCGGGCTGCTTGTACACGCCGTTGGATCCCGTTGTCAAGATATGCGACAGGTGTGTGCACATCCATTCAGTGACATAAATGTTTTTCTGCCTAATGTGCACTTTCCATGAACACTACCAGGTGTCATTTGGCCAGTATATGAGGAAGTTAGTTACAAAAAGAAGAGGATAGAAGCTTTCGAAATGTCGTGCTACAGAAGAATGCTGAAGATTAAAAGGGTAGATCACATAGCTAATGAAGAGGTACTGAATACAATTGGGGAAAAGAGGAAATTGAGGCACAATTTGACTAAAAGAAGGGACAGGTTGGTAGGAAACATTCCGAGGCACCAAGGGATCACCAATTTAGTATTGGAGGGAATGGTGGAAGGTAAAAATCATAGAGGTAGACCAAGAGATGAATTCACTAAGCAGATTCAGAAGGATGTAGGTTGCAGTAGATACTTGGAGATGAAGAAGCTTGCACAGGATAGAGTAGCGTGGAGAGCTGCATCAAACCAGTCTCTGGACTGAAGACCACAACAACAACATGAGGAAGTAACATCTATGACCCACGAAAAGTTGGAGATTTCTTTTACTGTGGCAGTGCTGTCACATGTAAGTCTGTGTAGTGAACCAGAGTTTATTAAGCTTTGGCTGCAGTACTGTTCTACTCACATTCTCTACTTAATTGCGACACCTAGGAAGATATGTGTGACAAATGAAAATTATGCCACAGCTTAACTATGTATGAACTCAGCAATGCTTTCAAATTTCAGCCCTGCTCTATTTGATGTGTTCTGTCAAAAATTATTGTTGATATTCATGTTTTATTTTAATTTGGAGCAAAAATGTGTCGATAATCATCCTTGTTATTCCATTGCTAGCTACTATAGGGCTGTGATTGTGTGAGTGCCCCATGTTTTCATTTAATTTGTGATTTATAATTCAGCTTTTTTAAAATTATAATTGCATCTAATCTTTTAGTATTGAACTTCAACACTTGTGTACAAACATAATACATCATCACCTCTTAGCGATTTAGCCCCATTGAGAAACTGGAATCAATAAGACTTTGGATGCAAATAATCTCTTGACTTTCAGAATTATTGACTTCATTCTTTCACACATGGCTCAACTTCCACACATCATAATTCATAGTACACTAATCCCTCTGTATGTTTTTTAATTATTAGTTACAATTATGGTGGGGAATTAAGTAATGTACAAATAAATGATTTCCTATTTTTGTGCAATACATGCAATGGATTTAATGAAAAACTCTTAGTTTAACACACTCACAAAATTTGTAGAAAAAATAACTCAGAGCAACTATTACATTCTGCTCTCTCAACAACAGTGAAAAAATTGAAATTCAGTCTTGCACACCTTCAGGCATTCATTGCAAATATTGGTACAGTAATTACACTTCACACTTTTACTACTACTGCTACTACTATTATTTATTTATTTATTTATTTATTTATTTATTTATTTTTTTTTTTGGGGAGGGTGGCGGGTCATGTGACAGAGTGCAATTTGAAAGCGTACATACCTGTGGGTTAAAGGAACTGAACCAAGAAACTCCCTCCATTACTACTAATGAAATACTTTTTTTCTTGAGTGTATGTCCATAGTGATATTAGTTTTATGGACACTGAGCCATAGCCTAAGACATATTTCTTAGTGCCAGCTTCATGCAGCTGAACAAATTTTCATACTGTGTCTTTATAGCTTCTGATTATTCTCTCTGAGTAGGGGGTAAAAATTTTAGACAAAACATTCGTTAGACAGCAGTCTAATGTCTATAAAACAAATGTCACCAAGAAACTCTACCTGTTTGGCTTTTTCTATAACAAACACATACTTCAAGAAAAGGCAACCACTCACCTGTAACTGACTGATTTGTGGTGCATAGACACACTCAATAGAATATAGTATTTACACTAACTTTCGAGTCCTTGCTCTTTCTCAAACAAAAGCACACACATTCACATTTACACACACAGCCACACAGACACCCAAATGCTTACACCTACTGCTGCAGTGTATTGACATGCAATGGCCATTAGATCCATTGCGGGGCAGATCGTAGTCTAAGCTAAGTATAAAAATGTAGTTCAGCAATGAACACTGCTACTAGTCAACGCTTGGATGACAACTGACATGTTTGGCTTGGGTGCTTTTGCATTTTTTTGCTTCCAGATTCAAGACCAAGTGAATCTTGTTTCAACTGTGATATCATTCACAGAACTTGATACATCATGCTCTAAATATAAACAATTCTTTAATTCTACTTTAGGTTCCAAGCCCATATCCTTAAAGCATTCAGCAGTACCTAAGTTTAGTAGAGCACATCGAGTGCCTTTTGCCCTGTGCGATCAAGTTAAAGTGAAATTAGATAGATTGCAAAGTATGGGCATAATAACCCGTTATTGGGTAACCAGTGAGCAATACTCATGGTCATAGGTAAGAAGCTAAATGGATCACTGAGATTTTATGATAATTTTAAGTCTATCATTAATGATCAACCAAATATCGATCCGTATCCAACTGCTCCTGCTGGAGGAATTTTTGGCCTAATTGGCTGGGGGCTGTTACTTTTCAAAGGTAGATCTCACTGACACCTACTTTCAGTCACCTGTAGATGATCAGACAAAACAGTTTCTAGTAATTAATATGCCCTTCATGGGGCAGCCTGCAGATCTTCTTTCAGTAAGTGGCTCCAGTCCCATGGTCTGCATTGTCATCTCAACAAATGTTTTTTTTGAGCCAAGGTTCAAGTACTTAGGACATATATTAAGTAAAAGAGGGCTCAAGCCTGCACAGGATCATGTGGAAGCAATCACTACCTTACCATCTCGTAAAAGCCTCAAAGAGCTACAGTCTTTCCTGGGCATAATGTATTATAATGTGAAATTTATTCTGCATGTGGCCTAGATTTGCCATGCACTGAATCTATTGTGTAAAAAGGGTGTTAAATTTGTGTGGTCATAGTTGTGCCAGACAGCTTTCTTGCAATGTAAAAAGTGGTGTAGATTATACCTTTGTTTAGCACTAATGCATCTGGGCAAGTGCTTAATGTTCGCTTGCCACTGATGTTTCAGATTGTGGGACTGGCGCAGTGCTGTGGCACAGATATGCTGATGGCACAGAGATGCCAGTGCCATTTGCATCTAAAACATGAAATGTGGCACAGAGAACTTATTTCCAAATAGAGAAAGAGGCATTAGCCATCATCTGTGGTGTCTAGGAGATTCGTGTGGATCTTTCACCTGATCGCCAATCACAAGCCTCTTGTTTTGCAATTCTGTCCCCATCGAAACTTCCCGATAATGCAGCACTGCAGCTGCAATGTTAGGCATTGTTGTGTAATAACTGTACCTATTAGATCCATTACCGGCTCACCACGCAGCACTGAAATGCTGAAATACTTTCCCAGTTGCCATGTGGACCAGATACAGAGTTTGACAAGATTGAAGTGCCACGTTTTGCCGTAGACACGAATCAGAGGCACACCCTTGATGAGATCACAATTAAAGTGCATGAAGTAACAGCAGAAACAGGCTGTGATCCACTACTGTTCGGGATGATGCTGCTGTACAGTGGGTTTGGCCAGAGTACTCATCTACAGACCCTGACCTAGCACGACACATGTATTTTTCATTATGGGACTGTCTTACCATCACTGATGGTGTCATATTGAAAGCTGTGTGGTAGTTCGTCCCACATTCCTTTCCAACATACTGAAGCTCCTCCTCACTGCACATTGGGGAATGTGATGAATGAAGGAAATAGTGGGGCATCATGTGTACTGGCTTGGTGTTGGTGCTGCCATAGAACATTCCGCCTAGTACTGCCAGGCCTGCACCCAGCACCAGTCGGCCCCAGCACAGCATTTCAACCCTTGGCAATGCCCTGACCACCCTTAACAAAGAATCCATGATTATTTTGCATGACATTCTGGAGAGCAATGTGGTTGCTAGTTGTCAGTGCCCTCTCCAGTATTCCACATGTTGCATGGGTAGCTGCCACCACCACAACAGCCTCCGTCCCAGCCCTCCCATACCTATTTGCAGTATTGCAGTAGAGGGGGCACCTTCCACTATGGTTATCAACAACGGCCCTCAGTTCACAGCATATGGATTTCATGATTTTTGTAAATGCTATGGCATTCTGCACCTGATCATTGCCTTTTCCCGTCCCACATCAAATTCAGAAGTTGAGCAGGTGGTGAGGACCTTCAAAATGCAGATGCACAACATAACAACAACAGCTGAATGTGGTGAAGGATGCACCAGCTTTCTCACTACCTACTGGTCCACCTCGAAAAGGATGTAACTCGGTCTAAATTACCCTCTTTGACCTGCTTCACCCAGCTCTGTGGACCCACCACCAATGAAACAGGCATATTACCAGATGGACTTTCTGCCAGGATCCTGAGTGGGCCTAAGGTATCATTGTTGCCAATGGGGGGCAGCAAGTGTTTGGCATTTTGGCTGGTCAGGAGCGCCTAGCCTGGCATCGAAATCACCTCTGGCTCAATGAGACATACTGCTCGTGCTTCCCCTCAGCTGCCAACTCCATCCCAATCAACACCGGTGATGCCTCACCTCACCTCACAACTGGGCAAGTGAGGCCAATCCGATATCCCCATCTCCACCTTGACCAGCATCAACTCCACTGCAGACAGAATCAAGCTGTGCCCCAGAACCCATATATCAGCAGGGACCTCTCACAGACAGCACCCCCCCCCTCTGGCCTACCCAGTCATGCTGAAGAACTACCGCTGGAGCGTTTGGTGGGGATCTCCCTCTCTCCCCCACCCTCCTCCTCCCCCTCCCCCCCTTCCTTGATGAAGTCAGTATAGGCTGGACCATTTCTGTCTCTACGTCCCAATTAAAAGCGAGAGGGCAGTGATTTAAATTCTCCACTTAGTTCGAGTATCAATGTGGGGGACAGCTCAGATATAATCAGGCTTCCTACTAACGCCACGGCTTGTTCTTGCGAGGGGGACCACTGCAGACACTTTGTGTGGCCATGTGGACTGACACAAGAGTGCAGGTAAATTCTGCAGCCTGACACTTGCCAGACAGTCTCACTGGTTTCTTGAAACCTTTGATATGCACCATCAATTAGTAGAAGATTGCCCTTGCCTGTATTACGCACTGATTCACATTGCTTCCTGGACTGTTTGTGCACACTTACGACGACTTTGTTATGCTCTGGATTTTCCTTTTGGTTAGCTGTTTACTTTGTGAATTTTAACATCATCAACCTCAGGAACCACCTGTCTGTGTTAATGGCAGCGCAAGTGATCATAAACTGTGTTCTATATACACAGAGCAGGATAGAAAATTGTCCTTTCTGCCATTCAGGGCATTGAACAGCCAGCATTTCTTGAATCCTAGGATGAAAGAGTTTGATGATACCGTTTGTAATGAAGGGAGAATCCATTCACACATAACGCTTTTTAATGATGCCTAGCTGGAGTGAATATTTTATCCCCTTCAGAAAGCCAATGGTAATAGTGTTTTTGGAGATGTATTTCAATGCACCTGCTGTATTGAAGTCATATCTCAAGGTACAGGGCTATTACAAATGATTGAAGCGATTTCATAAATTCACTGTAGCTCCATTCATTGACATATGGTCACGACACACTACAGATATTTAGAAAAACTCATAAAGTTTTGTTCGGCTGAAGCCGCACTTCAGGTTTCTGCCGCCAAAGTGCTCGAGAGCGCAGTGAGACAAAATGGCGACAGGAGCCGAGAAAGCGTATGTCGTGCTTGAAATGCACTCACATCAGTCAGTCATAACAGTGCAATGACACTTCAGGACGAAGTTCAACAAAGATCCACGAACTGCTAACTCCATTCGGCGTTGGTATGCGCAGTTTAAAGCTTCTGGATGCCTCTGTAAGGGGAAATCAACGGGTCGGCCTGCAGTGAGCGAAGAAAGGGTTGAATGCGTGCGGGCAAGTTTCACGCGTAGCCCGCGGAAGTCGACGAATAAAGCAAGCAGGGAGCTAAACGTACCACAGCCGACAGTTTGGAAAATCTTACGGAAAAGGCTAAAGCAGAAGCCTTACCGTTTACAATTGCTACAAGCCCTGACACCCGATAGCAAAGTCAAACGCTTTGAATTTTCGGCGCAGTTGCAACAGCTCATGGAAGAGGATGCGTTCTGTGCGAAACTTGTTTTCAGTGATGAAGCAACATTTTTTCTTAATGGCGAAGTGAACAGACACAATGTGCGGATCTGGGCGGTAGAGAATCCTCACGCATTCGTGCAGCAAATTCGCAATTCACCAAAATTTAATGTGTTTTGTGCAATCTCACGGTCTAAAGTTTACTCATTCTTTATTTCAAGTGACTGTTAAAAAGCATCCAGTGGCAGTATATATTTCTTCTGAGCAGCACACTAGGTCTGAGATTCCAAAAAATCATTAATTCTGTTGTCATCCAGCCTTTTTCTAGGCAGTAAATTACTAACACCATCGTCAAATGCTTCAGAATAACATGATATGCTACAGAATAATGTGATATTTGGGGGAGGGGGGGAAATCTTTCATCCATTTGCAGTAACCAATAAAATCATGGTAATTTCTTCTTTTTAATTTGCAGTTCTGAAGAGAGATTTTTCATCCCATTATAGTACCCTGTTACAGAGCTCATCCCCAAAAGTTGGGCATCTTATCAGTGTTGCTGATGTATGGAGAGTCAGAGTGTTGCTGTTCTGTTTAGTATGTGCCTTTGGAAGTCTATGGATTTATCAGTTAAAATCTTCTGGCAGTCTCTGTGCAAATGCAATACGTTGCTGAATAGAGGGGTCACATCTACTTGTAAACCTGCATAGTCAATTGATAACACGCACAGAATTTTGATGCCGTATGTTTGAGGTCTCCACAATTTCTGAGACCTTTTCCTGGTTTGTTTGTTGAGAGATAGGTATACTGTCATTCCTTTTATGTTATACAAAAGAAAGAACTCCAGCTTTGAGTTCAGGACATTTCCCAGTTTGCGGTCCCTCTGTAGGATTTTCTTGATAAAATGACAGTTTAAAGGATATTTTCCATTGGTACTCATTGTCCAAACCCTACTTTTTGTCAGCTTCTCCATTAGATGTACCCTCTGCATAACAGACACTGTGAATTTGAAATTTGCATCAAAACTGCACTAAATTCTGAAGTTTGTTGATGATTTTCTTTCGAAATAACCTTTAATTGGTGAATACTAAATTCTGCTCTTTATGTAGAGAAATCTGTGTTCATCTTCTCGCATAAAATAACAGAACAGTAAGCTTGATAATAGTCACTATCTAAATGACATTTGCCAGCAATCAAGGTTGGTTACATTGGTACCTCATATTCAGTGATTAACACATTGTTACTCCATTTCTCTCTGAGGAATCAACACTGCAGTTGATGCTTCAAAGATGCAAAAATATACTTGGCACATAAGATTTGCTAATCCTAATATTTTTTGAGCAAAAGAGCTGCTTTTATTTGGGTCAGTGTGGTACATTTGTCCAATTGCCAGAAACACTGAAATAAGAAGACAGAACACATAAGAGGACAGAAACATGATACAAACTATACTGTCTCCCTAAGTAGAGAGACTATAATAGAGGGAAACATTCCACGTGGGAAAAATATATCTAAAACACAGATGATGTGACTTACCGAACGAAAGTGCTGGCAGGTCGACAGACACACAAACAAACACAAACATACACACGAAATTCAAGGTTTCACAACAAACTGTTGCCTCATCAGGAAAGAGGGAAGGAGAGGGAAAGACGAAAGGATGTGGGTTTTAAGGGAGAGGGTAACGAGTCATTCCAATCCCGGGAGTGGAAAGACTTACCTTAGGGGGAAAAAAGGACAGGTATACACTCGCACACACGCACATATCCATCCACACATACAGACACAAATATGTCTGCTTGTGTCTGTATGTGTGGATGGATATGTGCGTGTGTGCGAGTGTATACCTGTCCTTTTTTCCCCCTAAGGTAAGTCTTTCCGCTCCCGGGATTGGAATGACTCCTTACCCTCTCCCTTAAAACCCACATCCTTTCGTCTTTCCCTCTCCTTCCCTCTTTCTTGATGAGGCAACAGTTTGTTGCGAAAGCTTGAATTTCGTGTGTATGTTTGTGTTTGTTTGTGTGTCTATCGACCTGCCAGCACTTTCGTTCGGTAAGTCATATCAGATATATAAGTAAAGAATCTTTATGATGTATCTTTTGCATTTCTTGCTTTTATGTTTTCATTTTCTTCAAAGGCAAGGATAAAATGTGAAGTGGTAGCCCAGTGTAGAGCCTGTGCCTACTGTCATGTATTTTTGATTTAAAAAAAAAAATATATAAAAAAAATTAAAAAAAAAAACAACAAAAAAACAGATGATGCTTTTCCTGTTCCTCGGTAAGAGGAAGGTTTCGCCCTCAATTAATGACATTAGGAAGGTAGATGCACATTATTTTAAAGTGTATTCAGAGTGGCCAATTTGATTGTGAGAATATGTAAAAAGTTTGTATTTTTGATGTGCATCGAAGGAAGAATATAGTATTATTTTACCAGTGAAAAGTTGTATGAGTCACTATTACCAAGTAGTACTGCAATATATAGAAAACCAAGAAGCCCACCTGTGTACTTCAGAGTTATCACGAAAATCCGATTACAACATTATAAAGGAATCAGTCAAGATATTGTAGGTAGATATGGCGATCGGACGTAGTATTATTAATTGGTAAGCATAAATCTAGAGGAGAAAGACTATTTCATTTATGTGGACCTTATATGATAAGATTTTGGCATAGCTCAGCTTATTGTGCTTGTCCGACACACCAGAAAATTTCATAAGAGACAGTAATCAAAATTCCAATTTCAGATCACCTCTTTATTAGTTTCTTATCTGCCATTAATTAATTTCATTATTTCCATATATCTAAATTTTATTTTTAATTATATTATATAGTGGCGATTGTGACAGGACTCAAAATTAGATATATGGAAATAATGAAATTAATTAATGGCAGATAAGAATGGTAAAAAATCTTATCATATTAGTTCCACATAAAAGAAATAGTCTTTCTCTTGTTGTAGATTTATGCTTACCAATTAAAAATACTACATCCAATCGCCGTATCTACCGACAAAATCTTGACTGTGTCCTTTACGTTGTTGAAATTGGATTTTCATGATAACTCTGAAGTACACTAGTGGGCTTCTTGGTTTTCCATATATTGCAGTACTACTTTGAATAATGACTCATACAACTTTTCAGTGGTAAAATAATACTATAATCTTCCCTCAATGCACATCAAAAATACAGACTTTTTACATATGCTCACAACCACTGCTGATTACACTCTAAAATAATGTGAATCTGCCTTTCGTCATTAACAGAGAGTGAATTCTTCCTCTTACTGAGGAACAAGAAAAACATCTTCCGTTTTTTTAACATTTGAAAATTGAAAATATATGGCGATAGGCACAGGATCTACACTGGGCTACCACTTCACAATTTATCTTTGCCTTTGAAGAAAATGAAAACATAAAAGCAAGAAATTCAAAATGTACATCATAAAACCACTCCAGTCTTCTGACAGAAACATAGCATGCATACAAATGTGACACTCCCCTTCTCCCTGCGCACGCACGCGTGCGCCCAATCTCACACACACACACACACAGACATTATTCCCCGCAACTAAGTAGATAGACACAACAAACCTATGAGTACATGAACTTTTCCCCAAATCCATTTCTCTCCTCGCACATCAACATTCTACATGCTTCCCAAAACTCATAAATTTAACAATCCTGGATGCCCCATTGTAACTATTTACTGTGCTCCCAATGAAAGAATCTCTGATCTTGTCAAACTAGGTCTCCAATAGATTTTCCATAACCTTGCCTCTCCTATTAAAAATATGAACCACTTTCTCAACTCTTAATGAATCCATCCACGTGGATCCCGATTCACCACTGTTGATGCCACTTCCCTAAACACCAACATCCAACATGCCACTGACGTTGCTACTATCTAATGTTACCTTTCCCAATGTCTTTCTAACTCCAAACCCACCATCTTATTTTTTTTTAATACGTTTATCTAATTACATCCTCACACAAAACTACTTGTCCTTTGAGGGGAAGATATATAAACAAATTCGTGGCGTGGCCATGGGCATCCATGTGGCATTGTCCTACCGCAATGTGTTTGTTGGCCGTCTAGAGGAAAGTTTCCTAGACTCTCAGAACCCCAAACCCTTTGTCTGGTTCACGTTAATTTATGATATGTCTGTCATCTGCACCAAGGGCCAAGACATCCTGTCCTCATTCCCCTACTGCCTCAACACTTTCTCTCCCATTTGCTTCATCTGGTTCTCCTCAGCCCAACATGCCACCTTTTTGGAAGTTGACCTCTACTTTCTGATGACTGTATCTATACTTCTGTTAATATCATACTCACTAACCATCAACAGTACTATCATTTTGAAAGCTGTCTTCTCTTGAACACCAAAGTGCTGCTGCCATATAGTCCGGTCATGCATGGATGGTATGTCTGCAGTGATGAGAACCTCATGCCAGAATACTGAAGGTCTCGCTAAGGCTTTCACAGGCAGGCACTAGTTTCCAAACCTAGGCTGTAAACAGATTTCCTGCACCGTACCTTCAGTATCTCTAGTCCTCCCACCATCTTCAAGAATCAACAGCAAAGGAATACCCAGCTCATCATCTAATATCTGCACAGACTGAAGTAACTTAACCATGTCCTTTGCGAGGGCTTTGAATATCAGTCATTGTGCACAGAAAAGAGGGTCAACCTACCCACAATTATTTTCCTCTCTCGTAAAGTGATATTCAGCCGCTGTCATCCAATTTACATCTCTGTATCACACCCATTCCCAAACCTATTGGTATACGGGTCATATCCCTGTGGAAGGGACTGGTGAATGACCTTACGGATAGTTGGCCATTATGGGTATTGGTGACATGAAACATATGCTGTGTTTGTCTGTGCTTGTGCTATTTTGGGCCATATTGAGTTCAGATACAGGAAATTTGCTACTTCACTTTACCAAATGACCAAATCATTAACATTTTTGAATAAAATTCTTTGGGTTATTAGGCCATGTCATTGTGTAACAATAAAAAGGCAAAAGTGATGGTCAGATTGTTTTTGTAGTAATTGTTTTCAGTGTGATAAAACTGCTGCGTGTTGGTGGTCTTTCATATATACCATCCTATTTCAGTTATCATTTAATAGTCTATGTCACTACTGCGTAATGTCACTTGACAGTCCAAAGTAAAGATCTCTGTAGCAAGGTTGTATGAGGGGGTGCCCAAAAAAACCGGAATAATATTGCTGTGGGCGGAGCTTGTATAGTGTGCATTTCTGCCTCTATGCGTGTATAGTGCAACTCATTGCCAGTTCAATGCCACCTGTGTTGTTGACCTGGCTTGTTCTGTTCATATGGAGTAATTGTTTTTGGTAGCTCTGTTTTGTTCTTGTTCCATTTTTTTATGATGCCAGACTTGAGTGAGCAATGTATAGCTGTGAAATTTTGTTTTCCACCCAGTAAAAATGCTGCTGAAACTGTTTTAATGTTGAAAATAGCTTACCAAGATGATGCTATGGGAAAAGTTCAAGTGTGCGATTGCTTTGCTTGATTTAAAAATGGCGACATGTCGATTAATGATAAACCTGTTCAGTACATCCATCAGCTGCCCGAATCATTCAGACTTTGTTCCCCCATATCAGACCATCAATCAAACCTTTAATGTAGAAGTTTTAAGAAGACTGCACAACAATGTTTGTCAAAAGCAACCCTATTTGTGGCAGACAGGAGACCGGTTCTTTCACCGCAACTATGCAACTACACACACAGCCATCTCTGTTGTACAGTTTTTGGCTATAAATGGCATGGTTCTGCTGCCCCATGCACCATACTCACTTTACCTGGTTCTGTGCGACTTTTCTTATTTTTGTGCATGAAAGTGGGCATGAAAGGACTTGTGATTTGACAACATTGAAGAAGTCAAGAAAGAAACGAGGGAGGAGCTGTCAGCCATTTCTAAAGATGAGTACAAAAAATATTTCAAACAGTGGAAGCACCATTGGGACAAATGTATTAGTTGGAAGGGAGTGTATTTTAAAGGGGATAATACTGTTCTGTAAACAGTTTGAAAAAATATATATATATATCTTTTGAAAAATAATTCTGGTTTTTCTGGGTACCTCGTTGTAATTCAGTTTCCTAGTGGTTTGACCTCGGCTGTACGTAACAGTAGTTACTGCTGAAGTTGTAGCAGTTCCTTTGTTTGCTTCACTGTTTTTCGTTATTCTCAGCCAAGCCAAGTGTCGCGGCTCTTGCACTGCCTGGAGGGAGTGCACCCTTCACAGAGTGGTCCGCTACTGCAGCTGCTGGTGACGAAGCTGCTGTCCCTGCCACAGCTCGCACTGGCGAGGCAGGCTGCGTCACTGGCTGCCCGCCGTGCCGAAGTGCTGCTGGCTCTGGGCCGGGAGCAGGCACAAGCACAGCTGGCGGCGGAGGAGCTGCAGGCGCTGCTGGCGGAGCTGCAGCACCATCGCAGGTGGGCTTTACTTTTCACGGCTCATTGTTTTACAATTACGTGTCAGGACTAGCTCACATTTGTAAGCAGTCTTCCTCTTACCCTGACTGCATTTTCCTGGGTTGAAGTTTGCCACTTGCTTTACCGATGACAAAGTCTGTGTAATCATTCCTTTCCATTCTGTTATTACACCCAGATATTTGTGTTTTCCGGTTGTGAATTACAGTATACTACTTTTCTGCTTTGATAGAAGTGTACAGTTTTACATTTGTGGATGTTTAAAACAAGTTACCTCTCTTTGCACTTTGTTAAAATTTGATCAAGATATGATGGAATATTTGTGAAGCTTTTTCCTGTACTTCCTGATAGATAAGGACGTCATCTGGAAAGACCCTGAGGTTACAATGCATATGGTCTGCTAGGTCATTCACATACAGCATGAACAACAACGGCCCACACACTTGTCGTGGACAAGCTTGCAGTTACTTCTACTTCTGTTGATGACTCTCCACCGAAGATAACTAACATGTCCTACTTTCCAGGAATTCCAGGAAATCCTTAAACCTGTTACAAGTTGTAAAACAGTAGTACTGTCTGACGTACCACATTACATCTGAACTAAGAATACACTGCCAGGAAGGGGGAGGGATTAAAACATCTTGAAAAATGATTCTATTTTGATCCAGTGAAGTGTGATGGTAGATCTACTGATAATGGCTTAAGTGCCACCTGCCAACAGCTGGCATGGTGGCCTAACTATTAGAGTGCTATCTATGTCTGCGATTTAAAATGGAATGCCCATGGTCCTAAGGCTCAGTGTGGCGCAGATGTTAAGAGCAACCAGGCACCATGTCATGCATTTGTGATACCTACAATCCATTTATCAAATTTACCTGCTGCACTGCACCTATAAAGATGAGGGCTCTGGTAGATGGCGCAACAGGTGCCGTGCTGTGTGCACAAGTCATGTGCCCACCACAGGTGTCTCCAGGGACTGGCCTGCGCAGGTGCCAGTGGCAGAAAATACTAAGTGTAGTGCATCAGCGACCTGGTGCTATGGTATTTGTCCAAGTATTATGTACTGGGTTATAGCAGTGCTGAATTAAATTAAAATAAGAGGAAGAAATGGGAAACATATTGCTTGAGGATTGCTACACTAAATGTGAAGATGCTGGATAAGAAAGGAAAGTTAGAAAAGATGAAGAGAGAAATGGAGAGACATAATATTGTCTTTTAAGGTAAGTGAGGTTCAGTAGGAAGGAGAAGATGAATTTGGATTGGTGAAATACAAGGTAATTTACAAAGAATCAGAAAGGAAGGAAAATGGAGTTGGAGTTATATACAGGAAACATTAGACAAAATATAGTAATGGGTATTCCAGTTAGTGACAGAGTATTAGAGGTGAAACTGAAGAGTAACTCTGTGGCTACATCAATCATTCAAGTTTATGTGCCAATATCAGCCGCAAGTAAAGAGGAAGTGGACAAAATATATGAGTTGAGTGAGGAAGTCTACAAAGAAAACTGGGAAGGGCAAGGAAGAAATTAAATGATGGGTGGCTTGAATAGTACAGTGGAAAGTGAAGAAGAAACAATGCAGCTGGAGACCATGGCCTGTGAAAGACCAGCGAGAGGGGAGAAAAACTGATAGCCTTCTGTGAACAACTTGATTTCTGGATTGTTTTAATGGGAGAAACAAGAATGACATTAAGCAGTGTAATGATTGTTACTGCAGTATAAAGATTATTTTTCTATGATTTTCCTCTCTTCTGTTATTGTAAATTGCGACACATTCAGCATTCCTGAGGGCTCTTCTTGATGAAATTTACAGAACTGGTTGAATTAATGAATTTTGTACCTCTCAGTGTTGTTTTTTCTTTGTCTTTACCGGCAGACACTGTAAAACTAAAAAAAAAAAAAAAAAATCAGTTTCAGACTTCTTAATTTACGTGCAGCAATGCTTCCAGTTCTCTTTTTACTGTCAATGATTTAAGGCTTCTCTATCTATGTTCACTAGTTATTAGTGTTGTGTACTCATTACTATTATTATTATTATAATATTACTATTACTACATTTAGTAGTGAGTATGAGATAACATATGCTTTGATTCTGCTTACTGTTTCTGCAGTGCATCTCAATATAAGTGTTAATAAATTGTTTTTAATTTTGTATATATGGAGCCAAAATTTCATAAAAATATTCTTTGTTAACAGGCATAGTGGTCTCATAAGTGTGTTAAACAAGTTGGCTTCTGAGTGCTACAATTTACAGTCATCTGAATTTGATTCTGGAACAAACATTGTCCCATCAAGTATTCGTAGCATTGTTGTTGACAAGAACTGGTTTCTGGCTCAAGTTAAAAACAGGTATGCCTCATATAGTTCATTAGTTAGATATTTTTGTGTCCACATCAAAAAATTTTTGTGAGTTTGTCTGTTGCATAATGGTTGCACATATTTATCAAAAATATAATTGTATGTCTCTGCACCACTTACAGGTTTGTGGCTAAATAATTGTTTGTATTTAATAATCGATCTATGATACAGAAGGTACTGTCGAAAACAGTGTGGCAAATTGTCTGAAAAACATGGGAAATAGGGATTTCTCAGATAAGTTAAATTTTTGGGACAAGTCGAGGAAATCTCAAAGGATTCTGAAAGACTCAGAGAATTGTGACAGAGCCTATTAAGAGTTGAACTGTTCATTGACAGAAATGTACTGAGTCATTTTGTGCTAAATCACTCTGAGATTCTGCTTTTGAAACAATTGGTTGTGGAGTCAGGTAAAGAAGAGTGAAAATGGGCATTGAAATGTTGCACTAATTATTTCCTCGATCACAGCTAACTCCAGCGCACTCCCCGACTCTGGGGAGATCTCTGTTGTTTTCCATATGTTCCCGGGCTCAAGGTCTATTATAGGAAATGGAGTGTGATGAAATGTAATGTGTGCATGAGAATTTGTTACAATACTGTGAATTGCCATTCACTCAGAAGTGAAGGTGAGTTTTTTTCTATTCCATAAAAAGTTTAAACGTGGATCCATATTTGAAAATTCATATTTTGTAGATCAACTATGATTATTCAGGCTTCAGTACTTTTTGTTTACCAAGTTCAGTCCAAACTTTTTCACAGTTTCATGGTTCTAGTTAATAATGACCACAGTGTGAAGAATATCTGGTTTAAAACATGTTATTGCTATCAGAGTCAATCGATATTAAATTCCAGTGGCAGTGGTTCAAAGTGTGTTCCTGCAATTACTTCTCATGTACTTGAGGTTATCACATTATGACATGATATAGTGTGGAGTGGTTTCAGACAGTGGTAACTAAGTAATATACAGGGTAAGTAAGAATGCTGGTTGTACATTGAGTGCTGAAGTTTTTATATAATAGATTTCATGTCCTGCCCATTAATCTCAGTTTTGTGAACATGTAAGATATTTTTTGCTATCCTACTCTCCTTAATGATTTCTGTTTGAGATATCAGGTTAAACTGTGAACAATTTGTGTAGACTGTGTATCATTTTTGGTGGTGTCCTGTAATGTTGCTTGGTACTGCTTGGTTCACACTGTTATTACACTAACAAAAAACACTATGCAAGGTGCTACCCTTAATATCCAAGAACATCATTGTTAAAGTCAGAAAACTATACTTACATCCTAATGTCCACTGTCACCTCGGCATATATGCAATAATCCCAGCATTGTTCTCAGCATTCCTGGAAGAACACAAGAGGAAGGGTATTCAGAACCAGTTACGATTCCAGTTGGATGTTTTCAGTCGAGTCAAAACATTGCCTGTTCAAAGTGATTTTCGTCCTCTGTAACCAGTAGAAGTCTCACAGGGCTAGGTCTGGTGGGTAGTGAGGGTAGTGGACTGTGGCCAGGAATTTCTTCATAATGAGCAAGGTGTGTGCAGATGCATTGTCATGGTGCACCAAACAGTCTTTCTTTTTCCACAGCTCTGGCCATTTGCACCAAATATTTCCCATCAGTCACCTCAAAACTTCACAGTGAAACTGCCTGTTGACACTGTGACCAGGTGGAAGAAAATCCTTATGCACTATTCCCCAAATGTTGAAAAAAAGATCAGTATTAACTTCAAGTTGTTACAAATTCATGTAGCTTTTTTAGGAAGAAGATGACATTTTCCATTGTGATGATTGCTGCTTCGTTTTAGGGTCATAACTGCAGACCCAAGATTCATCATCTGTTATGACTCTGGATAAGAATTTTAGAACTCTCAAACTCTTTGTTGCAGATTAGTGCATGTCTGAATCTTGAGGTTTTGTTGGTCAATGCTGAGAAGGCGCGGGACAGACTTTGCTGCAGTTCATCTCATGTTGAGTTCATCAGCTAGAAGTCATTGACATGTACTGTACAATAGCTGAAGTTTTTTACAAACTTCATGAATTGTCTGCATTCAGTCCTCATGAATCACATCATGCACTTTCAGAATCATTTCTGGTGTTGTGCTAATTGATGGTTGACCAGAATATTTGTCATCTTACACAGATTCATGACCTTCCTCAAAGCACTTGAACCATACAGGCATTCTTGCTTGACTCAGTGCACTCTCACTCCACTTCAAGGAACCATCCAGGCATTGATCTGATCATTGTAGAAGAAACCATGAAAAGCCTACATCTGGGTATTAGGATGATGGATGTGAACACTGGTTCTACCGAATGCAGGGCCATTGCCTTAACCATTGTACCACCTCGCTCAGTGACAGGGATGGACTAACATTTACGTATGTTCTCTGCGAGCCACATGGTGTGGGGTGAAGTGTGCTTCTGATACTACCACTGTTTCACACCTTTCCTGCTCTAGTTTTGCATGGTGTATGTGAAGAACAACTAACTGTAGCAAGCCTCCCTAGGAGCAGTAATTTTGTGAGTTTCTCATCTTGGTGCATTTGCTACAAGTATCTGGGAGGACTACACTATCTTATCAAAAGTATCCAGACACCTGTTAGTGGACATTAATATGGGGTGTGTCCATCATTCACCTTTATGATGGCTTGAACACTGCTGAGCCCTTTCAGTGAGTAGTCTGAATGTCTGTGGAGGAATGGCAGCCCATTCTTCCTCAAGAGCTGAAACACGAGAACGTAGTGCTGTGGGATGCCAAGGTCCGGAGTGAAGGTGACGTTCTAACGCATCCCACAGTTTTTCCATCGTGTTCAGTTTGGAACTCTTGGAGGGCCGGTCTATATTAGGGATGATATTGCCCAAAACCATTGCCTCACATCTGCTGCTTTATGACAGCACTCTGATACAAACAATTATAGTCTCCGAACTGTTTCTCAACTGTACACAGCACACATGGTGTTTTCTTAAATGCAATAAGGGGACTACACCCTAACCTTGAAAACACCACCATATCATAACACCACCTCCTCTGTACTTCACAGTTGACACTAAACATGACAGCAGGTAGTGTTCTCCAAACAGCTGCCCATCCCAAATCCTTAAATCGGATTGGCATATGGTGTAGCACAATTCATCACTCCAAATCACTTGTTTCCAGCCATCCACTGGCCAGTGGTGTCACTCTTTACACCACCTCAAACATTACTTAGTACTGACTGCAGAACTATATGGCTTATGATGAACTGCTCAACCACTGTGCACCTTTGTTTTTAACTCCCTGTGGACAGTCAGTGTGGTATCTGGACTGCTGGTAGTACTGTGGAACTAACAGGTGATTCATTTCACTGTTCAATTTGATTTTTTTTTATATACTACATATTACATATTTCCGACATATTGCCCGTGTAACAATGATCAATACAGTACTGCAATAGTTTACAATATCTGCTCAAATAATTCCAGAAGTTTGTCCACAAGATGTTTCTACGTTTACCTTTTACTCACGGTGCATGGTATCCTTCAGAATACTCTATCTCATCTGTTGTTGCAAATCTTTATCCTTATAACAGGTTTTTCAACTTTGGAAATAAAAAGAAAAGTCTGCAGGGGCCAGGTTTGGAGGGTAAGGGACAGCACAGTGATTTCGTTTCTTGTGCAATAGTTATTCACCAACAGGGATGAATGTGTGGGTGCATTATCATGATGCAAGAGCCACAAATTGTCTCGCCACATTTCAGGCCTTTTCCGTCTCACATTTTCTTGAAGGCATTGCAACACATTCCTGTGGCACAAAATCATCATGAACTAATCCTTTTCGGTCAAAGAAAACAATCAGCATGGCTTTGACATTTGACCTGATGTGATGAGTTTTTTTGGTCGTGGAGAATCTTTCTTGGCCCATTGTGAGGATTAACCTTAGCCTCAACATCAAAACCATAGACTCGTGTCTCATCATCAGCTATGATTCTCTTAAGAAACATCTCATTCTCATTTGCGTGATCCGAAAGCTCTTCACAGATTGCGATGTGAAGGTCTTTTTGGTCTTGACTCATGAGCAGTGACACGAACTTGGGGGGCAACACAGTTCACTCCAAGATGCTGTGTCAGGATTTCATGACATGATCCACCTGAAATGCTACATTCTTCTTCAATCTTTCGGACAGTAAGTCTTTGATTGGCATGCACAATATTGTCAACGTTCCTGATACGAGCGTGGTTGGTAGACATTGAAGGGCGTCCTGAACGAGGGTCATCTTTATCTTCCATTCTGCCATTTTTAAACTGTGTGAACCGTTCGTAACACCAAGTACGGCTTAAGCACTCATCACCGTAGGCTTCCTGCATTGTTTGGTGTCTCTCTGTAAATGTTTTCTTGAGTTTCATGAAAAATTTAATGCACATTTATTGCTCCTCTAACTCTGCCGTCTCAAAATTTTCAGACTAATGTTCTACTCAATAGTGCACTGAACACTAACTAACAGACATACAACAATGAAACTTTCAGCAGTTACACATTAAACGCAGGCGTATGGAGTAATACCAACCACATTCCACTCCAACACACCATTGGTTGGAAATTGTGAATGTTTCAGAATTATTTGAATAGACTTCGTGTGTTTGTGTCTACAGTTGTAATTTATTTATTTTGGTTTCTGGTTTCAGCACACAGTAGCATCCTCAGGCCACCTGACACACATTCACCACACTTGCTCCTTAAGCAAGTGTGTCATATACAGTTCTTTTGTAGCCATACTCCATAATGCTTGACATTTGCTGTCCACCAGTATGTGAGGTCTGTTTGGATCTGGTTTAGCTGTGCTTGTAGCTTCACATTTCGACCTCACAATCACATCACCCACAGTCGACCTGTGCAGTCTTGCTACTGAGGTGGCCTCCCACGGCTAGTCCACTTCTGAAGCCACTGAGATCTCTTGACTTACACATTATGCTGCTGCTACTTCTTTGCTGACAACTCAGTACTCTCTGCCTCCTTTTATACTAGCTAGTGGTCAGTTCCTCATTAAAGGGGGGGGAGGAGGAGGGAGATGAAAGAGTGTCCTGACACTTTGGACCAGAGAGTTTATGTAGCCCAATTCTTCTGTCTCAAAATTTAAACAGTAAGCTTTTCTTTGATGTACAATACCTATCTTGTAACATGTATCACTGGAGGTTTTTGCTTATTATTGGATCTTCTGTATCTCCTCTATTAATTCTACATGGTAAAGGTCCAAGATGGATGAGCGGTACTGAAGAATCTTCCTTATAAGTGTTTTGCTGGCCACTTATTTTGAGGATGAATACATTTTCTTTGGATTCTTCCATTGAATATCAGCCTAGCATTTGATTTTCTTACAACTTATTGTTTTGTGTTCATTCCATTTTAGTTCTAAGCACTTTCTGCCAAACTCTTAAACGTTAATTGCAGAGTAATCATATTGAAGTGTATGTAAGTCATTCTAGTGAGTTAATTCTAGGTATTTTGTGGTTGTTACAGTTCTTAGTGATGTACTACAGATAGTGTAATCAGATAGTAATGGACCTCTCTGAGTGTTTATGTACAGTACATTACATTTTTTTTGCATTCAGGAACTACCAGTCTCTGCACCAAGTGTTGGCCCACTGCCGGCCTTTGTACATTACAGTACAGTTTTCTGGCATTACAACTTTCCTCTACGCACGAACAACAACGCTAGCCACTAGATCATGTAAACAGTAATGACAATAAGGGTACTACCAAACTGTCGTTTACATCTGCTGATTATATATTTTGTCCTTCAGACACAGTAATAAATAATAAATAAAGACCATTAAAAATGCCATGTCGAATTCTTTTTCCCTGAAAGTCCTGAATCCAGTGGCAGATCTGATCTATATTAGGCATGGGCTGTATCAATTGTCTGCTGAAATTCAAAGAACATGGCATCAGTCTGATCTCTGTTGCCTTTGGCACTCATGATCTCATGGGGGAATCTTTGGTAAGGAGGGGATTAGCATCTTGACTGTAGGAAGAAAGGCGGCAGACAAGTGGCCAGAAATGCTGGGTGGCCAAGGCAGGAACTCTTTCCATGGGAATCCAGTAGCCAGCCTCAGTGCGGGGACCCTTAAGGAACAGTAGTGTTGCATTTATGAAGCTTTGGAAAAAGATAAAAGTTTGGTTCCTCAGTGGGAAAAGGGAGGTATTAAGATGACAAGAATTTGGGATGGATGGTTTTGTATCTGTGTAAGCACAAAAATGCCCTGAAACTGTATAGTTGGGGCGAATGTCACTACTCTAGTTGATGGTGGTTTCTGGACCTGGAAGCCAGGGAGGTGGACCCCAGAAGAGGAAAAATTCGACAGCCTGTTCACTTTACTGCTTAGAGAATGGCATGGAGAAAAGCACAAAATGCAACAAGCACAAATGATCAAAACATTTATCACGTAGAACTGATAAATGAGAAATCCAGGCTTGTGTTAGTCAACCTCAGCATAAGAATTGACTGGTGCAGCCAATTGCCACTGGCAGGTAGACACCTGGATCAGCAGTTCTGCTCGTACAATGCTCCACACACGTGCATTCGTGATAGCTTTCCGCACTACTCTGCTGTGAGGCCCAATATAGCTCATCTGCATCCACACGAATGTCTGCTGGTGGGGGTATGAAATTCCTCCCCCATGAAAAGACCACATAGGTGCTGCAAATGACCTAGTTTCTGCCGCGATCTCTGTCACAAAACCAGAAAGGGTGCGAGAGTCCCTGCCAGTAGGTCTCCCACTGAAGTAGGCCACGATGACTTGGCTGACTCCACCAGAACAGCAGAAGATTGTGCAGGCAGGGAGGAGAATCGCAGGTCTGTTTGCACTGGCTGGGGCGAGGGCTCGTACAGGGTGAATGGGGAAAGGGGGTTGCAGTTTCCAGTTCTACGGGCTTAGCATCGGGGGTCGCAGGAACAATCTTCATTGGTGCCCCATTCTGCAGGTGAAACTAGGACACTGGATGGTGCACTGGATGTGACAGTGCACTTACACACTGTCACAGTTGGGAGCCTCCTACTGGGAAAACGCTGTGACTGACCCCTCCACCCGACTGATGCAGAGACTGTGGCGTCGTTTATAGAATGGGTGGCGGACTCGACTGATTTGAATGACAAGTCAGCTGCTTCTGATTGACATCCATCACAGACAAATGCCAATTTCCGTGGTCCACCAAAACACCTGGCAGCCATCCCTGCTGCCAGCCGAAACACCGGTCTCAAATGGCCACCCTGAGAGGAAAATACAGTAGGCCTCAACACTCCAGGGCATGCAACGTGGAATGTAATAAATGCGAGAAGCCCCTACTCCTGCACACGTGCAAACGTACTGCCGGACTGTGTCTGCCGACTGTTGTCACCCGATACATAACTAGAAAGCTAAACAGTGTATTGTGACAGGACGAGGCAGACACAGTCTTCTGTGTCTCAGTCTTTAATGTTTGTGGGAACCACTCTTCCCCTGAATTAGAAACTGGATGAAACAGGGAAGTAGTTAGTTGCTCGTTATTGTTGCGAATGCAAAGATCCTCAAACTCTCCGATACAAATTGCCGACAATTTTCAGATATGAGAGTCAAGGGCAAGTCCTCAATAGCAAAAACGAGTGACAGTGTGCAAGTAGTTGCTGTCAGTGTCTTGGAAGACAGTTTAACTACAAATGGGAAACTGCATAATGCATCCACCATAACAACCACACGATTCCCAGAAAAGGACCTACAAGGTTGGTGTACACCTTGTCCAAAGGTTGCTCCGGGACTGCTTGAGCAGAAAAATGATGTGGCGGTGCAGCCTGGTTCTGTTCACAGGCCACACAAGACCACACAAGATGTTCATTTTCACTCTTGATTGCCAGTTTCTAGAAATGTCCCCGTGGCAGAACTTTCATTCAGGACATATCTCGTATCCCAGTGCAATGCTTGCTGGAGCTGGAATATACGAGGACGCAGCAATGGAAGGATGATGACTTGAGAGCTTCACTCATGCGTGGCAAGCAAATGGACCCTTGGACAATAGGGAAAACGTACACCATACTGAATCCACTTCCAAAGGAGCACACCCGGGCCATCCCATCTGGACTGCTTGGATGACTTTCCAGAAAAACAGGTCAGTGGCCTTTATCTCCTGTGCTATCAAAGAAAAATTCAGCAACATCTGCTGCAAGGTATCAACCGATGCGAGAAAGAGAGCCAACTGTCGTTCAAACTCTGGGTCGTGTCCCGGCAGCGACCACAAAGGTGCATTTGCATTAGCGTGTTAGGCAGTGGACTGGCAATGAATGTCACAGCAATAATTATTGGGAAAGAGTCCCCATCTCTGCAATCAGTGGACAGTCCAGTCCTATCTGGTAGCTTAGAACAAGGACTGAAAAATCAGTGGCTTGTGGTCAGTGATGGGTAGGACTTTTCTCCATTTTCCACCTGAAAATGGTTATTTTGCAGTGCTGAAACTGATTTCAATGTGCAAACGATGGGATGCTTGATGGCACCTTGGTTACGATGCGACAGGAATGTACCAATGCTATAGTGGGAGGCATTTGTGGCCAAGGTTAATGGCTTACACGGTGTAAAAGAAGCCCATACGGACAGAGCACAAACGCTGCTTGAGGGATAAAAAAGCCCTCTGAAAGCCCACAGACCCCACACATTTGATGCCTTTTTGGTGAAGCCAGTTATGAGGGTGACAGCTATATGTGGGGGGATTAACTTAGCATTACAAGAAGTCTTTGCCAAAAAGGCCAAGAGTCCAGTCAGGTCCTTGGGTGCTGGCAAGTTGGCGATCGATGGATTCGACATGCTCATCCATAGGTGAGGCTGTCTTTGCTAAGCACATGTCCCAAAACATGTGGCACTGGGGAAAAAACTACATTTTTCCACCTTGCAAATAATGCAGTTCTCCAGGATGTGTTGGAAAACCACCTGCAGAGGCCCAGATTCTGTTGGCCCTCTGTTATATGCATGGAATGTCTGATCGTTTTCACTGTTTGTTGAGTGGAGTACTGCATCTGGAAATAACTCTCTGTAGTGTCAATAAAAATCCATCCATTGTTGCATTGTGGAGTATAGTTCATTTCTTTTATCTTGGCAGCTCGCACATGCCCGCCCAGACGTGGGAGATTGCTGCGTTGCCAGTTGCACACGACGCGCGCAGTTCATGAAGTAAAGCCACCACGGCCGCATTAACCCTTTAACCCTTTGGCTTTAAAGTAAAGCCAAATGCGCCCGGTGTAAATAAAACTTATATTACAGTCGCGAAAGATGAAATATTTCTCGATATTACATACAACATCTATCTAATACTTAAATTAAATGGGATATTGTTATTCACCCCCCGCCCCCCCATGAACCATGGACCTTGCTGTTGGTGGGGAGGCTTGCATGCCTCAGCGATACAGATAGCCGTACCGTAGGTGCAACCACAACGGAGGGGTTTCTGTTGAGAGGCCAGACAAACGTGTGGTTCCTGAAGAGGGGCAGCAGCCTTTTCAGTAGTTGCAGGGGCAACAGTCTGGATGATTGACTGATCTGGCCTTGTAACACAACCAGAACGGCCTTGCTGTGCTGGTACTGCGAACGGCTGAAAGCAAGGGGAAACTACAGCCGTAATTTTTCCCGAGGGCATGCGGCTTTACTGTATGGTTAAATGATGATGGTGTCCTCTTGGGTAAAACATTCCGGAGGTAAAATAGTCCCCCATTCGGATCTCCGGGTGGGGACTACTCAAGAGGATGTCGTTACTAGGAGGAAAAAAAAACAGGCGTTCTATGGATTGGAGCGTGGAATGTCAGATCCCTTAATTGGGCAGGTAGGTTAGAAAATTTAAAAAGGGAAATGGATAGGTTAAAGTTAGATATAGTGCGAATTAGTGAAGTTTGGTGGCAGGAGGAACAAGACTTCTGATCAGGTGACTACAGGGCTATAAACACAAAATTAAATAGGGGTAATGCAGGAGTAGGTTTAATAATGAATAGGAAAATAAGAATGTGGGTAAGCTACTACAAACAGCATAGTGAACGCATTATTGTGGCCAAGGTAGATACGAAGCCCACGCCTACCACAGTAGTTACAAGTTTATAGGTCTTGGAGGAGCAGTTGAACAGAGTGGATAGTGTCTTGAAAGGGGGATATAAGATGAACATCAACAAAAGCAAAACAAGGATAATGGAATGTAGTCAGATTAAGTTGGGTGGTGCTGAGGGAATTAGATTAGGAAATGAGACACTTAAAGTAGTAAAGGAGTTTTGCTATTTGGGGAGCAAAATAACTGATGACGGTCGAAGTAGAGAGGATATAAAATGTACACTGGCAATGGCAAGAACAGCTTTTCTGAAGAAGAGAAATTTGTTAACATCGAGTATAGATTTAAGTGTAAGGAAGTCGTTTCTGAAAGTATTTGTATGGAGTGTAGCCATGTATGGAAGTGAAACATGGACGATAAATAGTTTGGACAAGAAGAGAATAGAAGCTTTTGAAATGTGGTGCTACAGAAGAATGCTGAAGATTAGGTGGGTAGAACACATAACTAATGAAGAAGTATTGGATAGGATTGAGGAGAAGAGAAGTTTGTGGCACAACTTGACTAGAAGAAGGGATCGGTTGGTAGGACATGTTCTGAAGCATCAATGGATCACCAGTTTAGTATTGGAGGGCAGCGTGGAGGGTAAAAATCATAGAGGGAGACAAAGAGATGAATACACTAAGCAGATTCAGAAGGATGTAAGTTGCAGTAGGTACTGGGAGATGAAGAAGCTTGCACGGGATAGAGTAGCATGGAGAGCTGCATCAAACCAGTCTCAGGACTGAAGACTGCAACAACAACAACATTGTTATACAGTAAATTTTATATGAAATTTAGGTATCTTGTCCGAATTTCATTCTCAACATTGTGGAAACTAAAATCGACCATACGAAAAGTATACGCTATGGACTTTTACCTCTACAAACTCTTCAGAATTTCATGCAATGGTTTACTACATTTAATGCTGCACAATAACTGCTTTGAACATCGAAACAAAATTAAATCATTTATGGGGGGAAGGTATCAGTCAAGAAGATGTGTAAAAATCAAATTTTTGGTCCAAATAGTTTTTGTTAAATCAAATGATAAGTGTGTGAAAGCAGTCGGAACACCATGTGTCTGCACAGGCGAGCAGTGCAGTGATGACAAAATCACGCACAGTGCGGAATGCGGGGAGCACGTCTCTGTACCAGCGAAAGGGTTAATGAAGAGACAAAGCACTAGAAATTTCAAAAAATTACATTCAAATGAATAAAATTCACGAAGTAAGACACTTCAATATTGTTTTTAAACAAAGAAAATATTAAGCACTGCACAAGGTTTGAACTGATAACCTTTCGCTTAGCTGCCCAACACCCTAACCTTTACGCCAACGCAGCTCGTCAGTCAATAAAACTCCTTGAGGACTCTAAAATATCACGCAAAATACTGACCAACACTGTTGGTATGACTATGAATTACTCACGCTTTGTCAAAGTACAATAGGAAATAAACAATTACCGCTGTTCTTTATTGCAAAAAAGCGGTTCGTGAGATTGATACAAACACCTTTCCTTGCTCTCACATGAATTAGGAGGCTTATTGCTTGTTTGATTTAATTAATTAATAGAATATGAAGCAATTGGTATAAAGAATGCTTTTTCCAAACTTTCTATAAAAGAAAGTCTGTTATCAAGACATTGCTTTTGTTCTATTACTTTATTTATGACTGAACGTTTCTAAAACTGAAGACACTTGCCCATGCTCTGCACTGCAGTCAAGCTCTGGCAACATTGTTCTCTGTTCATTGGCTGACTGTGTTTAGTGACGTCAGATGCGCAGAACGAACCTTAACTCGACCGCCGTCATAAATGACATGCACTATAGCTCTATGTGAATGGCTGTAGTCACAGCTTAGGTGAACAGTACAATGTTGTATTTAGTTGTGGTACTGCCTACTTTGATGTACAACAGCCCTGCAAAATCAATGCTGTTGACTTTTAAAAGGTCTGTGTGGTGTTACCCTGTCAGCTGGCAGCGGAGCTTCTATTTCTTGAACAGTCACACCAGTGGATGAAGCGATAAATAAGCTGCTTTACAGCACGATGGATGTGGAGCACCCAGGAGAAGGAACGAAGCTAACCTCAAGACAATGCAAATAGTATGTACGACTAGAAGCCTCATGAAGTAGTGCTTTCTGACCAGGATAAGTGGATGTCATTCTTTAATAGCTAATTTGATATAATGCAGACAACAATCTAGATTCAAAAGGTTCTCATCCAAAAAAGAGTAGTCTCTGTGTTGTGACTCGCTGATCATTCATAGTGCTGCCGCGCAATTACGCGCGTCTTCTACGTGTGGCACTGTCTGCCAGCCATGCAGCAGCTGCGCCACCTAAGCGGCCAGCCGAGCAGCGGCCGCTAGACTGGGTCTCAGTGCTCATTCGAATGCTAACGAGTACACATGTCTTACTTATTTTGTGACTTATATGTGTTGTGTCGTTCCAATATATATGTGTTAAACTTGAAGTTCTAACAATTGGCGATGAGGATGGGATTTTTCCTTTTCACCGTTGACTCACAGGGTTCCATGGCTACTGTCGAGCAACTATTGCAAAATCTCCTTGAACAGCAAACGCTTCTAACAGTGGCGATTCACGATTTCCTCGCGGCGTCAAATGCGGGGCGTTTCTCGTCGTTGGCTGTACGTCCTATTCCTCCTTACGACGAGATGGCGGAAGACTGGTCTGATTATGAAAAACGTCTTCGATAGCACTTCTTGGCATTTCATGTCGCGGACGAACAACCATGTAAGTCTCTGTTCCTTTCCTGGATTTCACCTCAAATGTATCGGTTGTTGTCGCAATTGACTCCTTCGAAAAATCCTGCGTCTTTGTCCTTTGCTGAAATGTGCTCACATCTGTCTGTCTATTTTTAAAAGCAAACGCATGTGGTAGCCTCTCGTGTTGCCTTTTATCTTTGTCAAAAACAGCCACGTCAATCCTATTGCGCTTGGGCTGCTGAACTTCACGGCCTCAGTCGAAAGTGTCAGTTTGTTACTGACGTTCACAAAGAATCCTATGCCAATTCCATGGTATGGGATGCTATTATCCGGTTGGCGCCCGACAAAGAAGTTCGGCAACGTGCCCTTCAGTTGGCAAATCCGACTCTAGATGAAGTTCTTTCCATTGCGCAGTCTTTTGAAATTTCTCGCGCCGCTGGGGCACAAATAGAGGCGTGGGGTAATGTCGGGGAAATACAACCTCTGTGCGCTGTTGACGACGCGTGCGGCGCGTCCCCGCCGGCCGATGTGGCCGCAGTGCGCTCCCACGCGCAGCCTCGGCCTAGCCGTAAAACAACCCGCTAAGAAACTGCAGCAAAACCCCCGGCAACTTCCTTCATGTCCGCGGTGTTCTACGAAACATTCACGTGAGGATTGTCCCCAACGTTGGGCTGTGTGTCGCAATTGCAAAAAGAAAGGTCATGTGTCTTCCGTTTGCAAATCCGACCGCATATATGATGTTCATGAACATGACGCTGATTCTGATTCTGTGTTGTCTGTCAATTGCACTTCTTCCCTTTCACTATCCAAATCCTTGGTCGAGATGTTCGCATGCAAGCTGATACCGGTTCTGCTGCCACTATAATTAATTCTCAGACGTATCTTCAGTTGGGTTCTCCACTCCTGTCACCTGTCACTTGGCAATTACGGACGTACAATAAACAGAAGATTTCTCTCTTGGGACAGTTTAATGCTGAGGTATCTTACAAATCCGTCGTTCGCACTGTTCCCATATTTGTGGTCGACCAGAGCAACGCAGAAAATATTTTTTGTTTTGATGCCTTTCGCGTTTTTGAGTTCTCCATAGATGACTCTGTCAATATTGTCTCTGATGCTATTCCTTATGCTCAACTGGATTCCTTGTCGACGACATTTTCGTCCCTTTTTTCTCCTGGGTTAGGCCGTGCAAACGACTTTGAAGCTCATATCACACTCAAATCCACTGCTCGGCCTAAGTTTTTTTTTTCGGGCTCGGCCCATTCCTATGGCCCTTCGTGATCGGGTAAAACGGGAGTTGGATCGTCTTATTACTTCAGGGGTCTTGCTTCCTATCACTTCCAGTGAGTGGTCCTCTCCTGTCGTTGTCGTTGCTAAGCCAAATGGTGATATTCGTCTCTGTGGCAATTTCAAAGCCACTGTAAATGCTCAATGCCTCATCGACACTTACCCTATGCCCCGTCCTGAAGAACTGTTCACTAAACTTGCTGGAGGCCAGTATTTTTCTAAACTTGACCTGTCAGAAGCTTATCATCAACTTCCTCTTAACAATGCTTCCCAGCAGTTTCTGGTCCTTAACATGCCTTTCGGCTTCTATCAATACCAACGATTGCCATTCGGGGTTGCCAGCGCCCCTGCTCTCTTTCAGTGATTCTTGGAACAATTACTGCTCACTGTCCCTGGGTGTATAAATTACCAGGACGACATTGTTGTCACTGGCTCCACCACTGAAGAACATCTTCAAAATCTCCGCACACTTTTTCATGTCTTACAGACTGCCGGTCTTAAGTGTAATCTTCAGAAATCACAATTTTTTTCAGGCATCTATCACGTATTTGGGGTTTCAACTCTCTCGGGATGGTATTCGTCCGCTTCAACAAACAGTCGCTACGATCGATGCCCTTCCTCGCCCTACATCTGTTAAGGAACTGCAGGCCTTCTTGGGGAAAATAGCATACTATCACAAGTTTTTACTGTCTGCGGCTTCGGTGCTTAGCCGTTGCATCGCCTGTTGCATAAAAACGTGCCTTTTCACTGGTCCGCGTCATGTGAAGCGGCTTTCCAGAAATTGAAGACTATGCTGAAACAGGCCCCGTGCCTGGCTACTTATCGACCTGGCCAACACCTTGTTCTTGCCACAGACGCCTCTCAATATGGGGTCGCACCGTTTTTCTGACGGTTCGGAACAACCCATTGCTTATGCCTCCAAAACGCTCATGGATGCACAACAAAAGTATTCTCAAATTGAGAAAGACGCTTTGGCCATCATTTATGCTCGTCGTAAGTTCGGTGTTTTTCTCAATGGCTCAAAATTTCATCTTGTTACGGATCACAAACCACTTGTTTCCTTGTTTCATCCATCAACGTCACTTCCCGACAAGGCTGCACACCGTCTCCAGCGTTGGGCTCTTTACTTGTCTCGTTTCAATTATGAGATTCATTTCCGGCCAACGGCTCAACATGCAAATGCTGATGCTCTCTCTTGCCTTCCCATGGGTCCTGATCAGGCATTCGATAGGGACGAACTTTTGTGTTTCCACCTGGATGTTGCCGAGCAGCGGGTTGTGGACGGGTTCCCCATCACTGGGGACAGGCTGGCGGCTGCTACGGGTTCTGACCCTACCCTCTCCCGGGTTTTACGCTGTATTCAGAAGGGTTGGCCAGATAGCCCGTCCGCTAAGACTTCTGATCCGTTGCGGAACTACTACACTTTGCGCTATCGCCTCACGGCTAGGGATGGTGTTATCCTCCTCTCCACTGACAATGCTTCGCCGAGTGTTGTGGTACCTGCGTCTTTGCGTGCTTCGGTCTTGCGCCTCCTTCACCAAGGGCACTGGGGTATGTCTCGCACAAAATCTCTGGCGCGCCGTCATGTGTATTGGCGTGGCATCGACTCTGAAATAGCACACATGGTTGCTGCCTGCGGCCCTTGTGCGTCACAGGCCGCTGCCCCAAAGTCATCTTTGTCACCGTGGCCTTCACCTGAGCAGCCCTGGGAGCGCATTCATGCTGACTTTGCGGGACTCTTTTTAGGTACTTATTGGCTCCTTGTAATTGACGCCTACTCTAACTTTCCTTTCATTGTCTGTTGCACGTCACCTACCACCACGGTAACCACCAGTGCTCTTGCCTGCATTTTTTCTTTGGAAGGCCTCCCCTCCACTCTTGTTACTGATAATGGTCCGCAATTTGCCTCTTCTGAATTTGCGGATTTTTGTGCTCATCACGGCGTTACACATGTCACGGCCCCGCCATTCCATCCACAATCCAACGGTGAGGCTGAACGACTGGTCCGCACATTTAAGGCTCAGATGCGGAAACTTCTGACTTCTTCTGCTGCTGATGACGCGCTTCTCCAGTTTCTGGCGTCTTACCGTTTCACCCCCATGGGCAACCACAGCCCGGCTGAGCTCTTACATGGCTGACAGCCCCGCACGCTACTTCATCTTCTGCGGCCTCCCACCTCACGGCCGCGGGTGCCTTCACTTGGCCGGTTCACCGCCGACGACCTCGTCTGGGTACGGGGATATGGCAGGCGGCCAAAATGGAGCCCGGGCTGCATCTTAAGACACCGTGGCAGACGCCTGTATGAAATCCAGACGGACACGGGTGTTGCAGCGTGTCATTCGGACCAACTTCAGCCTTGTGTGCCAGCAACACCTGTTCCGAATGCCGCCACACCACCTTTGGCTCTACTAGGCGCTTGGGATCTTGGCATCTTTCAATACTCACAATGCAGCCCTCTCACCGTCATCGCGATGCCAGCACCAGAACGGACGCCACCAGGAGACGTGCCCATGCAGGAACCGGAGGACCATCCTCTGTCAGAGCAAATCTACTCGCCTCCTCCTCCAACGGACGCCGACACATCGCCCATGTCTCCTGTCATATCAACTGGACTTGTCACAATGGGGGCAGATTGGTGCATGGGGCTCCAGCAGATTCGACCCCTACGTCTCCTGTCATCTCGACCCGTTATCATCGGGGACACTTCCGTCCATACGGGAAGCCTCCTCCTCGAGACTTAACGGCGAGTCAGACAACGCCTATGGACGTTAGCCATCTCCAGGACACCTCCATCAAGACCAGTGCAACAATTTCAAAGGGGGGAAAAGTGTTGTGACTCGCCGATCATTCGAAGTGCCGCCACGCAATTATGCGCGTCTTCTACGTGCGGCGCTGTCTGCCAGCCATGCAGCAGCTGCGCAACCTAAGCGGCCAGCTGAGCAGCGGCCGCTAGACTGGGACTCAGTGCCCATTCGAATGCTAACGAGTACACATGTCTTACTTGTCAACTTACTCTGTGACTTATATGTATTGTGTCGTTCCGAAATATATGTGTTAAACTTGAAGTTCTAATACTCTTTATTTTCTGTCCTTTGGGTACGGTAGTGGCACGTTTCTCTTGAGTGCCTTGATTTCATTAAGAAAACGTTGCTCTTGTACAGTCTTGGGCCATGATGTCAAGTTGCTTCCATTTATTTTGGCGTGAATTCACTGTGCAAATTCGTCCTGTCAATAAATTTCCTTTTCAATTGGAGAATGTGGGCAGTGACTCACAGCAGATTCCTGTAGGAACTAAATCTTTTGCTCTATCTGTCAAAGAAACAATGAAAATCATCAATTATTGATAATATTATAAATGGACAGACAAAAAAAATCTACTTACCAAGTGGTGGCAGAATAACACACCAACAAAAGGATTTAACTTGTACAAGCTTTCGGAGCCAGTGGTGGAAGAGATGAGGGGTAGGAAGAGGGGTGAAGGGAGAGGATTGGAAAGGTTTTAGGAAAAAGGTACAGCTTAGAAAGCTCACCCAGAATCCCAGGTCAGGGGAGACTTACCAGATAGGATGAGAAGGAAGGACTGAATCAGCACCTCATGGGTGCTACACATGAGTTGCACATGAGAGACTATTTACAGTGCACTTGAAATCCAAGACTGTAACATATTCTCGCCTGCAGTATAACAGAATACATGGGTGCAAATGCTTCCCTCTTCAGTGTTTTTGATCTGTTGTTGTGGTCTTCAGTCCTGAGACTGGTTTGATGCAGCTCTCCATGCTACTCTATCCGTGCAAGCTTCTTCATCTCTTACCCTCCACGCTGCCCTCCAATACTAAATTGGTGATCTGTTGATGCCTCAGAACATGTCCTACCAACCGATCCCTTCTTCTAGTCAAGTTGTGCCACAAACTTCTCTTCTCCCCAATCCTATTCAATACTTCCTCATTATATATGTTATCTACCCATCTAATCTTCAGCATCCTTCTGTAGCACCACATTTCGAAAGCTTCTATTCTCTTCTTGTCTAAACTATTTATCGTCCACGTTTCACTTCGATACATGGCTACACTCCATACAAATACTTTCAGAAACGACTTCCTGACACTTAAATCTATACTCAATGTTAACAAATTTCTCTTCTTCAGAAAAGCTTTCCTTGCCATTGCCAGTCTACATTTTATATCCTCTCTGCTTCGACCATCATCAGATATTTTGCTCCCCAAATAGCAAAACTCCTTTACTACTTTAAGTGTCTCATTTCCTAATCTAATTCCCTCAGCATCACCTGACTTAATTTGACTACATTCCATTATCCTTGTTTTGCTTTTGTTGATGTTCATCTTATGTCCACCTTTCAAGACACTATCCATTCTGTTCAACTGCTCTTCCAGGTCCTTTGCTGTCACTGACAGAATTACAATGTCAAGTTTTTATTTCTTCTCCATGGATTTTAATACCTACTCCGAATTTTTCTTTTGTTTACTTTTCTGCTTGCTCAGTATACAGATTGAATAACATCGGGGAGAGGCTACAACCCTGTCTCACTCCTTTCCCAACCACTGCTTCCCTTTCATGCCCCTTGACTCTTATAACTGCCATCTGCTTTCTGTACAAATTGTAAATAGCCTTTCGCTCCCTGTATTTTACCCTTGCCACCTTCAGAATTTGAAAGAGAGTATTCCAGTCAACATTGCAAAATCTTTCTCTAAGTCTACAAATGCTAGAAACGTAGGTTTGCCTTTCCTTAATCTAGCTTCTAAGATAAGTTGTAAGGTCAGTTTTGCCTCACGTGTTCTGCTATTTCTGCGGAATCCAAACTGATCTTCTCCGAGGTCGGCTTCTACTAGTTTTTCCATTCGTCTGTAAAGAATTTGCGTTAGTATTTTGCATTTGTGACTCATTAAACTGATAGTTCGGTAATTTTCACATCTGTCAACACCTGCTTTCTTCAGGATTTTCACATCTGTCAACACCTGGTTTCTTCAGGATTGGAATTATTATATTCTTCTTGAAGTCTGAGGGTATTTTGCCTGTCTCATTCATCTTGCTCACCAGATGGTAGAGTTTTGTCAGGACTGGCTGTCCCAAGGCTGTCAGTAGTTCTAATGGAATGTTGTCTACTCCCGGGGCCTTGTTTCGACACAGGTCTTTCAGTGCTCTGTCAAACTCTTCACGCAGTATCATATCTCCCATTTCATCTTCATCTACATCCTCTTCCATTTCCATAATATTGTCCTCAAGTACATCGCCCTTGTATAGACCGTCTATATACTCCTTCCACCTTTCTGCCTTCCCTTCTTTGCTTAGAACTGGGTTTCCATCTGAGCTTTTGATATTCATACAAATGGTTCTCTTATCTCCAAAGGTCTCTTTAATTTTCCTGTAGGCAGTATCTATCTTACCCCTAGTGAGAGAAGCCTCTACATCCATACATTTGTCCTGTAGCCATTATTATATTCTTAGCCATTTTGCACTTCCTGTCGATCTCATTTTTGAGACGTTTGTATTCCTTTTTGCCTGCTTCATTTACTGCATTTTTATATTTTCTCCTTTCATCAATTAAATTCAATTTTTTCTGTTACCCAATGATTTCTACTAGCCCTTTTTCTTTTTACCTACTTGATCCTCTGCTGCCTTCACTACTTCATCTCTCAGAGCTACCCATTCTTATTCTACTGTATTTCTTTCCCCTGTTTTTGTCAATCGTTCCTTAATGCTCTCCCTGAATTTCTCTACAACCTCTGGTTCTTTCAGTTTATCCAGGTCCCATCTCCTCAATTTCCCACCTTTTTGCAGTTTCTTCAGTTTTAATCTACAGTTCATAACCAATACATTGTGGTCAGAGTCCACATCTGCCCCTGGAAATGTCTTACAATTTAAAACCTGGTTCCTAAAGCTCTGTCTTTCCGTTATATAAGCTATCTGATACCTTTTAGTATCTCTAGGCTTCTTCCATGTATACAACCTTCTTTTATGATTCTTGAACCAAGTGTTAGCTATGCAAATGCTTCCCTCTTCAGTGTTTTTGATCTATCTTGGTATATAAATGTACAATAGGCTTGGTTTGGCTGAAATGAAAGTATAACATTGAGTTACAAGATCCAAGGCAGAAGTTCATCCCATCCAGTCAAGTATCTTGAATAAAGTTTTCTCCATTATGGATACTGGGGTTACCAAGCCCAGGACTTATAAAAACTAGTCTTTCTTCTAAAAAGCTGTTTTTGGTGGGCACTGTCTGTCATATTTTATCAATGATATCATGCTGATCCTCACAGAATGTATCATCTCCTGTATTCCACCTGTAGTGGCAACTTCTGACACTGATTGTACCAACAGTAGCAAATGTAGCGGGAAGATATAGAAGGCACCGTATTAAGACTACTCCGAGTGTTCCAAGTGATTTATTGTTTCCAACTACAGTGCCACGTTACCCTCGGTCTGCGTCACCAGGTCTCGCAATGCTGAGGACGCCACTTTAGTAACCCATTAAGAGCTCTGCTAATGTGTCAGCGTTGTATGGCTGTGTTGATATGACGATGTCAGGGCTATGCCGGCAGCCTACTCAGCAGCCCTTGTCCTGCACTACCTCAGTGCTGTCCAATGACAACTGCAAGGTGGCTCGCGCCGTGTGTCACCGCCGCCATGACTTGGGTCGCGGCGACAACAAGTGCCCGTGATCCAGCAGCAATCTGCGGCCCTCGCCCTGGATGTCTTTGGTGCGTGTTGGGAGCCAAGATGACTTCCTGCGGTAGTGAGCCGTGGAGTGGCCCGCTTCTGGCTGGCTACGGACCCCGCGTCGTCCTCAGAGGGTCGAACCAGCGATCTGCTGTGGACTGTAATGCTGGTGCCCCATCTGCTGCTGTGTGTAGCCGGTGGTGTGCTACGCCCCACTTTCCAGGAGAGCTGCCACACTTGAATGACCTGCGTTGGCCTCAGAGGGTCGAACCAGCCTCCCTCCGTGGACTGTAATGCTGGCGCCCCATCTGCTGGTGCGTGTAGCCGGAGGTGTGACATGCTCCAACGTCCAGGAGAGCTGTCACACTTGAATGCTTTGTTAGTGAACCGGCACCTATTTATATGCAGCTGTGCGCCTCTGTTTTGCTAAATACTCCACTTCACGTCACGTACTCGTAACACTTAGGTTGGCCTGTGGGCCCCTTCTGCCTGTGACCTGCACCATGCAAACTGCTGCATGTACTTTTTCCGGCGGTTCTACACCCCTGTGGCCTTTATTGTACTTCACAAATGCTGGTGAGTGTAACTCACTGTAAACAGGCCTGCACCTGGCTGTAACCTGCGCGCTCAGAAATATTGCACCAAAACTGCCTTTTCCTATCCCAAACGGTAGTGCCGCTACACACCAAACACATGTAGAGTTCTCATGGTCTCTTATCCTTCTGGTTTCCTTATTCCAACCAATTTCTGAGAGTCCATTGCCCATTTAGACGTATGCAACTGTATATGACTCGCGAGTGAGGTCAGTTCTTACTAAAAGTTTACCACTCCCTTTTTGTTCACAGTGTCTGCTGCAAAGTCATTCATGTGAGTGCTAGAGCCTAATAATGGAGATGCAGTGGGAAACTGCAAGTGGTGCATGACTAGCAGTTTCCACAATACAGCTAAAGGGAACCATGAAGTAGTTCTTCTTCACATGCTGATTGCTTCATTTGAACCATCATGATAATTTCTGTACCGGAAAAATATTGTGAGATATCTGTTTTCTGTCTGGAAAACAAACTGTATAGAGGCATGGATGATATCTGTTCTTTTTGTGCAAAGATTTGTCAAATTGCCATGCCACTTGGTGCTTCCATGTCTCTTTCTCATCTCTATTTGGTGAGGCAAGTAAAAAGTGTTGGCTGAATTTTGGAGCAGAGCCAATCCGACAAGCACATTTTGGATGTAATTCTACATCTGTGTATCATATGTGTCATAAAAGATGTCATTCTTCTACATACACCTCCTCAAAGTGAAGAAAAATTTTCCAGCTGATGATTTTCTTGGTAGATTTTCTTGGTAGACTGACTACTCTTTGCTTATCCTCAATAGAATAGGAAGCATGAAATTCCTCGAGAAGTAGAGCTAAGATTCGAGCATTAGCCTCTGCATCCTCCACCAGTGCCTGCAAAGCGTGAATGCACTTATTATATTCAATAAATATCAAGTTAAGACATTCTGGCAATCTGGTGTTATAAGTGTGACATCTTCCAGGTAATCAAAATGCACTTAGATAATTCTGTTTCTATCCCTATAAAAGGCATAAGAAATTTCCTTGTTTTGTTTATAAGCAGCTGCAGTTGTAGCAGTACCTTCTTGGGTTCCGTCTCCAGATACCCTCAATGAAATACATGTTTGTGGACTACTGGCAATTTTGAATTTGCACAATAGAGCATTCAAACTGTTCCTAGAAATGAAATGAGCTCAGTGCTTCATGTCACTAAAAAATGGCTCTAGCTTGATTGGTGGCAGTCAGACACTGTAACTGCATCACTTTGTAGAAAATGCAGAAGGTATCATGTCAGCCATGGCATCTTGAAAGTCTTCCCTCAATATTGTATTTTGTCTTCAGGGATGCCCGCTTCACAGAGTGTGTATAGTCTTCACATGCTGAACTGTTGCCTTCATATTCCATATCATTGAGGAAGTCTTGGATAGCATCGTCCAAGGTTCAAGTAGCCGTCGTTTCGTGCATTCAACTGCTAATGTATTCTATTTCATGTTTGGGTCTGAAATTGTCAAACATTTATTTTCTTAATGAAGCTTGTAGAATTAGAACATTGCATTCCTCGCGTATGTTTCAGCTTAGAGAGATGCTTGGTTGTTTCTTTGTCTTTGCTCCTGTTCAGCTGTAATTGTACGTTAACACTGTAATTGTCACTAACAGGTGGCAACACATGACAGGTCTTCATGTTAAACTTCTGTGCTAAAGGTGAGCTATGCACTTGTTACATTATTTAACAATTATTCCTTTACCCTCTATACAAATATTATTCCTATAGTTATTTGTGTGAAAAGCTGATACGTTACAAATATAAGTGATTGAGTGTGTGTGCTGTATGTTATGCAGGAAGAAATTCTGCCTTTTAGTCATACTGAATCAATGTATAAGTCCTGTTGAATTATTGTTGTTGTCTCAGAGATTCCAAGAGGTCCCATCACTATTGGTTTTCCCTGGGTTTTGGCACTGGAAAATGGTTGGGAACAATTACAAAGTGATTTAACATCAGTGAACATCGACTTTATTTCACAGACCATACCAAGTATGGAAGTTATATAACGCTTTTAGTTTCAAATGCAGAGTTACAGATAAAAATCAGAGATGCAATTTAGGTATCCCCAACATAGTCATTGCCATTCATGGTCATTGTAGAAGAGTCGCTGGCAGTGGGAAGGTGGGAAGGATGTTCAGAAGTCATGCAATCCATATAGTTTCTAACATTTACAGTAGACTTGCTTTTATGTTAATGACAGATTTACAGCATGGATGGAAATAAAATCTATGAAACCTGAATGTATTAAGTAGTTTGACATGGAATGTGTTCATATCCTTCATATGTCTGCCCATCACATTTGTTATCTAACTGTCAAGTACAGGACCTTAACAAATGTGAGGAAATATGTTGCTGTCATAGTTTTTATCTGGTTTTTTGTTTATTTATTTACTCCATGACTTGCACACCATTCATACGTGCTTGGTGTTTGGATTAGTGGCTATATTAATGCCTGTGTGCATACCTGCATTTGAGATTTCTACCTGAAGATGAGAAGCAACCCAAAATTGCAATCACAGTGAACAAAAAATTAAATAATTTTTACAGCTTAAAGGAGAAAACACAATGTTTATCAAATGTATTATTTTATTAATAAACCAGCAGTGCAATTATTTTAACTGTAACATATATAAGGTCTTTTAGCTCAGAGAATGCTGTTGCAGTCTATTCAAGAAACATCGGCATAATACAAAACATCTGTTGGTGATGTATTCCTGTCATAACTTCACCTGTAAACTACATAATCTGGATTGATGAACAAAGATTTCCTTTTTACTATAGCACTAAGTTATACAAAGGACTAGAATGTTAAATTTACCACAGGTCTATGTTATTTGAGCTTTTTGTGAAAGAATATTGCATCAGAACATCTATTTAAATACCGTGTAGTCATAGTGGAACTAGAAACTTGAACTTTGGTGATTACAAAAGTGTTCAAGGTACTAATAGTCAGTGTTCATGAATTAGAAGAGTCTTAATAAAATTCTCTAACAATGATGAAGTGAATTTCTGTCTGGACATTTTAACATTCATTTTATATCAGAAAATAACACTAAAGATGGAAGTCCCAACAAGACTAGTCCTTAATATTGCTATTGTTGTTGTTGTTGTTGTTGTTGATGAATAGTACTTTCATGCAGAAATGACAACGTACAACATTATTGAAAAAATACGTACCCAATTTCATTACTTTTTATTTCATAAAATATAAATTGATTATGAGAAATCTGTACACAGATGGAAATGTGATACTTTAAAGTTTACAAACAGAGGTTACAAATGTTCAATATGTCTCTCTCCTGCTGCATGGCAAACATCAAAGTGGGTATCATCCCCCATGTTAAGAATCATCTCTTATTTTATTGAGTTCATGGCATCTGTGATATTGTCTTGCAGGTTGAGCATAGTTTTTAGTAGAGATGGGATGCAAACTACCTGTTTTACAAAGCTTCATGAGAAAAAATCATGTGGGAGATCAGGAGATATCGATGACCATCACTTGAGTGATTTCTTCTTTTCCCTGTGATTTCAGCTTCATTGAGGAAGGGATTGTTTCAGTGATGCTTAGGCATTAAAGTACCAGTGAGCTGGATGTCCATTCTGTTGAAAAATGAAGTCTTGTGGATCTTCAGTAAGTTGAGGAAAAGGCCATTGTTCCAACATGCCCATGTATGTTATTCTACTAACAGTACTCTCTCTCCAAAAAATAAAATAAAAAATAAAAAAAGAAAGGCACAACACAGATTTTGATTTAGTGAGTCCCTCTCATGTTGCAGTGTTACACAGGGTTTGCAGACTTTACATTTAAACATCACTTCATCACAAAAAAAAGAAAGAAAGAAAGTGCAGGAGAAACATTTAATCCTCACCCTTTCTCACAATGTCACCACAAAATTCAGTATGCTTTTTTGTGCCATTTTTAATGAGAGCTTGCACAGGTTGAGCAAACTGCATCTCAAAATTCAACATACAGTTGGTTGAGGTATTCAGAGACACCCAGTTTGTCAAAAATTTCTTTAATCAATGGCTTATGCTTTTCTTAGCTGGTGGTTCAGTGCCAAATCAGAGACAAATACCCTCTACACTGCAAATTACGATTCAATTCTTTTGAACTTGAGAACGTGGGAAACCTTATGCTGCACAGTAAGCCATCTTAACTCACAACTGCCATCCTTTTTATGTGAGCACTGCAGTGGTCGTGTACGCAACCATTGGCTCTTTGGTGGTTGTAATCGAAACTTTAGTTTCTGTTCTTTCCACTTGTGTGTAGATCATTGGTATGCAATTTCTGTTTCATGAAATGAAAATTAAATGATCCATCTGTTTGAATAACCCATTATACGAAGCAGAGCACTTGAGATGCTGTGTTTATTTCAGATGCTCTCAGGGCTGTTTGTCTGGACGTGACTCAGCCCGCCTTCTTAGCAAGCTCCAGTATGAGGACGTACTGCTGGTGCTGAGCTGCAAAGAAGTCAGTCCAAAGATTTTGCAGCACTGCATACGGTTGGGTACACAGCTGACTCTCCAGGTAATTATAAGGTCCTTTTTGCAATAAATTACCAATTTATCAGTGCTGAAAAATGGCATTATGCTGTTGTGGAGTCACCACAATGATCTTTATATTCAAATTGCCTGAATAATGCAGCAATGATTGCAATTTTATTTTTTGAATGAATGGTTTCAGTCAGTATAGGTTGTCTTCAGATCTAAAAGTTGGTCATAGATGGCCAGTACAGGTTGAAACTGGTCATAAGAAGTAAATACAACTGTAATCTAAACTTCATTATTCAGAAAACGTATCACACTATGTATCATAATTTGTATTTATCTAAGTAAATAGGTTGGACATTAGGATTATATTTGGGGGGGGGGGGGGGGGCTGAAGAGTACAACAGCGCTTTATGAGGCATGGTTCTATTGGAAGGGGTGCCAACCTCTGACCTGTGACTTGACTTAACTAGCCAGTTACCGGGGGCCAGCATTTTAATGTGGACTCTGAACTACAGTTGCTAATGATCGCCAGAGGTGAAAGAAATGAAAGTGACAGAAAAAAATCCTAGGATCAGATGGGGACTGAACTCCAGGCATTTGAATTTACAATTTGACTCTTTTTCCTTTCAACCACAGAACCTTGCTGGGATGGAATAATGTATGGAATTATTTGGGAAAATTAAGTAATGAAGGCTTTTCTGGCTATGCAAAACTTCAGCTCATTATGGTAGTTCTGGCAAAAGAGTCTGTGCTGTCATGTTTGTGTCTTTGCACTGTTCTTCAGTCAGCTACAAATGAGTAGTTACCTTTCCTGATTATGATGATGATGATGATGATGATGATGATGATGATGCTGCTTGGTTTGTGGGGCGCTCAACTGTGCGGTCATCAGCACACCTACAAACTCCCAATTTCTTTTACACAGTCCAATTTTTTTTATAAAGTACAGTCTAACCACTATCATGAATGATGATGATGATAAAATGATGAGGACAGCACAAACACCCAGTCCCCAGGCTGATAAAATCCCCAATCTGGCCGGGAATTGAACATGGAAATCCGTGATCTAGAGGCAGCAATGCTAGCCACTAGACCAAGAGCTGTGGACTTTTCCTGATTATTGTTTCCATTACAGTAATAATATGAATATTACAAATCAACAAAAATAAAATGCAAAGTTGAGACCTAACTGCTGAAAATTTAGCTAAAATATTTTAAATTTACACTGCCTGACAAAACAATGCAAGCAAGCAAAAGGGGAGGAGGAAGCAAAATGAAATCTCTGTTGAGACGGTATGTGATGTTATTCTGGTGATTATAAAATTGAGTCAAATTGATAAATAATTTCACATTATGAGCCCACTGATCAGTATGATGTTGCACCCCCTCTGGCCAGGATGCTTGCACTGATTTGGTTGGGAAGGGTGTCATTAAGCCATTGTATCACCTCTTGAGTCAAGCTGATCCACAACTTTTGCAACTGGTGCCTGGTACCACGCATACTGACACTGGGACAAAGTTGACATCTGAGCTGCTCCCACATGTGTTCTGTTGGGGACAGATCTTGGAATCTTGCTGGCTACCGGAGTACCTCAGCATCACATAGACATTGCCACCTGTTGGCAAGAATTGCCCTATTGAAAGATGGCACCACAGTACTGTCACGTGAGAGGAAACACATGGGAATGCAGGATGTCTGTGATGTATTGTTGTGCCCTCAGAGTTGTGTCAATCACTAGGAGACATGACCTAAAGTCATACCTGATGGTCCCTCAAACCATAACACCAGGAATAACATGACTGTGCCTCTCCAAAACATTGAAAGACTGGTGCCTCTCCCCATGTTGCTACCATACTCACCAATGGTGGTCATGCAGAATCACAGTTCATCACTGAACACAATGCCATTGTCACATCTGAATGTCCTACAAACCTTGATATTGCATGATTCGACCAGCCAACCAAATGGAGCTCCACAGTGAGGTCACTTTCAAACTCTTTTAGGTGCTGATAGTGCTGCTTCAGATGAGTATGTGGCATCTACATGCTCTTCACAATGATCACTCAAAATCTGTCTTGTTTCTGCCCCTTGTATACTCTACCGGGCCTGGTAACAAAACTAAACATAAACAACACTAACATGCTCTGGTGGTCATTCTACCTTGTGCAGAAAATTCTAGCTATAATCATTTACATACCTACCACTGATGTGTCCAAAGTTGTGCTGACTTCTGAGCTGGTCTTTGGCTGTGTTGCGTTTTTTTGTCATGCAATGTATATGCATTTTAAAGCAGTATAATGTTTTGCTAATAGATTCTGAAATATGTAATTTTTCCTATTTGATATTATGCTTTATAAGATAATGTAATGAATAACCAATGGAAAACTGCAGTAAATTATATTTATTAGCGTATGAAGCTATAGCTTCAATCAAAATTTGATAGAAAAAGTTTCTATTTGCCAAATGGTAGTATATGCATATTCACATAGAATATCATCTAGAAAAGACTTGCATTCACAATTATATATTGTTTTAGTTTTTGAAAGAGGGAAAGGGGAGGGAATAAATGAGGCTGAATATGTAATATAAATGTAGGTAGTGCTCATGGAGAAAAGAGACATGAAAAAGGCAAAATAAATGGAAGAATTGAGGAAGAGGTAAGGCAGTAATCAATGTCGAGAGTGATTCAGAAGTTGAGATATAGTAGTTGTCAGGAACCAAGCACATGCTGTGTTTTGTGAGTGAGCCCCTGCAAAATTCTAAGGTATCATTAGAATAGCAAATAGGGTGAAACAGGCACCATGGTCATATCTGTCGTGTTGCAGACGAACACTAGTATAGGTCCTATATTTGTAGTGGTGCTTGTTTCATCACATGTACAGCCAGGAATACTATCTTTAAAACTGGTTCTTCTTATGGACTGCCACATGTCTCTGCTTTCCCTTCATGCACCTGGCCCCGTCATACCCTAATCATTACTTTTCATTTTCCCTTCTGTTCCTATTGCAACTTTCCACTTAATTTTTCCTAATTTGTCTTCTATTTATTGCTATTCACATCTCTACTTTCCTTGGTTCATGTACTGTTTGCTTCTTCTTTCATTATTCTTTGTTGCCACCCATTTTTGTTTCACCTTGAATTCTATTCTCATCTAACCTTCCTCTTTATGTGACATGTCAGCTGTTGTCTGAATCATTGTTTATTTTTCTGGTTATCAGATCTCATTTCATTGTAAAGTTTCATGTTTCCTTTCCCATTGTTTTTTGATTGGCCTCAGCTCCTTGGTAACTTTTGTTATTTGATTCCTGTTTAGTATCATGCTCTCCAGTTATTTAATTCCTGTTTAGTATCATGCTCTCCAGTTGTTTCCTCTCTCTTTCAGCACATGTAGCAACATTTTGTTCTGAAAGGTAACACTAAATATGCATGCTAGTACCTATTCTAGTATTATAAATACGAAATGTTTTTCTAGCTGTATTTTTTTATATTGCCAATTTGTAATTTTTATTTTTATGAAGTAAATGAAACTATTCAGTTTCTGCTCCTTGTCAAATATGACCTTGGAGTTTCATTTGCTATGATGTTATTCAGGGGGTGGGAGTGTACCCTTGTGACATCTCTCATTATGGTATATTCTGTCTTGAGGCTCTGTTTGTACTACTTGTTTATGTGATGTTCATTAAATTACCCTCATCTAGGTTTGTTTAACATTTTTGTTAATTTTACTTGTAAAGATAAAAACAGGATGTTTAATATACGGATGACATCATGCAAACATTAGAAAGAATGTATACAATGTAGGAAATTGCACTGATTTCTGTCTCAGCAGTTGGCATGCTTGTATGGGGTTTATTTTATTGCAGGCTTACCAAGATGCTGGAGTTCCCCAGGCAAGTTACAGTGATCCAGCAACCTGCATAGAACTTCAGGAGAAAATGCAGGAGTTGGAAAGCCCCTTGTATGCTGCCTCTCGAGCTGTGTTGTTGCAGCATGTTGCCCATATCAAGAGCCTTCTGCCTCGCCCGCACCAGGTAATCGTGTCTCCACAAAAGGAAAAACATATCATTTAGACGTAACAAAAACTTAGCGTAAAGAAGAATTATTCTCCTGTAATCAGTTCACTTCAGAATTTCTGTTTGTTTGATCACAGAGTCAAGTCTATGAGAGTCAATACTGAAGACTGAACCCACCCACATTCTTTTTAATAATATTATTACTCATGTATAAATAATGGAAGAGGTGAGATAGGGGAAACTTGAGATGAAACTGTAGCAGTGACGTGCTATATTTAGTGGAATAAGCAGACCATCAATTAGTACAGACAAGTCAAGGATTGTTATGTTATTTGTGAAATTGTTTAGATATTCCCATATACAAAATGAAAGATGTTAAGTAGGCTGTAAACTGACACTTTCTGCATCATTACAAAATACGCCATGTAAATGGTGAGCAGAGTGTATAACTGAAAAACTACCTAAGAAGTCAATTCATTCATAATTTTTAAAGTATATTTTATCAGGTTTTATGCACGCAGACATATTATGGTTTATATCTACCTTTACTTTCAACTTAATTTATAAAATGAGATCTTCTTTCTCCCTTTTACCGATAGTACTCAGTTGTGTCCTACATGACCTGTGTTCTTGTATTAATTAAGACACCCCACATAACAACACAAATTGACTTTTTTCTTAACTTTGTGCCAGTGAGTCTCTTGGCTGTTGCATCTAATGTCCTACAATTCCTGTATGCAGGAATGTTGAAAACCTCAGACTCAACAGCCTTACCTGGTAATCGATTGTTACATACATGAAGACAGAACACAAATTTAGAAACATTTAAATAAGTAGATTATGTAGTTGTGAATTGATACTGACCAATTGTTCGCTTGTGACAGTAACTGTATATGGGTCCTCAGTTGGAAATTTTGAACTGTTTGTAAGGAATATGGTTTCCCTACTATGCTATCAGTCAGACAGCAGAAAGAAATTAATAGTCTGTGGTGATTTCAGTTTAAATTTTCTAAAGGATTCTAATAGGAAAAAGATTTGGAAATCTTATTTGGATCCTACAATTTGATCTCAATAATTAATTTTTCAACAGGATGTATAAAGACAGTAGGACCCTAATTGGTAGTGTTTCTCTTGACGAAGCCCGAAACAAGAAAATAACTATGTACCCAGCAACAAATGCTCTCTCTGAGCTTGATGCACAGTTGATTAGTATAAATGAGATAGTGCCTTACAGTATAGATTCTCACCAGTGGGAATCAGTTGGAATAATTAATGATTCAAGGACAAACAATTTTAAGAAGAGTTTACAAGAGATGGCCTGGGATGAAATTTATAATGAGCCAAACATTGACGTAAAATTTTTAATTTGTTCCTTAATAAATTAATATCATTATTCAAAAATAGTTTTCCACCTACACTACTCAGTAAGGACACTAAACAACTGTGTAAAAAACCATGGATCATCAGGGAGATTAAATTATCTTGTGAAATGAAAAGAGATTTTTATCTGTTGGCAAGGAAAACAAAGATCCTGCAGTAGTTGTGCAATACAAAATTACTCAAAAAATCTACAAAGAAAAGTTTTTAAAAAATGGAGGAACAAGAATATTATGACAGAAATCAGTAATTCTGACAAGAGATGTAAGGCTGTATGTAATGTAGTAAAATGAGAAACAGGAAACATCACTATTAATTTGGATGGAGCAGCTGTAAATGATTAGTCACAAGTAGCAGGTGTGTTTAATACCACTAGTCAATTAATTTGAACTATTTTTCTGCATATGGTTAGGAAATGAGTGGATTTCTGTAATTTTGGGTTGCAGAATTCATAGACAGCAGAATCAAAAACAGTACGGCTGAACAGTGACAGAATTGAAACAAACAAGAAGTACATATTCAGAACGCAATACCACTTAGTATGTGTATAGTAATTGGCTAGATAAAAAATCTAACCACCAAGTGGCAGCAGGAGAACACACATAAAAAAAAAGCTTTTATGTATGCTTTCAGAACCAGTGGTTTGTTCTTCTGGCAGAAGGATTAAAGGGTAAGGAAGAGGGGTGAAGGAAAAGGATTGGAGAGGTTTAGGAAAAGGGGTAGAATTCAGCAGTAAAGTCACCCAGAAGCCCAGGTAAGGGGAGACTTACCGTGTGGGATGAGGAGGAAAGATTGATTGTTGGGTACTGCACTGGACAAGATCTTCATCAACCAGTTCTTTAATTCCTTCTTCTGCTTCCTCTGTTGGTGTGTATGCTGTTATTACTTTTATACTCCTTAATTTCCATTTTATTCTTAGCTACTATGTGGGGTCCTACCCACTCATCTCTTACAGGGTGCCTAAAGGATGCTGCTTCCTCAGATAGCTATACAACAGTTCCAGCAAATCACATTAATGGTTTTTGTTAAAATAAAGTAGATTGAAAATCCTTAACTTTGTATTAAAATAACATGTCTCAAGCGATGGGCGACATGCAAACAATTAGTGTCCATCACTATATACAACATCCATGTAAGCAATTGGTATAAGGCACAAGTCTCAGTATAGGATTATTGCTCTTCTAGTGTGCGTCTTCTCTGTTAGTGACGGTCTACCACTCCTCTGCAGCCGAGGTTGGCAGGAGCGACACTTGTATTCTCTTCCTAAGGAGGCCGCTCCTGTTTTGGTGCTGTCCTAGTCAGTGGGCTATTGGCTGACGCTGTCTTCAGCCTTCTCTGCTCTTACATTCTTCATCTTCGTGCCAGCGCTTTTTGTCACGCCAGAACATACTAAGTCTTTCATTAACAGTTCAAATTTTAAGAGACTTTTCCAAAGCTCTTTAGTCATTATAAATCCTCTTCCACGTTGGCCTGTTCTTCTTTCTGGTCCAGCAGAGAACACTGATGATGCACACCTGTCTTAACTTGTACTAGCCATCTCACTTCTTGTAGTGCCGCAGTACTGTACTTAAACTTCAATATTATAAGAAGGAAAGTAGCTACTCACCACATAGCGGAGATGCTGAGTCACAGATAGGCATAACAAAAAGATTTTCACAATTAAAGCTTTCGGCCAATGGCCTTTGTCAACAATAGACCCACATACGCGCACACACACACTCGTGCAAATGCAGCTCACACACACGACTGCAGTCTCAGGCAACTGAAACCACACTGCGAGCAACAGCACTGGTGCATGATGAGAGTGGTGACAGGGTGGTGGAAAGGAGGAGGCTGGGGCAGGGAGGGGAAGGCATAGTATGGTGGGGATGGTGGACAGTGAAGTGCTGCAGGTTGGGCAGTGGGCAGGGGGGGGGGGGGGGAGTAGTGGAAAAGGAGAGAAATAGAGAGTAAGAAATACATAAAAAAATAAATAAGTAAATAAAATGAAAATAATAAAAAAAATAATAAAAATTAAAAAAGACTTGGTGTGTTGGTGGAATGATGGCTGTGAAGTGCTGGAATGGGAGCAGGGAAGGGGCTGGATGGGTGAGGACAGCAACTAATGAAGGTTGTGGCCAGCAAGGTTACGGGAAAGTAGGATGTATTACAGGGAAAGTTCCCACCTGTGCAGTTCAGAAAAGCTGTTGTTGGTGAGAAGGATCCATATGGTACAGGCTGTGAAGCAGTCATTGAAATGAAGGGTATCATGTTGCACAGCGTGTTCAGCAACAGGGTGTTCCACTTGTTTCTTGGCCACAGTTTGTCGGTGGCCATTCATGCAGACAGACAGCTTGTTGGTTGTCATGCCTACATAGAATGCAGCACTGTGGTTGCAGCTTAGCTTGCAGACCACATGACTACTGGTTTCAAAGGTAGCCCTGCCTTTGATGTTATAGGTGGTGTTAGTGACTAGACTGGAGTAGGTGGTGGTGGGAGGATGTATGGGACAGGTTTTGCATCTAGGCCTATTACAGGGATATGAGCCATGAGGTAAGGGATTGGGTATGAGCCATGAGGTGAGAGATTGGGAGCAGGGGTTGTGTAAGGATGGATGAGTATAGGTTCAGTGGACTGCAGAATGCCACAGTGGGAGGGGTGGGAAGGATAGTGGGCAGGACATTTCTCATTTCAGGGCATGACCAGATGTAATCGAAACCTGGTAGAGAGAGTGATTCAGTTGCTCCAGTCCTGGGTGGTACTGAGTGACCAGGGGGATGCTCCTCTGTGGCTGGATGGTGGGGCTTTGGGAGGTGGTGGAAGACTGGAAACACAAGGCATGGGAGATTTGTTTTTGTACAAAGTTGGGAGGATAATTACAGTCAGTGAAGGATTCAGTGAAAGACTCGGTATATTTCGAGAGCGACTGCTCATCACTGCAGATGCGATGACCACAGGTGGCTAAGCTGTACGGAAGGGACTTCTTGGACTGGAATGGGTGGCAGCTGTCGAAGTGGAGATATTGTTGGTGGTTAGTAGATTTGATATGGATGGAGGTACTGATGTAGCCGTATTCAAGGTGGAGGTCAGTGTCTATGAAGGTGGCTTGTTGGGTTGAGTAGGACCAGGTGAAGCAAATGGGGGAGAAATTGTTGAGGTTCTGGAGGAATGTGGACAGGATGTTCTCACCCTCGATCCAGATTTGAAAGGTCATCAATGAATCTGAACCAGGTGAAGGATTTAGGATTCTGGGTGTTTAGGAAGCATTACTCTAGATTGCCCATGAGTAGGTCGGCATAGGATGGTGCCATGCAGGTGCCCATAGTCGTACCCATCTTTTTTTATTTTTCTTCCTCTTATTTTTTTATTTATTTGTTCATTTTTCTTTATTTATTTATTTCTGTCTCTTTCTCTCCTTTTCCCATACTCCCACCTCCCCCTGCCCACCACCCAACCTGCAGCACTTCACTGTCCGCCATCCCCATCCTACTATCCCTCCCCTTCCCCTCCCCAGCCTCCTCCTTTCCCCCACCCAGTCGCCATTCCCATCATGCGCTGGTGTTGCTTCTCACAGTGTGGTTTCAGTTGCCTGAGAGTGCAGTCATGTGTGTGAGCCGCATTTTTGTAAGTGTGTGTGTGCGTATGTGTGTGTATTGTTGACAGAGGTCGTTGGCCAAAAGCTTTAAGTGTGAAAATATTTTCATTGTGCTTATCTGCGACTCAGCATGTCCGCTATACAGTGAGTAGCAACTTTACTTCACATGATATTGTTACATTCCATCTTGGATTTTCCATTGTTTGATTGTACTTAAATTTCATGATCTCTTCAGCTCTCATTTTTCCAGATTTCAACATTGTTCGTATATTCCATGTTACTATTTTTCTTTGCCAGAGTCATGCTTTGATGTTGCATGCAGTCTCTTGTTTTGCTTCCAAAATATGACATTCTTACAGTGTGGGGTTATCAGCTCCCACACCCAACAGTACCCTGGAGGACGTGGATTTTTTTGTGGCTCCTCTGCTGAGGTCTGTCGAGCTGGGGAAGCCCTGCCAGTAGCTAAACTGCTGCTGACATAGGCCTTCTCCTCTTTCACGCTCACGGACCCTCCCGCCTGACACTGGAGATATCTTTGATAAGGTGGTGTCCCTTAAAAATTCAGAAAACATATGTGATAGAACATTTTTAAATACAAATTCTGATTCTACATATCATAATACATGATAATTGAACTATCACATCCCAGATACAGAAGGGCTGTTGAATAGCATCACATTTGTTAAATGTAATAAAAAAAAATGTAGGGACAAACAGGTAAAGAGGAAAAACTAAGAGAGTGTATTGAACAAGAAACTTACATAAAATTCAGTCATATGGACATCTCAGCTATTTCTTCTGAAATTAGGAATAATATTCTCTCAAAAATAAAAGCTCATCCGGGTTTGATGTGGTTTCCAGCAGAGTACTAAGGACTTGTTCCTTGTTCCCATATAATAAGCTCTCTCATTTTCTGAAATGTGCGTCCTAACTCAAGGAATTTTCCCAGAGAGATTGAAATATGCCATTGTTAAACTCCTCTGTAAGAAAAGGTGATTGGAGAGATTTGAATAGCTACTGACCTGTTTCACTACTGACATCATTTTTCAAAATTTGTGAGAAGGCCATGTATTTTAGAATAGTACTCCACCTGAGCAACAATGGTATTCTCAGTAAATCACAATTGGGATTTGAGAAGAGTTGCTCAACTTGGAATGCCATTAACACATTCACTCACCATATTTTATAAGCGCTAAATAACAAAATAGCACCTGCTGGTATTGTCTGTGACTTATCTAAGGTATATGACTATGCAAATCACATTATTGTTGTGGATAAACTGATGTTTTATGGAATTAATGGTACAGCAAACCAATGGATAGTGTCATATCTAACTAAAATAATACTTATATATCTAAAAACAAAGATGATGTGACTTACCAAACGAAAGTGCTGGCAGGTTGATAGACACGCAAACAAACACAAACATACACACAAAATTCAAGCTTTCGCAACCAACGGTTGCTTCATCAGGAAAGAGGGAAGGAGAGGGAAGACAAAAGGATGTGGGTTTTAAGGGAGAGGGTAAGGTGTCATTCCAATCCCGGGAGCGGAAAGACTTACCTTAGGAGGAAAAAAGGACACGTATACACTCGCACACGCACACATATCCATCCGTACATACACAGACACAAGCAGACATTTGTAAAGGCAAAGAGTTTGGGCAGAGATGTCAGTCGAGGCGGAAGTACAGAGGCAAAGATGTTGTTGAAAGACAGGTGAGGTATCAGCGGCGGCAACTTGAAATTAGCGGAGGTTGAGGCCTGGCGAATAACGGGAAGAGAGGATATACTGAAGGGCAAGTTCCCATCTCTGGAGTTCTGACAGGTTGGTGTTAGTGGGAAGTATCCAGATAATTTGGACGGTGAAACACTGTGCCAAAATGTGCCGGCCGTGCACCAAGGCATGTTTAGTCACAGGGTGATCCTCATTACCAACAAACACAGTCTGCCTGTGTCCATTCATGCGAATGGACAGTTTGTTGCTGGTCATTCCCACATAGAAAGCTTCACAGTGTAGGCAGGTCAGTTGGTAAATCATGTGGGTGCTTTCACATGTGGCTCTGCCTTTGATCGTGTACACCTTCCGGGTTACAGGACTGGAGTAGGTGGTAGTGGGAGGGTGCATGGGACAGGTTTTACACCGGGGGCGGTTACAAGGGTAGGAGCCAGGGGGTAGGGAAGGTGGTTTGGGGATTTCATAGGGATGAACCAAGAGGTTACGAAGGTTAGGTGGACGGCAGAAAGACACTCTTGGTGGAGTGGAGAGGATTTCATGAAGGATGGATCTCATTTCAGGGCAGGATTTGAGGAAGTCGTATCCCTGCTGGAGAGCCACATTCAGAGTCTGATCCAGTCCCGGAAAGTATCCTGTCACAAGTGGGGCACTTTTGGGGTTCTTCTGTGGGAGGTTCTGGGTTTGAGGGGATGAGGAAGTGGCTCTGGTTATTTGCTTCTGTACCAGGTCAGGAGGGTAGTTGCGGGATGCGAAAGCTGTTTTCAGGTTGTTGGTGTAATGGTTCAGGGAGTCCGGACTGGAGCAGATTTGTTTGCCACGAAGACCTAGGCTGTAGGGAAGGGACCATTTGATGTGGAATGGGTGGCAGCTATCATAATGGAGGTGCTGTTGCTTGTTGGTGGGTTTGATGTGGACGGATGTGTGAAGCTGGCAATTGGACAGATGGAGGTCAACGTCAAGGAAAGTGGCATGGGATTTGGAGTAGGACCAGGTGAATCTGATGGAACCAAAGGAGTTGAGGTTGGAGAGGAAATTCTGGAGTTCTTCTTCACTGTGAGTCCAAATCATGAAGATGTCATCAATAAATCTGTACCAAACTTTGGGTTGGCAGGCCTGGGTAACCAAGAAGGCTTCCTCTAAGCGACCCATGAATAGGTTGGCGTACGAGGGGGCCATCCTGGTACCCATGGCTGTTCCCTTTAATTGTTGGTATGTCTGGGCTTCGAAAGTGAAGAAGTTGTGGGTCAGGATGAAGCTGGCTAAGGTAATGAGGAAAGAGGTTTTAGGTAGGGTGGCAAGTGATCGGCATGAAAGGAAGTGCTCCATCGCAGCGAGGCCCTGGACGTGCGGAATATTTGTGTATAAGGAAGTGGCATCAGTGGTTACAAGGATGGTTTCCGGGGGTAACAGATTGGGTAAGGATTCCAGGCGTTCGAGAAAGTGGTTGGTGTCTTTGATGAAGGATGGGAGACTGCATGTAATGGGTTGAAGGTGTTGATCTACGTAGGTAGAGATACGTTCTGTGGGGGCTTAGTTACCAGCTGCAATGGGGCGGCCGTGATGATTGGGTTTGTGAATTTTAGGAAGAAGGTTGAAGGTATGGGTGCGGGGTGTCAGTGGGGTCAGGAGGTTGATGGAGTCAAGTGAAAGGTTTTGTAGGGGGCCTAAGGTTCTGAGGATTCGTTGAAGCTCCGCCTGGACATCAGGAATGGGATTACCTTGGCAAACTTTGTATGTAGTGTTGTCTGAAAGCTGACGCAGTCCCTCAGCCACATACTCCCGACGATCAAGTACCACGGTCGTGGGACCCTTGTCCGCTGGAAGAATGACGATGGATTGCCCAGCCTTCAGATCACCGATAGCCTGGGCTTCAGCAATGGTGATGTTGGGAGTAGGATTAAGGTTTTTTAAGAAGGATTGAGAGGCAAGGCTGAAAGTCAGAAATTCCTGGAAGGTTTGGAGAGGGTGATTTTGAGGAAGAGGAGGTGGGTCCCGCTGCGACGGAGGACGGAACTATTCCAGGCAGGGTTCAATTTGGGTAGTGTCTTGGGGAGTTGGATCATTAGGAGTGGGATTAGGATCATTTTTCTTTGTGGCAAAGTGATATTTCCAGCAGAGAGTACGAGTGTAGGACAGTAAATCTTTGACGAGGGCTGTTTGGTTGAATCTGGGAGTGGGGCTGAAGGTGAGGCCTTTGGATAGGACAGAGGTTTCGGATTGGGAGAGAGGTTTGGAGCATAGGTTAACTACTGAATTAGGGTGTTGTGGTTCCAGATTGTGTTGATTGGAATTTTGAGGTTTTATGGGGAGTGGAGCTGGAAGTGGGAGATTGAGTAGATGGGCGTGACTGGGTCTGAGTGCAATGAGAGGAGGTTGAGGTTTGTTGGAAAGGTTGTGGAGGGTGAGTGAATTGCCGTTCTGGAGGTGGGAAACCAGGAGATTGGACAGTTTTTTGAGGTGGAGTGTGGCATGCTGTTCTAATTTGTGGTTGGCCTGTAGGAGGATGCTCTGAACAGCTAGTGTGGATGTAGGTGTAGGTGAAGGATTAGGTGGGTGAGGACAATGGATTGTTCAGTTTGGAACTGGTATAGGGACTGATGGAAAGAAGGGTTACAGCCAGAGATGGGAACTTTAAGTGTGAGGCCTTTGGGGGTAATGCCAAATGTCAGACAAGCCTGAATAAATAAAATATGGGAGCGTAATCTGGCTTGGGCAAAGGCATGTTTGCGGAGGGAATGTAAATAAAACTTAACGGGTCGTTGTGGGGGTGTTGTGAGGATGACATGGTATTTGAAGGTGGAAAGTGTAACTTGAGGCTGAAATGAAAATGAAAATAAAAATATATGGGGAGAGATAAAGGTGAACTAGAAAGCAGCTGGAGCTCTGGTGTGAAAAAAGGCGAAAAAGTGTTGGTTAAAGCTGGGCTATGTTGATCCTGTGGTGAACTTGGGTTGGTAGACAACCATGTACACAAAGGTTAGGGGTTGTGTTGCCACCAAAACACGTTAAAGGGTGGAAAAATTTGGGAAAATTTCGAAAAAACTGCGTGTAAATGTATTAAAAGGAGTGGTTTTGTGGTGTCAGATTATGAAACCAAGGCTAACAATTGTCTGACGAAGAAATAATGACGTTAAAACCTGTGGGAAGCGGCTAAAAATGATCAGTGATGTGGGAAAAACCATTACACCAACAACCTGAAAACAGCTTTCGCATCCTGCAACTACCCTCCCAACCTGGTACAGAAGCAAATAACCAGAGCCACTTCCTCATCCCCTCAAACCCAGAACCTCCCACAGAAGAACCCCAAAAGTGCCCCACTTGTGGCAGGATACTTTCCGGGACTGGATCAGACTCTGAATGTGGCTCTCGGTGGAGAGTAACCCGTACCACTATTAGTCATTTCCTTTCCTGTCCCCCTCACAAATAGAGTGAGGGGAAAATGACTGTCCATATGCTTCGGTATGAGCCCTAATTTCTCATATCTTATCTTAGTGGTGCTTACACGCAGTGTATGTTGGAGACAGTAGAATTGTTCTGCAGTCAACTTCAAATGTCAGTTCTCTAAATCTTGTCACTAGTGTTTGTATCAGACCACGTGGGTAAATAAATAAATGTTCTAAAATCATCATGAGCTGACAGGGTTATATTTAAAAGAAATACATTTGATAAGTTTACTTCCCATCTGTACTGTCCAGGGTAGCTATCTTTTCATCATTGCAGTCAGCACATGTATTCCATAGGTATGAGATGGTCTCCCTGCTGCTGGTTTATCTTATCCCTCTTATTCCAGGTATCAGTTACAATATACTATTGCATCTCTCTCTCTCTCTCTCTCTCTCTCTCTCTCTCTCTCTCTCTCTCTCTCCCTCCCTCCCTCTCCCTCCCCCCTCTCTTCTCTCTCCACACACACACACACACACACACACACACATACACACACATGTATCATGGATTCCTATACTTGTGTTTTCCCATGTATGCAGAGTATTACTTTTGAAGTTACTAGAAGAGTGACAACACTAGAAGACATTACTGTTCTGCAGAAGTCGCCTTGTGTTTTCCAGAGAAATAACACTAAACTACATTATTATAAATGTACGTTCTAAAGTAGGGTTAGATTTTACTGAATAGCGTCCAATTTTTTGTCTTTCAAATCAAATGTTGGTGGAAGTTCTGTTCTTAAGTCAAAGGATGAACTGCTCTCTGAGTTGTGTCAGTACTCATTGTCCTGTTGATGTCATCAGAATCTTGTAATGGCAGTCTCTCAGTGAGAAAGCTCAGTATGTTTCTCTGAAAAGATCACAATCTATTTCCTGCCCCATTCTTGTAATATCTGAGTTTGTGCTTCATCTAACGACTTCATCGTTGATGAGACATTAAACCTTAATCTTATTTTTCTTACCTCTTATATAGTATAAGACTAGTGTTAAGATTAACTGGTTAAAAAGGTTTTTTATTCCTTGCATGAACAGTAGAGTTGATTTATGGAAATTAGTTTCAGAATTGAAAACGTTTTAGTAGGCACCTATAATGTGATTCAGTGCCTGTGCTGTAATGTAAGTTGTTTATAAAGTGGCCATTGAGAAACATCAGTGGTTTTCACATAAAAGATGAATTATTTGTTTCTAGAATTCTCTTTTCAACTTTTGACAACTTTGAACACATTCAGAAACTGCAGAAGTCATGTGTGTAAAGAAACTAATTTTGTATTAGATCATATTACATCATCAGTAACTAATCAGATTAATAAATTAGTAATAACTAAAATTGTTAGAAATGTAAATTTAGATGAAAATAGTTTCTTCCAACTTGATGCAGAAAATTTTGATTATCTTATGTCTGTTTGTATTGCCAGAGAGCCACATGTTATTGTGTCCTGTTCTCTAAATGAGTGGGTTGTATTTATCTTTACAGCTAGTAACTACCAGTTATGACACACAAAAATGTCATTTAATGTTGATAATTCTGACATAGAGGTGTATTCTTTTATTTCAGGTATTTAACCCTGAAGGCAGAAGTCCTTTGCCCAGGGAAGTGAAGTACACATCTCGTCTTTCAGATCTTCTGTCTGATTCTAAATTCTGGGACCTGATATTTGAATTGGCTCCTGGAGTTACCTGCTACCTGCAGTCTCTGCCGAAGCTTGCTCTGGGTTCATGGCCATCTGTGCCTCAGCAGGACTGTGAGCCACTTGCAAAGTTTGGTGTTATTTGTCTCGAGGTGTGTTACTCACATGACATTGTAGATTACTTTAGACATTTCGTTATACAGTTTTAATTTAAATAATTGTTAAAAAGCTAACTGCAAACATTTAAGTGTTTATATACTAAAGTGCATAAAATAATTTCTAGGAAAATTTCAGGCAATCTAGTCATGTAAATAATTTGAATTGCTTTAAAAAAACTGATGTTCTGAGGAGACACTTACATAACAATAATCTGAGAAAAACTACAAGTCATTGTGTATTGTGTGACACATATAATATGTGAAAAACTCACAACCTCTTTGGATTAGGCATTCACTTATTTGCAAAGAAAAAACTGTGCTGGGGCTGTATCTGTAACTGTTAAGCATGAAAACTTACGGAGCTCCAGGGAAAGAGAGAGAGGGTTGGAGCATGTGATGGGAGGAGACAGATCATCCAGTTTAAGGAGACCCCATAAAGTCCCCCAGAGACATGGCCCCCATTGATGAGAGTATTAAAATTCTAGTGATCAGCTGCTGAAAGATTTACAGAACTGTGTCAGGGTTTGAAACAGTCCTAAAAAGCAATGGAACTCACATTATAATGGGTACAAAAACAGGGCTTAAACCTAAAGTAGATAGTAGTTATATTTTTATTGTAAATCTACTAAACCTAAGAGTATACCAAAAGGAGTGGGTAATGGGACATGGCAGTGGTCAAGAAAAACAGAGTGACAATCAGATATCAATTGTGACAATCGGATATCAGTTGTGACAAATAAACGAACACAAATGTCAGAAGCACCAACAAACACTACAACAGCAACTATTCAGAAACACATTCATTAAGCAGCCAAAACATTGAATAACTGCTGAGAGAGCAGGGCAGAAATACAATCTGGCATGTTAACGTGCAGGCGCGCGCGCGCGCTCCCACACACACACACACACACACACACACACACACACACACACACAAAGCAGCAACTATGCAATTCTGTACTACTCACAAAATAAAAAAAGGTAGAATGAGTAAATAAACCTTTAGCAGCTGAGGAAATGCATGCCAGTGTTCTTAGACACCTCCATAGCACCTAAGGAAAGGTGCAGTGCTGCATCTTAACACATCTAGCCCACAAAAGCTTAAGCAAAAGTCACAGAACCAGACATTTTGTAGATACTTGACAAGTTAGGACAAAGAAAAAACTATCTACCAAAGGTGGGCATCAATGGTGAAAGAGAAAGTAATGAATAAAACAATCAGGGTGGGGTTGGAAAGGTGGAGCAACCAGTTATTGCTAATCTACATTTACAAATATACTTCACAAGCCATTCTACAGTTGAGGGAGGGGAGAAATAATACCAATATTATTCACTCTCACCTGTTTCCAAGGGCTTCATTACAACAATATCATCTTTCATCTAAAGATTTCTATTAAAGACCTCTGAACATTACTGTTATGCTTTCATGCAAACTGTATTGGCCTGGTATCAGCCTTGTGCACCTAAATGCTTTTATGTCTTTTTTTGTGTGCCTTATAAGGAGTCTCAAATGCCTGAGTGGTACTCCAGAATTGGATGCACTAGCTCAAGTTTGTCCCATTCCATATTGCTTCTTTGTGTTATTTCTTAATTATGAAACAAAGTAAAAGAATAAAAGGTGATATCTTTTAAGCTCTAAAACATTTCTATTTTGTCTTTCACCATTTTATTGATTTTGCACACATCTGTGTTTTTTTTATTTCATGTTGTGTTGTCTGAAATGAATGTTTTGAAGTGTTATTTTTGCCTCCAGTAAATTACCAGCTGCTGTAAAATTTTAATATTGGCTGTTAGTTCTATTGCTTCAGTTAATTCTAACACTGAATCAACAATGAACTCATCTATTTATTTTTGCATGTTTATTTCTTTAATTTTAATTGCCTTCATTTGTCAATGAAGAACCCAGATAACAATAATAAATTTGAATTAAAAGATTTGTTTACAGAATAGTTCATACAGACTTGTGAAACTGTCAGAATGGTCCTTCTTTGGGATGTTGTTTGACCCACACATCATACTGGATTGAATGCCAGTTATGTCATCAAAATGTTAGATTCTTCATGTGATTTTCTGCAGTTTATCATTTTGGTAGGCTCATATTGATGACGTTAAGTCTTCTGTGATGATTTTTTCTACAAAAGAATTGTCTGTATTTTTCATGTCGATCAACTCATGGCGGGCGTTTACATGTTATTGCTTTTGCTCAGAGCTCGAGATATACGGGACAAACTTCGGACAGGTTTTTCTTCTCTTCAGAATGCTGTGCAGCATGTCTCAAACACATTATTTATAGATGCTGCTCGATCGCAATTTGTGACACAACTTTGATACACTATGGCTGCACATCCACTACTTAACACTGCCTGCTTACAGCTCCCACCTGACCAGTTGAATTCATATCTGTTGTTTTCAGTTGTCAGTTCAAGCTACCAGCACAGCTACTATGCTGGCGTTGTTTGTATGTCCAGAAGAAAATATTTACAGCTGTCAACCATTCAGTTGTGCTTAAGAGAGTATTTGTTCTGAGAATTGAAGTTAGAGAAGCAGTATATTGAGGATAAATAATTTGGTTGGTGCATAGAAGGAGAATACTGAGTAAAACATTCTCACCAAGCAGTGGCGGGAGAACACACGTACATATATGCATGCATACAGGTTTAACTTATGCAAGCTTTTGGAGCCAGTGGCTCCTTCTTTTGGCAGAAGAGTTGAAGGGAAAGGGAGAGATGTGAAGGGAAAGAACTGCAGATGTTTAAGAAAATGGGTACGTTTCAGAAAAGTCACCCAGAACCCCAGGCCAGGGGAGACTTACTGGATGGGTTCTGGGGACTTTTCTGAGCTGTACCCATTTTTTTAAACCTCTCCAGTCCTTTTCCTTCACCCCTCTTCCCTCCCCTTCAACTCTTCTGCCAGAAGAAGGAGCCACTGGCTCCAAAAGCTTATGTTAAGTTAAACCTGTGTGTGTGTGTGTGTGTGTGTGTGTGTGTGTGTGTGTGTGTGTGTGTGTGTGTGTGTGTATGAGTTGTCCTGCCGCTGCTTGCTGAGTAGATATTTTTTATCTATCCAGTTACATTATATTGTCAAAAATTCATTATTTTTGTTGTTATAGAATTTATTCTGAAATATAAGTTAGTCAGTAATTTTAAATCACTGTATTTACATAAGGAATAGTGTGTGTGAAGAGCTTTCTAGAGGGATCAATATGTAATACTACATTTGTTAATCCCAGAATCAGTCTTTCACTCTGCAGCAGGAAGTGCACTGTCCTGAAATTTTCTGACATTTTGAAACTTTAACTTGCAGCTCTGCCTTTCACAGAAAGTGCTGTTACCAGCTGAGCAATCCAGGCATGATTCATGATCTGTCCTCACAGCTTTGCTTCCAGCAGTACCCCACCTCCCAAATGTCCCAACGTTGATCCCTGACCCACTACCCGGTTTTAATCTGCCAGAGACTTTAAATTTATTTGATAACTGCATAAATTGTAGATGGTCATAACCACCAGATCACAGTGTGTGCACTGTTAGACTCAGATTATTTAGTGTATTCAGTGTAATGAGTAGGAAATGGAGAATAAATTGATACTGTGGAAGTAGTTCATATTGATAAGAAAGCTGATGAGCTTTCTTAGGCCAACCAAAAGTAAAATGGGATAATTTAGTAGATGAGAGAGGAAGGAAAAATTGGCAAAAAGAATTGACTCTTGAATCTTTAAGTTTCCTAATTTGTCACATATTTATGTTGCTATTTTTGCATCTTTTTGATTGTGAATAAATACCATATTTACCCTCGTACGAAGAGCTTTTTTTTGTGAAATTCACCATTCGATGGGGAGGAGCAGGGTCTTCTTACATTCAAAGATTAATTTATTGCTGCTGAGGTCAACATTTTTATTTTGCGTAATAGATTAACATAGGGGTCGTCTTACAATTAAAAATGAAGATTTTTGCAGTTGAGGTCATATGCACATTTCTTTTGAAGAATTCAGAAGGGTTTGAGGGAGAACAGTTACGCCAGCTTGGCGGGGAACTAGGATGAGTGTAGAGAGGGGAATGATGATAAGGCAGCAAATTTCATTGTGGTGTGGGCCTTGGAATGTATACAGTGTACCTTGACTTTTTGTGAATGTCTGCCGGGTTCAAACTGCAGTTTGCCTGAATCCACTTGTAGTTAGAACTGAACTGACTACAAAATTGGACAAATATTCAACAATAATATACATTTCTGCTGGAGATGATAAAAATTTAGGTACGGACCAGTGGCATACCTGTGTGTTCAATGCAGCAGTGTTCTCAATGGTCATGTGAAATAGGATGGGAACAGAAGAGGGTTTGTCAGCTGCTGGTCTCGTGCATCTATTGAGAAAGTTGCTGGCAGACATGTTTGAAAGAAAGAGATGAAGGAATATTATCACATTCTCATGTCAATAGAGACGTGAAATCCACTATTTATTTGGGAAAAAGCAACTGTGTTAGCACGTCCTGTTCAGAGTTCCCACTGTAACCACAACTTTGGAAATCGCAACATATCCAGAAAAAACAGTACAGTACAGTGTGTTTGAAAAAGAGCTCCCTAGTTTTAATGTGTCCTAGAATCTGTACAAAGTGACATACACTATTCTAGTTTGTGGTGTTTGACTATCTACTCTCCAGGTTTGGTTCCCCTGCAGTTGGCAGGTCTGCTTGACCACGAGACAGCGCCAGTGCCGCCGCCCCCCTCCCCCCCCCCCCCCCTCCCCACACACACACACACACACACACACACACACACACACACACACACACACACACAAGTTCAGTTCAGTCCAGGCCTGCGTGCAGTGCAGTGCAACTCGGAAACAATGTGTACTCCGCAACAGAAAGCACAGTGTGTTATTTGGCTTGTGAAAACTGAGTCAGTTATAACTGTGCAATGTAATTTTAGGTGTCAGTATGGTGGTGAATCACCTACAGCAAAAACTATCCATCATTGGCTAAAGTTTTTCAAGGAAACTGATAGTGTTTTAAAAGAAAAATCACCAGGTGGACTGAGAACTTCTGATGATGATGTTGAACAGATCTGTGATTTGTGTCGTCAGAGCCTGAAAAAGTCATTGGCCAGATGTAGTCTACAATTAGGAGTGCGTAAAGGTACTGTGTATGATGATGTGTGTAAAAGACAAGTTGTGCGCCTACAAATTGCAACTGTTAACATGAAATAAAACCTACTGATAAAACAAAAGATATGAGTTTGCTGTTGACTTTCTACACTGAATTGATGATGATGATGTCAATTTTTTAAAAACAATTCTCTTTTCTGATGAGGCTACATTTCATGTCAGTGGAACAGTTAATCGTCATAACTGCAAAATTTGGGGGGCAAAGCATCCACATGAAGTTATTCAGAATCAACGTAATCTCTGAAAGTTAATGTCTGGTGTGGTTTGATGGAAGATTGTGTGATTAATCCTTTCATTTTCGTAGAAAAAACAATAAACGGGGGCATTAACAGTCACATGTTGACAGAGTATGTCTTTCCCCAAATGGACGATATTGAGGTGGAAAAGGGGCTTGTGTTTTTCCAACAAGATGGCACCCCATCTCATTACAGTAACCATGTGCCTGCAGGTCTTGTCACTTGCTTTCCAGGAAGGTGGATAGGCAGGGCTGGCCCAATATCTTGGCCACCACAAAGCCCACACTTAACCTCACTGGACTTTTTCTTTTGGGGCCACATGAAAAATGCTGTGTGGAGTGAAATGATCGGAGACATCAATCATTTACAGGAAAGAATCGTCACAGCGGTTGGGACAGTTACACTTGAAGGTGAATACATGGCGAGAAGAGGCATACCATCTTGACGAGTGCATGGCAACAAATGGATTCCACGTTGACATCTACTAGCATTAAACAAAACTTGAAGGAATTCTCTTTCATGATATGTACTCATTGATGTAATTATTCATTAATTTCCCCATTAAATTTATACTTAAAACTAGGGAGCTCTTTTTCAAACACCCTGTATTTGTGACAGCAAAGATTATAACTTTTATTGTGGCTCAAACATGTAAATACACTGCCTCTTTTCTCGCCTCTCATTTGATTAGGTAAAACTGTCATCTCAGGTAATCATGACAATGACTAAAAATAGTGATACCACAGGCAGAGATACTAAGCTAAAAAGGAAGTAAAGATATAAATTAATGCAAACCATTTCTTTTTATTTATTTTATATCTCATTGTGTTGTCAAAATGCAAGCAGTTCACAAATGCCATAAGCCTAGAACAACTGTAATGTTAACTTTTTTAGTCGTGTAAGTCATATCAGTAAAACAGTTTGTAATTTTCATTATTCAAAACATGTTAAGAATAATTTTTTCCCTAGGAGCCCCTTAAAAATTAATAAATAAATAAATAAACAAATAAATAAATAAATAAATAAATAAATAAAAAGTGGGGGGGGGGGGGAGAGATCTCATTCTCAAGGTAAATATGGTATACTATGTGTCAGTGTAATTGTTTTACAGGCTATTAATTGGCTGATTACTACAAAGGCTGGAAGAAGTTTCATCTTGCCCCAACACCTAGAGGCCTCTTTAAACTGTGCTGCTTCTGTAATACAAGATACCAACCTTTCAGCAGTGTTGGGCCAGACTCAACATGGCAGTTGGGTTGCCTCTGCTGTCAGTGGTTTGGTCCATTGCACTTTACATGTGCTTGAAGGATGTCAGTTACCTCATCTCCCTAGAAGCCAAGGTAAGTGAAAAGCAATAAATTTATGTGAGGGTAATTGTCAAAAGAATGAAGCAGTTTTACCTGTGTTCTTCTGTTTCAGCTCTTGGTCCTGCTCTGAAGATCCAGACATGCTTAGTATTGGCCATGCTTGTTGTCAAGATGGCTACAATGGTATTCTGGGCTTGAGCACTGCCATCTTGATGCCATTTAAAATTGTCCCTGAATTTCTTCTCAAACCTATAATGTAAGAACATTATAAACAACGTAATTACATAATCAAAACAAGCAGGTTTCATCAAATGTTGTCCAAACTATAATTAATTTGTCACGGTTGTTCCTTTTGCTTTATACCTCTTTGATAGATTTAATTAGGCATCTTTACTGCCAACACAGTTTGTAAATTAAGAAAGTGATTGACCTGTTTAAACTGAATTCATTCTTTCTTCTCCTGTCTGTCTGATACTTCCTTTGGTTTGGAGGTGTGCAGAGCAGTACATTAGAATAAATAATTTCTTACTCTTACGTTTATTTTTATGCAAAAAGTTATGGTTTTGAACATATGGTTTCTACAATGTAAAGTACTTCATAAAGTAACAATATTGCTTACAAACTTTTGTTAAAACTCAGTTTCTTTCTTATATTTGCAGACAGGAAAGTTTCTTTGTTCTAGGGGTAGGATTATGGCACACAATCTTATGAAAAACTCTTCAGTTTTTCTGATATTAATAAAATCCACCCCAATCGTTTTTAAGTTGCATGTCAAGAACTAAACCAGGGTTGCCACGGGTTCTGGAAATCAGGGAATTTCAAATGACAGGGAAACTTGAAAGGGGGATGGGGGGAGAGGTACCACTGGAAAAATCTTGTTTTTGTCTCAGTAGATAAAATGGTTAGTTTACTGAGGTGTGCAGCTGATTGGGTGCAGCTGAGTACATGCGCCGTTTCCCTACTCCCTCATTACTACTGCTTCTTCTCTTCCTACCACTCCCCTCAGCTTGCTGTCAGTGCTGCCACCACTTCTTGCCGCTAGCCTAGCAGCTGCCAACGAGGGGCAGGGAGGTGTGAGGGATGGTTTGTTTGGATCTGGTTCTCAGAGACTGTATACACAGTGGCCAGAGGAAGTGGTCATGAGCGCATGAGTTGTCTCTTGGTGATTGTGTGAATATGTGTGTCCTCTCGTTTTCTGACAAAAGCTATGGCTGAAAATGTAGTTGTGAGAGTGTGATTGTCTTTTCTACATGCCTGCCTGTGGCTCAGCAATCATCTTTACAGTGATTTGCTACCTATCCTCATCATTATTGATTCTAAGGGTTCCACGATGGGTCAAAAATGCAGCCTTTTCTGCGGGTATCTGTAATGGCTCGGGCATGCCGATCTGAAGCCATTCAGTTCCCACTAATGTGCAGGCCCTGCCCATCAGATCTAGTCTTACCATCTGCCTGCAGGCTGAGTCTGTTTGTATGTGGTGTAATGCAGCGGATTTTTATGGTTTATCCATGGATTCAGGACTGTGGTGCTCCTCAATAGGCCAGAGGCTGTAGGCAATGGGATTTCAGGAATTGCGACCATCTCGCCACAAGTACTTTGTACTGTGTAGCATTTTATAGACATTTTATTTGTTCTAGTACATTTTGGCACTTAAAAACATGTTAGAAAGTATGGACGATAAGAAGAAGAAAATTGTGTCAGTTGCTGGCGGTTTGTATGCTATGTACTCATGTATTTCTTGAAAGAAAAATCATAAAATACTTGTAAAATAACAGACATAACACAGTGGGTAATAATAGACAGTAAAAACCATAGTAGAACCAACATTTTATCAGCGGTCACCTACAGTGTTGGTTTACATAAATCTTTCCCCGCCTTGTACATTTCTTTCTCAACGCATACTTTTTTCTTAGGTTATTTCTGAAATCAGTGAAGGTATTTTAAATCTGTCTTGCAACTTCAAGAAAGTGCATATTTTTGTCATCAAATGTGTTTCATTTTATTGAAACAAAATAACGTCAGTGGTCTTAATGAAACAATCATACCATTTGGCTTGCTTTCTCCATCTAAAAACAGTTCATTACAGAAGATGTTGGTGTTAGTACTTAAGATTTTTGCTCACATCAGGAAACGCCATTTGCGTGCAAGTTTTTTTTAGATACTTCCTTGTTTGTAAAAACCGATTGTCAACTTACGCCTTAACTTACCCTTGATATCTGAAAATGTGTCAGGCAAAAATGCTAAAATATGTCTGGAAATCAGGGAATTTCATTTGGGGAAACTTGTGGCAACCTTGTAAATCTTTGGAGGACAAACGTCAAAGTGTTGTGAAAAATCAAAATGATAACCACTGCAGGTGACCTGGGTTTGAAACAAAAAACCAGTTTTCAATGTCTTTCACATTAATGTATTGTGTCAGTATTAGTTTCATCAGATTCATCTATGCATTTCATACAAAAAGTTAATCAGTCATCTACCATCATTTTCTTCAATCAGTACTATTTTATATCCATCTAATTTTAATTTCAATACCAGAAAAGGAAAGTTACTACTCACCATATAGCGGAGATGGTGAGTCGTGATAGGCACAATAAAAAGATTCTTTCGGCCATTAAGGCCTTTGTCAGCAGTAGACACACACACACACACACACACACACACACACACACACACACACACACACACACACACACACACACACACACACGCAACTTGCACACACGTCTGCAGTCTCAGAGAGCTGAAACTACACTGCGAGCAGCAGCACCAGTGCATGATGGGAGTGGCGACTGGGTGGGGGTAGGGAGGAGGCTGGGGCGGGGAGGGGGGAGGGATAGTATGATGGGAGTGGTGAACAGTAAGTGTTGCAGTTTAGACGGAGGGCAGGAGAGAAGGTGGGGACCGGGAGGGGGGCGGGGGGGGTGTTGTAAGTATCGAAAAAGAGAGAAATATAACAAAATTAAAACACTGGGTGTGGCGTGTGGCGGTGAAATGATGACAGTGTAAGTGCTGGAAGGGGAACAGGAGGGGGCTGGATGGGTGAGGACAGTGACTAATGAAGGTTGAGGGCAGGAGGGTTGCGGGAACGTAGGATGTGCGAAGTTTCCACCAGTGCAATTCAGAAAATCTGGTGTTGGTGGGAAGGATCCATATGGCACAGGCTGTGAAGCAGTCATGGAGATGAGGGATATCATGTTCAGCAACAGGGTGGTTCACTTGTTTCTTGGACAGGGTTTGTCGGTGGCCATCCATGCAGACAGACAGCTTGTTGGTTGCCATGCCTACATAGAATGCAACACACTGGTTGCAGCTTAGCTTGTAAATCACATAACTGTTTTCATAGGTAGCCCTGCCTTTGATGGGATAGGTGATGTTAGTGACCGGACTGGAGTAGGTGGTGGTAGGAGGATGTATGGGACAATTCTTGCATCTAGGTCTATTACAGGGGGTATGAGCCATGAGGTAAGGGAATGGTAGCAGGAGTTGTGTAGGGATGGACAAATTTATTGTGTAGGTTTGGTGGACGGTGGAATACCACTGTAGGAGGGGTGGGAAGGATAGTGAGTGGGGCATTTCTCGTTTCAGGGCACGACGAGAGGTAATCGAAACCCTGGCGGAGAATGTAATTCAGTTGCTCCAGTCCCAGATGGTACTGAGTTACGAGGGGAATGCTCCTCTGCGGCCGGACTGTGGGACTTTGGGAGGTGTTGGGAGACTGGAAAGATAAGGCACAAGAGATTTGTTCTTGTACAAGGTTGGGGGATAATTACAGTCAATGAAGGCTTCAGTGAGACCCTCGGTATATTTAGAGAACGACTGCTCGTCACTGCAGATGCGACGACCATGGGTGGCTAGGCTGTACGGAAGGAACTTCTTGGTATGGTATGGGTGGCAGCTGTCGAAGTGGAGGTATTGCTGGTGGTTAGTAGGTTTGATATGGACTGATGTACTGATGTAGCCATCTCTGAGGTGGAGGTCAACATCTAGGAAGTGTCTTGTTGGGTTGAATCGGACCAGGTGAAGCAAATGGGGGAAAAGTTGTTGAGGTTCTGGAGGAATGTGAATAAGGTGTCCTCACCTTCAATCCAGATAGCAAAGATGTCATCAGTGAATCTTAACCAGGTGAGGGATTTAGGATTCTGGGTTTTTAGGAAGAATTCCTCTAGGTGGCCCGTGAATAGGTTAGCATAGGATGGTGCCACGAGGGAGCCCATGGCCGTACCACGGATTTGTTTGTAGGTAATGCCTTCAAAGGAGAAGTAATTGTGGGCGAGGGTGTAGTTGGTCATGGAGACTAGGAAGGAGGTTGTTGGTTTGGAATCCATAGGGCATCTGGAAAGGTAGTGTTTGATAGCAGTAAGGGTATGGGCATCAGGAATGTTAGTGTACAGGGAGGTGGCATCAGTAGTGACGAGCAGGGCACCGTGTGGTAAAGGGAAAGAAACTGTGGAGGGTCGGTGGAGGAAATGGTTGGTATCTTTTATATAGGAGGATAGGTTCTGGGAAACAGGTTGAAGGTGTTGGTCTACAAGAGCAGCGATTCTCTCAGTGGGGGCACAGTAACCGGCCACAGTGGGGCGTCCTGAGTGGTTGGGTTTATGGACTTTAGGAAGCATGTAGAAGGTGGAAGTGCCGGGAGTGGTAGGGGTAAGCAGAGAGATGGACTCTGGGGAGAGGTTCTGGGATGGGCCTAAGGATTGGAGTAGTGACTGGAGATCCTGCTGGATTGCTTGAATGGAATCACTGTGCCATGGTTTGTAGCTGGAAGTATCTGACAGCTGACAGAGTCCTTCTGCCACATAATCCTTGCAGTTCAAAACAACAGTGGTGGAGCCTTTGTCTGTGGGTAGGATTATAAGATCAGGATCAGTTTTTAGATGGTGGACTGCGGTTCTGTCTGTGGATGTAAGGTTAATATGCATGTTGGGATTTGGGGAATGATGGTGAGGCAAGGTTCGAGGATAAGAAATTCTGGAAAGTTAACAGGGGGTGGTTTGGAGGCAGTGGGGGTGGATCACGGTTGGACGGAGGAGTGAACTGAGTTAGGCAGGGTTCAATATTGGTCTGTGGTTGAGTCTGAGTGGTCAGGTTGGTGGTGAAAAAATGTTTCCAGTGTAGGGACTGGGAGAAGGAGAGAAGGTCTTTAACTAGTTCTGCATGGTTGAAATTGGAAGTGGGCCAAAAGGTGAGGCCTTTGGAAAGGACTGATATTTCTGTGGGACTAAGGCTTCTGGAGGAGAGGTTCATGACTGTGTTGCAGGTCTGTTTAGGTTTTGGGTTCTGTGTAATGGTGGGAGGGAGTTTAGGAGGGTGGGGTAAGTGTAGTAGGTCTGCAAGACAGGCTTTGTCAGCTATGAGGGGGCGTGGGGGAGGTTTGGAGGTTGTTGTAGAAGTGGTGGACAGTGGTACTCCGAGGCGGGAGTAGGAAGTGAGCAGGATGGAGAGCTTTTTGAGGTGGTGTTGTGCATGTTGCTCTAGTGCCTGCAGGGCAAGAGTTTCAGTGTGTGTTATAGGTTCCAGGAATTTGGGATTACATAGCAGGAGAAATTTGTAGATGGAGAGAAGGTACTGCAAGGAGGATTGGGCTTGGTTGATATGGTTTTGCAGGACTATGTTGGTGAGGGCTAAGGATTGGCGGAATCTGAACAGGTGGAGGTCATTGTGGAAGGAGGGGTGGCCACCAGAGATGGGTGATTTGATGGTATGACCATTTGGGGGGATTTCATGAGCCAAAGAACAACACAGGAACAGTATGTGGGACAGATCTGGCTAGGGTAAGGGAACTTTTCTGTATTGATGCAGATGGAAGGAGCCAAGGATCCATGGTGGTGCAAAAATGTGAAAAAATATCTAAGAAAGTAGAATTATGTCCGAATAATTACGCACAAATACACCCAAATACATGTGAAAAGTACGAAAAGGGCGTAATGGATGCACAGGGGGAAAAAAAGTGATGCAGTCTGAGAAAGACGACGATAGTGGAAGGCGAAAACTCACTAAAATTGGCGAGAAGTCGCAAAGGTCAAAGTAGAGAATAACTAATCATTAATAAATGTATGTATATTGGTTTGAGGCGGATAAGCGTAAAGGAGGGGGACTGCAGATGTGACTGGATGAGGTGGATTTAGTGGGTGCAAACAGGGATAGAATGGAGAAAGTGTGGGGGGGTGGTGAGGGGTTCATACTTAGAGATGTAAGATCATGTGGCACTGGAAAAGTGCAGGAGATAACAAGCAAAAATATGGGAACTAACACAGGGAGTGTGATCAGTTTGAAGGTATAGGCTTAATTATATCGGCAGCAGTAATGTGGGACATAAGATGCTGCACCAACAATCAGCGTGGTCTTGAGTCCGTCTGTTGCACACGGCCGAGTCAGTTGATACAGTGTGGCTCATAAGTAGAGCGTGCAGAGCGGTTCGTAAGGCAACAAGAGAAACACAGGAAAGAAAAAAAAAGAAGGATGGACATTGAGTATAGCGATGCAAAAGAAAGTAGTTACAAAGGAAAACAGCACAGGGTTAGGATCAAAGAAAAGCCGTCAGGCGAAAATCAAACAATGGAAAATCCAGGATTTAAGTTTTTATTGTGCCTGTCGCGACTCCGCATCGCTGCTATATGGTGAGTAGCAACTTTCCTTCTCTGGTATTGTTACATTCCCTCCTGGATTTTCCATTGTTTAATTTTAATTTCAAGTATTGCATATGCATAAAGGAGGATAGTACACAATTACAAAAGTGGTTAATAACACGAGGCAAATTTTCAATCATTCTACACTGCTTGGCAAAAAGAGTGAAGCATGTGGAAGACATGGTCAAATGTCAGTGTAATTTCCAACATGTACACACCACCAATGGGTATGTAAATTATTAAAGTTATAATCCTGTGCAGCGTATAAAATGACCAACACAGTGCCTTAGTGTTGGTTGCGCTTAGTGTTGTTACCAGGACTGGTTGGGTATATAATGGGTTTGATGTTGGGTGGTCATTATAAAGGACATGGTGATGATGCCTACTCTTCAAGGACAGCATTATCATCATCTAGGAGAGACCAGAAGGGGCTTCATTGTTGTTCTCCATTTGGCCATCTGGTTGAATCCTGCAGTATCCAAATATGTGAGGTATTCGAATGTGACTGTTGGCTGATACTGGACTGCACAGGTATGTGAGGGCAGGCGTACTATCAGCAAGGTTTCGCTCAACTACATGTGAGAAACACAGGGGAGGATTGCTGTATTTTGCACCAAGCGTATCGTAACCCCTTCGCATCTGCGCCTACCATTTGACCGTTTGAGTACAACATTCTACTTCACCCTGAACCATTGTTTGGAGGCTAGCAGCAGCTGGACTAGGGAGTTACTGAACCATACGTGGGCCACCATTAACACACAGAGTGGTTCTATGAGCAGGAAGCATGGATTGCTGATGAATGGCATCATATTGTTTTCATCAGTGGCTCGCGGTTTTACAGTACTTCGAATGAACATCACTGGTGAGTGTGGTGGCTACCTGAGGTGGGGTCCCATACAATGATGTTACTCTTGGTGTCATGGTGCAAGGACCCATCGGATTTGAATTCAGGTCACAGCTGTTAGTGATTAAGGGAACTTTGGAGGCACAGTGGTACAGCACAGACGTCCCACATCCTCATATGTTCATCAGCTGTGACAGTATTGTGGTGCCATTTTCCAACAGGACAGTGTTCGTCCACAGAATACATATGTCTCCATGAACTGTCTGTATGGTTTTAAGGTACTCCCATGGCCAGCAAGATTCCCAAATTTGTCTTCAACAGAACATGTGAGTGTGAAGTCATCCCCACACCAGTGTCTGTATCCAGAATATCGAGGACCAGTCACAACAGTTACTTGTTGGCTCTTGCCACAGAAGAAGATACGATAGCTTTATGACATCCTTCCCAACCAAATCAGGACCATTGTCTGCAGGCCACAGAAGGTGCAATGTCATACTAGCAAGAGGGCTCATACTGACAAGTCCATTGTAAATTTGACTTGATTTTGTAATCACCAAAATAACAATAACAATATTATGAAAAGGATAGTTGCTACTCGCCATACAGCGAAGATGCTGAGTCACAGATAGGCACAACAAAAAGACTGACAGAAAGTGAGCTTTCGGCCAACAAGTCTTCATCAGAGACACACACACACACACACACACACACACACACACACACACACATGTGTGCGATCATGGTCTCCAGTTTTGTGTCTCTGTGTGTGTGTGTGTGTGTGTGTGTGTGTGTGTGTGTGTGAGAGAGAGAGAGAGAGGGAGGGAGGGAGGGAGGGGGGGGGGGGGGGTTGTGTTTGTGTGTGCATGTGCGTGGTTGTGTGCGTGTTTTCAATTTCCAACAAAGGCCTTGTTCGTTGAATGCTCACTTTCTGACAGTCTGTTGTGCCTTTCCTTTTCGCAATATTTTTGTAATCCATCCTGGATTTTCCATTGATGAAAATAACAATAACAACATTTTGTTTCATCCTCCCCTTCTGGGTGCTTCATTCTTTTTTTGTCAGGTAGTGTATATTGGCAAGTGCATAGTATTTATTCAAATTCTTTGCAAGAAATTCATGACAGTAAATTCCCCTCCTTGTGTTTAAAAAATTTAACAGCATTCCATATAGCATGTAAACTGTGTAGAGAGTGTTTTAGGACCTCAGTGTCAAACTTCGAGAAATGATAGGTCACACAAAGAGGATAATTATTTGTTAACGAACTTATAGTTTTAAATGTGTCCTTAAGGTTATAATAATGATTAACTAAAGTTGCACAAAAATTACTGTTTATTATTATTATTATTAGGCATGTTCTGGCAATAATTTATATGAATGGTTCAAGCTAGCTATCTTTCACCTCAATACAAACTGCATACCTTTGTATCAGTGCCTGTCCAGCTGTGGAGAGCTTGTCATGGTCCTGTCAGATTTGTTGGAATGCATCAGTGATTTGAACTATCAGCTCATTTCTAGTGGCTGTTTGAGTAACATAAACTGTACTCTTTACATGCCCTCAAAGAAAATAATCAAGTCAGGTGAATGTTTCAGCCACTCAGCAGCTCTTCCTCGACTTATCAAATGTTTCCCAAAATCAACAGTTAGCTGTGCTCACGCATCAACTCTGAAATGTGCTGGGACTCCATTATGCTATTACCAGAAGGCTCTAGGTGCAGCAAGAGGTAGATTGTCCAGCAATACTGGAAGTGTGCTCTGCAGGAACTGTTAGTAAGAGCTCCAGGTAACATAGGTGGCAGTATTACAGGATCTAAAAGATGATTATCCCCAATTCTTATCTTTACGTTTATGGAGAACCTTTATTGGTGTGATCTAACACTAACCACGTTCGAGTTCTCGTCATCCCAGATGTGGCTGTTCTTGCTGTTAAAATAACGTAAAGGAGGTGTCATATATAAATAAAACATGTGTGGAAGGCAACATCATCTGGTGTACAAACCACTGCACAGACTATGTAGGATGTGGTTAATCAGCTGGTTGTAAAACCTACACAATTTGAAGATGGTACATCTGTAGGTTGTACTCCCATATAATGGGCTGTAGCACATATACCACTTGAAGATTGATTGCTAAATTTATAGATCGCTTCACCCTCAAGTTCTGGTATTTTCACATCACATCTACCGGCACCAACATGCTTAGAATGTGAATCCCCTTTTTCTCATGTGTGTCCATGAATTTCTGCAAAGGTACTGTGTTGTGGGTGTCTTCTGTTAGGGAACCGATTTTCATAGATACAAAGAACTGGTCTTTCATTTCCCCTCATCTCACTGTAACACACAATCAAGTCAGTGAGCTCATCAAATCCATACTTGCTGTTACTAACAGCAAGAAAACCTGAATTCAGGACTAGTAAGACGCGCTACACTGAAGGTAAAGTATTACAAGAATGCAAGCTGAATGCAGCACTGGTAAGATGCAGTCTGGTGAAACTATTACAACACAAACTGATTGCTGGAACTGGTATGACTTCTCAGAATAACAATCTCACTAGGAGCTGTGCAGCGGGTTGCTAGATGGTGGTGCCCATCATGACCGTGCGCATAACTCATAAAGAGTGGACAAAATATATGAAATGTGATCAGAAAGTAATGGAAATTTTTGCTTGTCATAAAGTATCTGTATTTATTCATGAACATCAACTTTGTCCCCCTTAAATATAATAATTTTGTACCAACACTTTTTCTGGCCTTGGAAGCAGTTGTGGAACTCACTTTTCGTTATGGTTTGAATTCCTTCAGTGATTCTGTTTTTATCTCATCAGTGGTGGCAAAATGATGGCCTTTTGTGGTTCTCTCCAGTCTCAAGAATAGAAAGAAGATATAGAGGCTGAGACAACATAATGTTTTTTTTTTTTTTTTTTTTTTTTTTTTTTTTTTTTTTTTTTTGCCACAAAAATCATGAACAAGCATTGAAGTGTGAACAGAAGCATTATCATGATGCAATTTCCAAGAGTAGTTTTTCCACAGTTCTTGTCATTTTCTTTGGGCTGCTTCACGGAAATGGTGCCTAACTTCCAGGCAGTGTTTGTTATTGACCGTGTAATATAAGGCAGGAATACATGATGCACTGTCCCATTGTAATCAAAGAATACAGTGAGAAGGACCATCACATATGACTGAACTCGTCAAATTTTTTTTCGGTCTTGGACCTTCAGGTAGTTTCCACTGGGATCATTATACCTTGGTTTATACATCACACCCGTAAACTCATGTTTCATCACCCCTTACAATCTTCTTTAGAAGTTACGGTTTGTTGTTGACTTCATTCAGCAATTTCCGACTGAAGTCATTTTTGGTCGAAATTCAACAATATAGGAAAAAACTATGCTGCTACGTACTTCATCCTCAAAAAAAAAAAAAAAAAAAATGCTTGGCATGAGCCAAAGAATATGCCGACATCACTACCAACCTCTTTGATGGAGGTTCAGGCATTTTCCAGAACCATTTTCTTTACTTCTTCCATCTTGCCATCAGTAATTGAAGTGGTAGGGCACCAGGGCAGTTATCATCTTCAACATCTTCTCAACCCTCTTTGAAACATTTATACCACTCATAAATTCTCATCTTACTGATAGTATATTCACCAAAACTCACAGTCAACATTTCAAATGTGGTGCTGCACTTAATTCCATTTTTCAAGCAAAATTTAATGAATATTGTTTGATCCATCTTTTTCTGAAGTATAAATTAATGAAGCACTCCAAAGCACACACAGATTTTTCGACTGTCAGCAATGGATGAAGTATTCAAAACAGTTGAAAATACAAGCATACATCAGGAACATGTGTACCAGCAAGATAAAACATATTTTGAAAATTGAGTGTATAAAGCCTGTGAAATAAAAAATTCCCTATACTTTTTGATCACACCTCATATATATTCTGTAATGAAAGCAAATTGTCATCTTTGTGTGATCTAGCATCCCTCAATGTTAAACACCTTGTAGATCATAGTAACAGCTTATAATAACTTCAATATTAAAAAGTTTTCATGAGGCAAGCCCACATCATAAAAAGAGGAACATTTTAGACTACGTAAGGTGAGATATAGATATGAGGTAGTTGAATTTTACATCTTTTGAAAGTTAAGTTTTTCTTTTAGTAGAAGTTGCTTTTTATACCTTCTACTTGTATATATATATCAGCTATTCATATTCACACTTGCCCCATTTCTTCTCCACTGATGATATTGGATTTTATCTAAGAGCCTAATTTGTTTTTCAAATGTATTGTGTTATTTTTATTTTGCAAAAAAAGCACTTTGTTTTCTGTTTAGGAAACTAATAGTGTGTTTATCGCGCATGCCCCTAATCAACTCGTACGTTATCACACCACCGGATGTCTGGCGACATGGATGGCAAGTGGAACTGAACGGACCAGCAAAGACTCATGTCCCACCAATCCCTGTGGAGTACCTTCAGGATATTGATTTGTTGCAGCAGCTAATTTTCCGGTTTGTACTGATCTCTTACTGAAATTTGTGAATATTGACTCATTAATTATTTTAGGTACTTTGCAAGTGTTTGAGCTTATCGGTTATGTTCTACTCAATAGCGCACACATATATCTACCTCTACACCTGCAGCTACAGTTATAGGTACTCCAGACCACAGTGAAGTGCATGGCGGAGGGTACTTAACAAAGTACCACATTTTAGGGTTTCTTTCCATTCGAGTAGCATATGGAGTGCAGGAAGAAAGGCTGTGTAAATCCCTCTGTGCATCCTGCAGTTAGTTTCACTATTTCTTCAAGGCCCCAACAGGGGTGGTGGTGGTGGTGGTGGTGGTGGTGGTGGTGGTGTTGGTGTTGGTGTGTGTGTGTGTATGCGCACTGAAGAATATCTCTGAGGTTCTTCACATAATACCGCTCCTTGAAACTCTGTAAATTGGTGTTTGTGAGATAGTTGGTGCCTGTCTTCAAATTCGAGCAAATTTAGATTTTTCTATATTTCCATGATTCTCTCCTGCGACTGAATTAAAACTGTAAATGTTAACAGTTCATGTTCTCTTCTTTGTATATGTCCTGTATCTCCAGTTACTGCTGTTTGGTATATGTCCCACAGATTTGAGCAGTAATCTTAGATGGGACACAAATGATTTGTAAGCAGTTGAATCCATTCCGTTTCTTATATCTACAAATTGTCTCGCCAGATTATTTACATGAGTTGACAGGTTCCACTTGTGACTCATTTATGTTATAGTCAGAGGATACTACCTTTTGTAATTTTATTAAGTGTTGTACAGTTTTACATTTATGAATATTTAAAACAAGTTCCCATAGACCCTACAGTTTTCAACCATATGCCATAAGTCTGGGAAGTCACAGGCTAGTTTGTCACAGGATCTTCAAAGTCTCTGGTTCAAGCCTTCCACTCAGCTCAGACTGGGAAGTCCCAATCAGTTCTGGGACCAGTGCTGCAGATTATGAGCTCCATTGAAAGCCTGTAAATGAGGCTGGTCTTCTGAACCTTCTCTGCCAGACGCTGGAATGATTAAGGTTTGACACCATACTCAAAACACACCATCATGTGTTCCAACATGTGCCATAACCTGAAGTTGGGTGCACCTTTTTCCCTTGACATTTGTCAGAATGGCCTCTTCAGAATGCTGAATTTGACCTCCAGAAATACACCAAGAGTGTGCAAGACAATCCTTCCTTGTCCCTAGCTGCCATTTCCGTAAAGGGCTCCATGGTTTGCTGTATGTCCAAACCACTGACAGTTAACAGATTCCTTCCCTTTCCCACTTACTTCCTGTGACATGGGTCAGAGCAGGCTTCTCAACTGGTGCAGTGTGCCTCACTCGCTCAGGTTCAGTTCGAGTGGAGGACAGCCCCTCAGGCTCGTTGGCTAGGTGGATGGATGAAGTGCCTCGAGTTTTCCCATTTCTGTCCTTCCTCAGTACAGGGCCACTAGATCTACCACTGACATGCCACTTGCAATAAAGTGGGTGAGCGGTATTAAATTCTGTACTTTCTTCAGAGGAGACATTATTCATTATAGAGGATTGTACTTGCAAGTTCTGTTTGAGATCTGAAACTACAACAATACAATACTCAAGAAAGCTGTATGTGTAAATAATGAGATAAAAACTAAGGATTTAAGTTACAAATTCCTTGGTGCTAACTTTGAGTTCTGAACTTTTGTCAAGGCTATGCTCATTAATGGATTCAGGTAACAATGCAAAAAGGAGCGCAGTTGTACAACAGATGTTGCCCCCAACACTACTGCTGAAGTGTGAAAGTAAATGGAACTCAGTGCGATAGTTATAATGTGTATAAAACACAATATTGCAAAGCAGCAGTTCATTTTGTAAGAGTTAAGTTTACATCATAATCATAAAATTCCAGACACTGCCTTTTGTAAAAACAGTTCAGTGAGTGAAAAACTGGAAATGTTGCACTAATCATACAAATACTTTCACTGCAATGAGAAGAAAACAAGTTTCTGAAAATACATTGGTGCAAAAGTTTATTCAAATGAACTACTGTAGCTTATTGTTCATTACGAAGTATTTTACATGTAACTATCATTAAGTGCCAAAAATATGAAATTAGGGACTATGTAGATTTGAAGAAGGATACTGATGCTATAATTTTCTAAGAAGCACAAATTTAGTTTACTATTAATGATACAGGGTGTTTATAAATTAGTTATACAAAATTAACCGTTGATTGTGAAAAAGATAAATAACTTACAGGAAAGTTTGATACAGCACTAAATGCAGTGCATCTTCTAAATTTTTATTTAAACAAATGTTCAGTGTGGGTCTCATCTGTAATCATTTTCCTGCCAAATCCTATGAAACAAGTCTTGATGTATGGTGGCAACTATTTGTGTTATCCATTGTCACAGCCCATTGACGTTTCCCAGATGCAGAGGAACGAACACTCAGTCTTTAATGTAACCCCATACATAGAATTCGGCTGAAGACAAATCAAATGATTGTGGTGGCCAGGATGTTCTTTTGCCATGTCCAGTCCAAGTCAGCAAATTCTTACAGAGAAATACAACAACTTCCCAAAGATAATATGGAGGTGCGCCATATTGCTGTAATATAAATTCTGTGTCCATATCCTGTTGTAATTGTGCCAGTTAATAGATGACTTGGCAAAAAGGTAAGGACTATAAATCTTGTTACAGCTTACAACGTAAAAAACAATTACTATAGATAAGGTCCCTACATGTTTGAACCAAGTTATGTAGTTTCTGCTCACTCCATATCTGAACATTATGCCGATTCAATTTACTGCAGGTATAGATGGTGACTTCATCACTGAACTCAACTTTATTAAGAAAATCATCTTCAGTCTGCACTTTGTTAAACATTCCTACACAAAACTCAGCTCACTTTTCCTTTTCTCATTCTCTTAAAGCTTGCAGTAGTTACAGTTTGTAGGGTCTGAATGACAGTTGTTTCCTTAATACCTTCCACATTGAAAAGCTAGGTGTATTCAATTCTAAGCTGACATGTCTCATTACCCAGACTACAAATTTAAGACTGTGGAGCTCGTTCAGTTGGTGCATCAGAGACTACAGGCCAACATCAACCCGACATCCTATGTGATACACAACCAATTTATAGCAGTTTGCCTTTGAGGTGGTGGCTTGCAGTATGTAGTTTTGTATTGTCTCTGGATTGTAACAGTGGACTTGGGTTCATTAAACCATAAAAAATCTTGTGCACACTCTGCACTGTTACACTACTGCATGATGACTGTGGGAATAATCCATTCACACATGCCATCTAGCTGGGATGTTGGGAACTGACCATGTTAGGTGGGAATAAAATTTGAAGATATACTGCATTCACCTTCCCCCATGAACCATGGACCTTGCCGTTGGTGGGGAGGCTTGCGTGCCTCAGCAATACAGATAGCCGTACCGTAGGTACAACCACAACGGAGGGGTATCTGTTGAGAGGCCAGACAAACGTGTGGTTCCTGAAGAGGGGCAGCAGCCTTTTCAGTAGTTGCAAGGGCAACAGTCTGGATGATTGACTGAGCTGGCCTTGTAACAATAACCAAAATGGCCTTGCTGTGCTGCTACTGCGAACGGCTGAAAGCAAGGGGAAACTACGGCCGTAATTTTTCCCGAGGGCATGCAGCTTTTACTGTATGATTAAATGATGATGGCGTCCTCTTGGGTAAAATATTCCGGAGGTAAAATAGTCCCCCATTCGGATCTCCGGGTGGAGACTACTCAAGAGGATGTCGTTATCAGGAGAAAGAAAGCTGGCGTTCTACGGATCGGAGCGTGTAATGTCAGATCCCTTAATCGGGCAGGTAGGTTAGAAAATTTAAAAAGGGAAATGGATAGGTTAAAGTTACATATAGTGGGAATTAGTGAAGTTCGGTGGCAGGAGGAACAAGACTTCTGGTCAGGTGACTACAGGGTTATAAACACAAAGTCAAATAGGGGTAATAATGAATAGGAAAATAGGAATGCGGATAAGCTACTACAAACAGCATAGTGAACGCATTATTGTGGCCAAGATAGACACGAAGCCCATGCCTACTACAGTAGTACAAGTTTATATGCCAACTAGCTCTGCAGATGATGAAGAAATAGATGAAATGTATGATGAAATAAAAGAAATTATTCAGATAGTGAAGGGAGACGAAAATTTAATAGTCATGTGGACTCTGACCACAATCTATTGGTTATGACCTCTAGATTAAAACTGAAGAAACTGCAAAAAGATGGGAATTTAAGGAGATGGGACCTGGATAAACTGAAAGAACCAGAGGTTGTACAGAGTTTCAGGGAGAGCATAAGGGAACAATTGACAGGAATGGGGGAAAGAAATACAGTAGAAGAAGAATGGGTAGCTTTGAGGGATGAAGTAGTGAAGGCAGCAGAGGATCAAGTAGGTAAAAGGACGAGGGCTAGTAGAAATCCTTGGGTAACAGAAGAAATATTGAATTTAATTGATGAAAGGAGAAAATATAAAAATGCAGTAAATGAAGCAGGCAAAAAGGAATACAAACGTCTCAAAAATGATATCAACAGGAAGTGCAAAATGGCTAAGCAGGGATGGCTAGAGGACAAATGTGAGGATGTAGAGGCTTATCTCACTAGGGGTAAGATAGATACTGCCTACAGGAAAATTAAAGAGACCTTTGGAGATAAGAGAACCACTTGTATGAACATCAAGAGCTCAGATGGAAACCCAGTTCTAAGCAAAGAAGGGAAAGCAGAAAGGTGGAAGGAGTATATAGAGGGTCTACACAACGGCGATGCACTTGAGGACAATATTATGGAAATGGAAGAGGATGTAGATGAAGATGAAATGGGAGATACGATACTGCGTGAAGAGTTTGACAGAGCACTGAAAGACCTGAGTCGAAACAAGGCCCCCGGAGTAGACAACATTCCATTGGAACTACTGACGGCCTTGGGAGAGCCAGTCCTGACAAAACTCTACCATCTGGTGAGCAAGATGTATGAAACAGGCGAAATACCCTCAGACTTCAAGAAGAATATAATAATTCCAATCCCAAAGAAAGCAGGTGTTGACAGATGTGAAAATTACCGAACTATCAGTTTAATAAGTCACAGCTGCAAAATACTAACTCGAATTCTTTACAGACGAATGGAAAAACTAGTAGAAGCCGACCTTGGGGAAGATCAGTTTGGATTCCGTAGAAATACTGGAACACGTGAGGCAATACTGACCTTACGACTTATCTTAGAAGGAAGATTAAGGAAAGGCAAACCTACGTTTCTAGCATTTGTAGACTTAGAGAAAGCTTTTGACAATGTTGACTGGAATACTCTCTTTCAAATTCTAAAGGTGGCAGGGGTAAAATACAGGGAGCGAAAGGCTATTTACAATTTGTACAGAAACCAGATGGCAGTTATAAGAGTCGAGGGACATGAAAGGGAAGCAGTGGTTGGGAAGGGAGTAAGACAGGGTTGTAGCCTGTCCCCGATGTTGTTCAATCTGTATATTGAGCAAGCAGTAAAGGAAACAAAAAAAAAAATTAGGAGTAGGTATTAAAATCCATGGAGAAGAAATAAAAATGTTGAGGTTCGCCGATGACATTGTAATTCTGTCAGAGACAGCAAAGGACTTGGAAGAGCAGTTGAACGGAATGGATGGTGTCCTGAAGGGAGGATATAAGATGAACATCAACAAAAGCAAAACGAGGATAATGGAATGTATTCGAATTAAGTCGGGTGATGTTGAGGGTATTAGATTAGGAAATGAGACACTTAAAGTAGTAAAGGAGTTTTGCTATTTGGGGAGCAAAATAACTGATGATGGTCGAAGTAGAGAGGATATCAAATGTAGACTGGCAATGGCAAGGAAATCGTTTCTGAAGAAGAGAAATTTGTTAACATCGAGTATAGATTTAAGTGTCAGGAAGTCATTTCTGAAAGTATTTGTATGGAGTGTAGCCATGTATGGAAGTGAAACATGAACGGTAAATAGTTTGGACAAGAAGAGAATAGAAGCTTTCGAAATGTGGTGCTACAGAAGAATGCTGAAGATTAGATGGGTAGATCACATAACTAATGAGGAAGTATTGAATAGGATTGAGGAGAAGAGAAGTTTGTGGCACAACTTGACCAGAAGAAGGGATCGGTTGGTAGGACATGTTCTGAGACATCAAGGGATCACCAATTTAGTATTGGAGGGCAGCGTGGAGGGTAAAAATTGTAGGGGGAGACCAAGAGATGTATACACTAAGCAGATTCAGAAGGATGTAGGTTGCAGTAGGTACTGGGAGATGAAGAAGCTTGCACAGGATAGAGTAGCATGGAGAGCTGCATCAAATCAGTCTCAGGACTGAAGACCACAACAACAACAACTGCATTCACTGCTGTACCAAACATTTCTGTAAGTTATTTGCCTTTTGCACAATTAAAGGTTACTTTTGTATAACTAATTTTTAAACACCCTATGTATTAGGTATTTTGTTTGGCACCCACAAATGTTTGAAGATACACAGTATATCACGATGCATGCAAGCCTTGATACAATCAGTGAAAAATTATAGGAAGGTGATTCATAAAGTAAAATATTAAAATTTAGGCTTTGGGATTGGATCTATGCGGCACACACAATCCCACATAAAGAAAAATACAGTGGGATGTCCAGTTTGGAATAACAACAGCAATGATAGGTTGCTACTCTCCACATCGAGGAGTCATTAAGTCTCAGATGGGCACAATGACAAAGAAAAAGAAAAAGCCAGGCAGTCGTTATTTTATGATGCCTTCAGCTGACATTTTCTTTTTCATGGTGCCTGTCTGTGACTCATCCTCTCTTTTCTGTGGTGACTAGCAACTTATCCTTTTCTTATTGTTGTTATTCTGTAAATGAAAATACAGAAGTTTGAATATATATGTAAATAAACATGCAAAACACATTTTGCTAATTGGGATCAAACTGCAGGAAATGATCCCTGAGAGGATAAGCAGCAAAAAAGCTCATGTTGACATAGTAGCTGGAAGTGCATTCCTAGGGAGGTACACACACTTGCAGGTGGAGATAAAAGATCTTTGACAGTGCAAGCTGCAGTGATTGAGAATACACATCAACACACTAACAAGTGGGAACTGATACATAAAAGACCAGTTTGGAAGACATATTGTACAGTTCAGTACCACAACTCTCGGTTATTAATGGCAAGTGATCCACTAGGTTCCAATTAACAGGGTAATTATAATGTCAAAACTAGTAATAATTACTTCATGATTAATATAAATTGTAACTATAGAATTCAATCAGTTGGTAAGCGAGCTGCAGCTGCTACAAACTTGGCAAAACTTGTTTAGCTAAGCATACATGGAAGACTATATCAGTCACATGTAGTGCTATGAGTGGTTTAAGCATTTTCAAGAAGGCATAATGTTGTTGGTGACAGTCCCAATCCTGTACGACCTAGCAGGTAAACAGATGATGACTATGCCAATAGAGTTCCTGCTGTGATTTGCAGAAATCATCATATAACTGTTCGAGAAGTTTCTGAAGAATCCTAGCGTGAGGGATTCTGTGTGCCGAAAGGGGACTGAATTGTGGGGAAACCGGACTTGGATTTTGCATCATCAGAATGCACCAGCACATACACCATTCCTTTTCTGCAGCTATCTAATAACAAATTACATTCCCTTTGTGCCCCACCCACGATATTCTCCAAACCTAGCCCCAGCAGACTTTTTTCTGTTCCTCAAACTTAAAACTTTGTTAAAGAATGTTTTCTGCAAACCATAGAGGAGATTCAGGGCGATGGGTACTACCCTGCCCCCTCCAACCTCCCTCCCTTTTTTTCCCCCAACACATTTTGTGTGCAGGCACTCGTGTGATTTCATTTATACTTGTTCACACTAACTTGGTCTGCTTGCATGTTCAATCAGTGATATTCAATGAATGACAATCCCAGGTGTTGTTTCTTTACTTTTTTTCACTCTAGTGTTACGCTTCTGGGTTGGATCAATCGCCAGCAGTTTGAAGAAACGTGGGTCGCTCTCTTAAGTGTTTTAAGCATGAGCCCGTCTGAAAATACTGGACCTGAGGAGTCAGCAGTCATGATCCAGGTGAGCCAACATGAATATTATTGTGTAATAATCTAATCCTAGTGTTTGATATGTGGTCCAACCTCATTTTCTGTGATTTCTCAGCAGGTACTTGAAATTTTGTTTGCAATGTATAGATTAAGCCTACCCAAACAAATACTGCTCATCTGCTCATCACACATTTCATGTATTGCCCAGTGTCAATGGAAAACCAGAGTTTATTTCTCATTACAGACAAAATGCTTTTTAATGTGGCACTTTGTAATATGCTCATTCAGTAGAGTGATCCCAAAACACACTTGTGGATATTCAGTTAAATTATAATGGCATGTCCTCTACCACTCTTGTTATATCTGCAGACATTTGTTATTTTCTTCTTACCTTATCCAACTTGCCCCATTTTGTGTGCCAGCAAGCATCCCACTGTGTCAGCTGCCACTAAGCAACAGTACTATTCAGTCAGTTCTGGAATATCACTTATTCTTTGTGTTTCATTCAACCATAAATTGCACTATTTTGTTGAAGTGATACATAAAATTTCACTTTAAAAAACACTTTACCTGTAATGAGAAACAAATGAATTTTTCCTTTGCACTAGGCACTGTCTGAAAGATGTGATGAGGAGTATTTGTTTGAGCTGTCTCTGTCAACAGATTACAATAGCAAATTTGGAAACAGCATCTGCCAAACACCAGAGAAAATGCACTGATGACGTTAGGAGAAGCACTCATTATACTGGTAAACGTGTAGTAATCCTTAATTGAAATTGGAATTTATTATACCAAAAAATATGATATACAAAAGAAACAATGGAAGCACTGATCAGTGGATAAGCTCAGAACAAAAATGTAACCCATGTGATTATGAGTTTGCATTATTCTTTAGAGCACACATATACACACTATTGTTGTGACATTCCGGCATAATGTAGTTCTTCTTCATCATTTTCTAACTCTGCTCCATTTGTTATAGGTCTAGGATACTATTGTGGGAGAATGGGAGTAAGAAATTTCGTTACATAACAAAATACCCAGTGGAGGTTACAGTTTAGTTACAGTGATTAGACAATGTAGCTGTGTGTTCTCTGTAAAAGACTACAACTTCATAAGTTGAGCAGTTATATGCAAGGTTTTTTAAATATGTATGTACACTGTTCAAAGCCTACAGTATTCAGTGAGTGTGTGTGTCTACTCATTCCAGTGTCCGTCTCTTCAGGATTGATAGGTAACAAAAGGTAATGGGAAAGACCCATAGGTTCATTTTAATACCACAGAGCTTTCAACGCTTTACTGGGCATGGCCCTATTGGAAGTAGTAAGCTTTTGCTATCCACTGACCTTTCAGCTGACTTACCCGGACTGTTATAGGAAACCTACATTTCATTGTGGACTCTGAACTGTGATATTCATTCAGCTGTTTGTCTTTTTTTCCCAAGGTTGCTTTAGTTTTCCTACAGACTCCATTTCTCTTTCCTATAGCTTGCCATTTCTCTATAGTTTGGCAGTTCTGGTCTAGTCATTCCTACTTTGAAATTTTGCACTGATTGTCAGTCTAATTGTTGTAACATCACATAATCTCCTACTTGGTTCTGGAATTTATTTCGGGTGGAAACTTCTTAGTCCCATGAGGTGAATGCATTTCTTGACTGCGAACAACATGAAAGTGTTTTATGTAAACTGGCATTGTATGATAAATTCCATATGGTAATAGATGACTTCAATCAAAGTGCAAGCTGTACATGAAATAAGACAACATATTGACTACCAATTTTGTGAAACATTGTCTGTGGAAAACAGCAGTCTGTAAAACTATAATAAAATTATTTCAATGAAAGTAGTCTTGATGACATATAACAATTTTAGAGAGGAAAGTTGCTACTCACCATAAAGCGGAGATGCTGAATCATGATAGGCACAACAAAAAGATTCACACAATTATAGCTTTTGGCCATTAAGGCCTTTGTCAGCAGTACACACACACACACACACACACACACACACATACACACACACACACACACACACACACACACACATGTCTGCAGTCTCAGACAACTAAAACCACACTGCGAGCAGCAGCACCAGTGCATGAAGTGAGTGGCAACTGGGTGGGGGTAAGGAGGATGCTGGGGCAGGGAGGGGGAGGGATAGTGATAGTATGGTGGGGGTGGTGGACAGTGAAGTGCTGCAGTTTAGACGGAGAGCAGGAGAGAAGGTGGGGGGGGGGGGGGGGTGTAAGTACTGGAAAGGAGAGAAATATAAAGAAATTAAAAGACTGGGCATGGCGGTGAAATGACGGCTGTGACAGGGAGGGGGCTGGATGGGTGAGGACAGTGACTAATGAAGGTTGAGGCCAGGAAGGTCAGGGAATGTAGGATGTATTGCAGGGAAAGTTCCCACCAGCACAATTCAGAAAAACTGGTGTTGGTGGGAAGGATCCATACGAAACAGGCTGTGAATCAGTCATGGAGATGAGGGATATCATACTTCGGGGTACCCCTACCACTCCCCGCACTCCTACCTTCTACATGCTTCCTGAAGTCTATAAACCCAACCACCCAGGACGCCCCATTGTGGCCGGTTACTGTGCCCCCACTGAGAGAATCTCTGCTCTCGTAGACCAACACCTTCAACCTATTACCCAGAACCTAACCTTCTATATAAAAGATATGAACCGTTTCCTCGACCGACTCTCCACAGTTCCGTTCCCTTTACCACACAGTGCCATGCTCGTCACTATTGATGCCACCTCCCTGTACACCAACATTTCTAATGCCCATGGCCTTACTGCTATTGAACACTACCTTTCCAGATGCCCTATGGATTCCAAACCAACAACCTCCTTCCTAGTCGCCATGACCAACTATTTTCTCACCCAGAATTACCTTTCCTTTGAAGGCATTACCTACAAACAAATCCAGGGTATGGCTATGGGCACCTGAATTGCACCATCCTATGCCAACCTATTCATGGTCCATCTACAGGGATCCTTCCTAAACACCCAGAATCCTAAACCCCTAACCTGGTTCAGATTCATTGATGACATCTTTGCTATCTGGATTGAATGTGAGGACACCCTATCCACATACCTCCAGAACCTCAACAACTTCTTCCCCATTTGCTTCACCTGGTCCTACTCCACCCAACAAGCCACCTTCCTAGACGTTGACCTCTACCGCAGAGATGGCTGCATCAGTACCTCCGTCCATATCAAACCTACTGACCGCCAGCAATACCTCCACTTCGACGGCTGCCACCAATTTCATACCAAGAAGTGTCCCTTCTGTACAGCCTGGCTACCCATGGTCATCACATCTGCAGTGACGAGCAGTCCCTCTCGAATCATACCGAGGGTCTCACTGAAGCCTTCACTGACCATAATTATCCTCCCAACCTTGTAGAAAAACAAATCTCCCGTGCCTTATCTTTCCAGTCTCCCACCACCTCCCAAGGTGCCACATTTCGGCTGCGGAGGAGCATTCCCCTCATAACTCAGTACCATCTTGTAATGGAGCAACTGAATTACGTTCTCCGCCAGGGTTTCCCTTACCCCTGGTCGTGCTCTGAAACGAGAAATGCCCCGCCCACTATCCTTCCCACCCCTCCTCCTGTGGAATTCCACCGTCCACCGAACCTACAAAATATATTCGTCCATCACTACACAACCCCTGCTCCAAACCCCTTACCTCATGGCTCATACCTCTGTAATAGACCTAGATGCAAGACCTGTCCCATACATCCTCCTACCACCACCTACTCCAGTCCGATCACTAACATCACCTATCCCATCAAAGGCAGGGCTACCTGTGAAACCAGTCATGTGATTTACAAGCTAAGCTGCAACCATTGTGCTGCATTCTATGTAGGCATGACAACCAACAAGATGTCTGTCTGCATGAATGGCCACCAACGAACTCTGGCCAAGAAACAAGTGAACCACCCTGTTGCTGAACACTCTACCGAACATGATATCCATCATCTCCATGACTGATTCACAGCCTGTGCCATATGGATCCTTCCCACCAACACCAGATTTTCTGAATTGCGCTGGTGTGAACTTTCCACATCCAACATTCCCGTAACCTTCCTGCCGTCAAACTTCATTAGTCACTGTCCTCACACATCCAGCCTCCTCCCTGTTCCCATACCAGCACTACACAGCTTTCATTTCACCGCCACACCGTCTTTTAATTTTATTATATTTCTCTCCTTTCCACTACTTACCCCCCCCCCCCCCCCCCCCCTCACACCCCCTCCCCTCCCTCTCTCCTGCCCTCCGTCTAAACTGCAGCACTTCACTGTCCGCCACCCCCACCATACTATCCCTTCCCCTCCCCGCCCCAGCCTCCTCCTTACCTCCACCCAGTTGCCACTCCCATCATGCACTGGTGCTGCTGCTCGCTGTGTGGTTTCAGTTGTCTGAGACTGCAGACGTGTGTGCAAGTTGTGTTTGCGCGCGCGCGCGCGCGCGCCTGTGTGTGTGTGTGTGTGTGTGTGTGTGTGTGTGTGTGTGTGTGTGTGTGTGTGTGTGTACTGCTGACAAAGGCCTTAATGGCCGAAAGCTATAATTGTATGAATCTTTTTGTAGTGCCTATCGTGACTCACTATATGGTGACTCACTATATGGTGAGTAGCAACTTTCCTCTCTAATATTGTTACTTTCCATCCTGGATTTTCCATTGTTCTTGTTAATTTCATGTATGGTTTCAGTCTCGTACACGGTCATCATCACACCATTTTACTCTGTGAAAAAGAGTAATACACATTCTTAAAGGTCAAAGGAATTGAATAAAATCAGAAGAATAAATTAATATTATAGTGTGGCTGGTATATCCTAGGTGACAGCAGGAGACGATGGCATGAAACTGCCACCATTGAGGTCTGAAGAATGCTGCTGAATAAAGCTCAGTCACTGGTAGTTTAATAGTGAAAACTCTGGTCTCCACCTTTGGCATAATATCACTAGTAACCATTGGTAATGACATGTGATTGTATTCTATGGAATCCATTTATAAAATAGGTAATTACCAAAAACTTGGTCAAAGAGTGAACAGCAAAGGAAGTATTTAAGTTTTACGTAAAAGGCATGCATTATAAAAAGTTAAAAACAGAGAAGACCTCATTATCCCCTGAAATTGGTTCATTTAAACGTATGCTGCCCTCCATGGTGCATACGAAATGTGGTTGGTATGACGCCAACTGGTAACAATAGAAACGAAATGTGTTCCTGAGATATTTATGTATGCTTATATGTACAATTAGCTGTCTGTTGATTGCTAAGGTTAAATAGATCTCATGTTATCATTTAAAAGGTCAAGACACTGTTTGCCAGTAAAATGAAATATAAAACGCACATTTTACAGAAGTGAGGCAAGATTTTGCAAATGCTACATACATTTATGCATCAAGAATGCAAAATAATTTCAAATCATAAGTGAATCCTAGTCAAGAGAGAGTAACAAAGTAGGTAACAGAAATATCATAGTGCTTTTTAAAGCTGTGTGTAATCGTTGGGTACTATATTTACATCACATACGAAGTAACAGCGGGCAAGTAATGCAAAAATTTGTAGTAAGGGATATGTGAAATGCATAATACATGCAAGAAATACAAAAGTTGTAATGCAGATGTTGTCATTGATGTAAAACATCTATAAAATATTAAGATATTTTAATCAAAAAATAGTACCAGAAGCGCAAAATGGATCACAGTGCTTAGTCCATATTTAGATAGTATTCTGAAACTGCACTTATGGATAGTGTAGAATAATATTTATTCATACACCACCCACAAAAGTATTGTGTCACATATTTTGTTAATTTGTTGCTTCCTATAGTGTGAATAAAAACCAGAAGTGAGTAACTGTTTCATCACTGGAGCAAGTGTGATCTATAAAGGTAAATGTCAAAGGTACAAGCTACTTAAATGAGATTAAGCAGCAACTTAGAAAGCGTATGTCATGGGCAGGACCAACTTTATACAATGTGAGTAATAAAAAGAGGAATAAATCTAAACCATAATTCTGAATGATTAACTTAAAATAATAATTTGTTCCAGTGTAAAAACAAGGAGACAATATGTGTCAAGTTAATGGAAAAGGTAATACAATATATAAAATACAAGGCAACTAAATTCTTCATTAAATCATTTAATACATAAAAGGACTAGTGATAAGACCATCTCATTTATATAGTAAAAAAAGACTAATTGACAATCCACGAACAGAAAGAGCTTGACATTTTAGAGTAATTCAGTGAAAATATCAAAGAAAAATTCCTCACTAAAATCTACTTGCTCATTAAAGAGGAACAACAGTACTTTTTTTTATGAATGTAGCTTTTATGTTCCAGAACAGCTAGTAGTAAATCGATTTTTTGTCATCACATCATTCAGAACAAGCATTCTGAGGGAACCATGGTTAATAACCTAAAAGTACTTCACACACCATGTATAGATATTTTACTTAGGAATTTAGAGGGCTTGAAATCTACATTGTGCCCTGAAATGAGGGAAATCCTAACAAGATCCTTCCACCCCTCCTAAAGTGGTCTTCCATTGCCAACCCATCCTCCACCCCACCTCCTTCCCTGCCCCACTCTAGGATTGCAGTTTTCATTCAGTGCAAGAGTTGCCATCAGACAAGAGGTAGTGGTCTCATGTGCATGAGGTGTGCCTGCTTGTGTGAATGTGTATGTGTGTTCCTTGCTTTTCTGAAGAGGGCTTTAGCCAAAAGCTCAGTGTGTGACAGTCTTTTCGTTGTGCCTTTCTGCAACTCGGCATGTCATCTTCATTGAAATATTTTATATCAGCTGCTGCTTTGTGAATGTGTTCAAACCCACCACTACTCTTAGGTGAAATGGGAGGTTCTCCTCTTCTTCATTTTGGGGAAGTCAACATAACTTATACCATAAGACTGAGCACAAAGATTGTCCCTTGTTCTGTTATGAGAGCCTCTGGAAGCCATTATGGTAGTGCTAAATGGGTGACAAATCCTTTCACAATTGTCACTGTGATCATGTCTTCTGTCAGTATCATAATCAGATAGCAAGAGAAATGGTCAGTGATAGATGAAACATATCTGTTATTTTGAGTCATTGTGGGAAGTGATCCCATGATATCAAGCAAAAGGTCCTGCAGCTCAGATGGGATTTAAAGAGAGATATTTGCTCTTTGTACTTGAACTTCCTTAGCGCAATGAAGACAGTTTTGAACTTATTGTTCTACATTTTTCTTTTGTTGTGGCTACCAATAATGGCCTGCAGTGAGTGCTTGCTTGTCACTTTCCCCATTATGACACACCTATGTACTAACATGACATTGATGCATCATGAGAAGTTTTTGGAACTGCTATTCATTCTCCAGGACTGTTTTCTGATACAAAACATAATCTATTGTAATAATGTCCAGCAAGGTAGCCCATAATTACACTCAGCATTGGATTCTCTTGCCTTTTTTAACTCCTCAAAATATTTCATCTTCTTCTAGCAGGATCTTAATTTTCCTATTTAAGGTGTCTGCATTCTGATTTAATATGCCAGACTTGTGTTTGACTGTGTAGTCATATTCAGTGTAGTCATCTTAAGCCACATCTAACTAGTTTCCTACTGGGATCTTTTAAACTAAAAGGCCATTTTAAAGCCATGTGATCTGTAATCACCATGAACTGTTATCTGTATAGGTAAAATCGATAGTAATGGGTGCCAAAAGCAAGTGCCAGAAATTCTTTTCCTGTGGTGCTGTACTTTCACTCAGCTTGATTCCGCTGACATTATGCGTAACAAACAGGGTTTTCTTCACGGTCTTGTATTTGATTCAAAATGCAGCTGACAGCTATGTTGCTACCATCACATGATGATATAAAAAGTAATGCAAAATCCTGATAAGCCAAGACAGGTGAATTTGTAAGAATTTCTTTCAGTTTTAACATGGCAGTCTAACTGCCCACTGTCCAGACAAAAGGAATTCCTGTAATTTTGTGAAAGGTTTTGTGGTGTTTGCATAGTTCTCCACAAAATGTTGATAGTAATTTATTAACCTGACAAATGATTACAATTCTTTAATTTTGCTTGGCTCTGGAAAATCACTCACTGCATACATTAATGGGGGGGGGGGGGGGGGGGGCTGGTCTTATACCATCTACCAAAATTATGTGGCCCATACGCACATCTGCACTTTTCTATTTTCGAATTTGGCTTAGCATTATTAACATGAGCTAGTACATTTCTTAGTCACTCTGCGTGTTCTCTTATCATACTTAAAAAGACAATTTTGTCATCCAGTTCTACTAGGCACATGGTTGGGTTTAAATCTTGTAAAAGATGATGAGCAAACTGTTGAAATGTAGGTAGAATTTATTTACTGCTCTTGCAGGCTGTTAATTTTCTTGATATTCTGTTGTCTCCTCAATATTTACTGCATTCACTTGGGCTTGTTGGTACCACAAGGAATTTTAATGTCTCTGCTTCCAAAATGAGATTTTAACTCTGCAGCGGAGTTTGCCCTGATATGAAACTTTCGTGGCAGATTAGAACTGTGTGACGGACCGAGACTCGAACTTGGGATCTTTGCCTTTCGCGGGCAAGTACTCTACCATCTGAGCTACCCAAGCACTACTCACAACCTACCTTCACAGCTTCAATTCCGCCAGTACCTCGTCTCCTACCTTCCGCCAGGAAGTTTTTATATCAGTGCACACTCCACTGCAGAGTGAAAATCTCATTCCATAAACATCCCCCAAGCTGTGGCTAAGCCATGTCTCCGCAATATCCTTTCTTCCAGGAGTGCTAGTTCTGCAAGGTTCGCAGAAGAGCTTCTGTGAAGTTTGGAAGGTAGGAGACAAGGTACTGGCAGAATTGAAGCTGTGAGGGCACGTCGTGAGTCTGGGTAGCTCAGTTGGTAGAGCACTTGCCTGCAAAAGGCAAGGTCCCAAGTTCGAGTCTCAGTCCGGCACACAGTTTTAATCTGCCAGGAAAGTTTTGTATCTCTGCTTCCGAAATTATCTATGCTCACTGATAAAAATGTACTCTCTCGAGCCACATTCACTTGAGCTAAACCGAACTTCACATGTGACTGTTTACCATCCAAAACTTAATTTCTTGTTAATGGATCCATGAGGAAAATTTGTCCTCTCAAAAAATCTTTCTTTGTCACTATTGAAAAGACTTCGCATGTACAGCCTGATATTTTCTTGATTTTTTTTTTTTTTTAAACTTCAGTGATATGATATGTGGTTTATGGGATTGTCAGAACGTGGCCATTCATTCTGGACTCCCTTGCATCCTTTTTAGTTGTGACACTGCCAAAATGGTTGATTTTCCACTATTTGGACTTCTTGTGTTTGGAAGTTAATTATTGCTTAAAAATGGTGCAGGAAACCATTTCCTAAAACGACATCAAAATTGTGGTCATGCTTCCAAACCAATTCCAATGTGAGCTGATGCTTTCTTCTGTCTATTTCCAATTCCACATTTTGCGACCTGCTGGGGTTAAATTACCTTTTTTCCCAATCCACTAAGTCTACATCGTGACTGTTGTAATTCTCAGCAGTGAGTAGATTTAACAAACAAAACAATCACTTCTATCCCTATGTCAATGATAAAGGTAGACTGTTCTGTGGTCTTCAGTCCTGAGACTGGTTTGATGCAGCTCTCCATGCTACTCTATCCTGTGCAAGCTTTTTCATCTCCCAGTACCTACTGCAACCTACATCCTTCTGAATCTGCTTAGTGTATTCATCTCTTGGTCTCCCTCTACGATTTTTACCCTCCATGCTGCCCTCCAATGCTAAATTCGTGATCCCTTGATGCCTCAAAACATGTCCTACCAACTGATCCCTTCTTCTGGTCAAGTTGTGCCACAAACTTCTCTTCTCTCCAATCCTATTCAATACCTCCTCATTAGTTACGTGATCTACCCACCTTATCTTCAGCATTCTTCTGTAGCACCACATTTCAAAAGCTTCTATTCTCTTCTTGTCCAAACTAGTTATCGTCCATGTTTCACTTCCATACATGGCTACACTCCATACAAATACTTTCAGAAACGACTTCCTGACACTTAAATCTATACTCGATGTTAACAAATTTCTCTTCTTCAGAAACGTTTTCCTTGCCATTGCCAGTCTACATTTTATTTCCTCTCTACTTCGACCATCATCAGTTATTTTACTCCCTAAATAGCAAAACTCCTTTACTACTTTAAGTGTCTCATTTCCTAATCTAATTCCCTCAGCATCACCCGATTTAATTTGACTACATTCCATTATCCTCGTTTTGCTTTTGTTGATGTTCATCTTATATCCTTCTTTCAAGACACTGTCCATTCCGTTCAACTGCTCTTCCAAGTCCTTTGCTGCCTCTGACAGAATTACAATGTCATCGGCGAACCTCAAAGTTTTTACTTCTTCTCCATGAATTTTAATACCTACTCTGAATATTTCTTTTGTTTCCTTTACTGCTTGCTCAATATACAGATTGAATAACATCGGGGAGAGGCTACAACCCTGTCTCACTCCTTTCCCAACCACTGCTTCCCTTTCATGCCCCTCGACTCTTATAACTGCCATCTGATTTCTGTACAAATTGTAAATAGCCTTTTGCTCCCTATATTTTATACCTGCCACCTTCAGAATTTGAAAGAGAGTATTCCAGTTAACATTGTCAAAAGCTTTCTCTATGTCTACAAATGCTAGAAACGTAGGTTTGCCTTTTCTTAATCTTTCTTCTAAGATAAGTCGTAAGGTTAGTACTGCTTCACGTGTTCCAACATTTCTACGGAATCCAAACTGATCTTCCCCGAGGTCCGCTTCTACCAGTTTTTCCATTCGTCTGTAAAGAATTCGCGTTAGTATTTTGCAGCTGTGACTTATTAAACTGATAGTTCGGTAATTTTCACACCTGTCAACACCTGCTTTCTTTGGGATTGGAATTATTATATTCTTCTTGAAGTCTGAGGGTATTTCGCCTGTCTCATACATCTTGCTCACCAGATGGTAGAGTTTAGTCATGACTGGCTCTCCCAACGCCATCAGTAGTTCTAATGGAATGGTGTCTACTCCCGGGGCCTTGTTTCGTCTCAGGTCTTTCAGTGCTCTGTCAAACTCTTCACGCAGTATCTTATCTCCCATTTCGTCTTCATCTACATCCTCTTCCATTTCCATAATATTGTCCTCAAGTACATCGCCATTGTATAAACCCTTTATATACTCCTTCCACCTTTCTGCCTTCCCTTCTTTGCTTAGAACTGGGTTTCCATCTGAGCTCTTGATATTCATACAAGTGGTTCTCTTCTCTCCAAAGGTCTCTTTAATTTTCCTGTAGGCAGTATCTATCTTACCCCTAGTGAGACAAGCCTCTACATCCTTACATTTGTCCTCTAGCCATCCCTGCTTAGCCATTTTGCACTTCCTGTCGATCTCATTTTTGAGACGTTTGTATTCCTTTTTGCCTGCTTCATTTACTGCATTTTTATATTTTCTCCTTTCATCAATTAAATTCAATATTTTTTCTGTTACTCAAGAATTTCTATTAGCCGTCGCCTTTTTACCTACTTGATCGTCTGCTGCCTTCACTACTTCATCTCTCAGAGCTACCCATTCTTCTTCTACTGTATTTCTTTGCCCCATTCCTGTCAATTGTTCCCTTATGCTTTCCCTGAAACTCTCTACAACCTCTGGTTCTTTCAGTTTATCCAGGTCCCATTTGCTTAGATTCCGACCTTTTTGCAGTTTCTTCAGTTTCAATCTGCAGTTCATAACCAATAGATTGTGGTCAGAATCCACATCTGCCCCTGGAAATGTCTTACAATTTAAAACCTGGTTCCTAAATCTCTGTCTTACCATTATATAATGTATCTGATACCTTTTAGTATCTCCAGGATTCTTCCAGGTATATAACCTTCTTTTATGATTCTTGAACCAAGTGTTAGCTATGATTAAGTTATGCTCTGTGCAAAATTCTACAAGGCGGCTTCCTCTTTCATTTCTTCCCCCCAATCCATATTCACCTACTATGTTTCCTTCTCTCCCTTTTCCTACACTCAAATTCCAGTCACCCATGACTATTAAATTTTCGTCTCCCTTCACAATCTGAATAATTTCTTTTATTTCATCATACATTTCTTCAATTTCTTCGTCATCTGCAGAGCTAGTTGGCATATAAACTCGTACTACTGTAGTAGGCATGGGATTTGTGTCTATCTTGGCCACAATAATGCGTTCACTATGCTGTTTGTAGTAGCTAACCCGCACTCCTATTTTTTTATTCATTATTAAACCTACTCCTGCATTACCCCTATTTGATTTTGTATTTACAACCCTGTAATCACCTGACCAAAAGTCTTGTTCCTCCTGCCATCGAACTTCACTAATTCCCACTATATCTAACTTTAACCTATCCATTTCCCTTTTTAAATTTTCTAACCTACCTGCCCGATTAAGGGATCTGACATTCCACGCTCCGATCCGTAGAACGCCAGTTTTCTTTCTCCTGATAACGACGTCCTCTTGAGTAGCCCCCGCCCGGAGATCCGAATGGGGGACTATTTTACCTCCGGAATATTTTACCCAAGAGGACGCCATCACCATTTAATCATACAGTAAAGCTGCATGTCCTCGGGAAAAATTACGGCTGTAGTTTCCCCTTGCTTTCAGCCGTTCGCAGTACCAGCACAGCAAGGCCGTTTTGGTTAATGTTACAAGGCCAGATCAGTCAATCATCCAGACTGTTGCCCCTGCAACTACGGAAAAGGCTGCTGCCCCTCTTCAGGAACCACATGTTTGTCTTGCCTCTCAATAGATTCAATAGATACCCCTCCATTGTGGTTGCACCTACGGTACGGCCATCTGTATTGCTGAGGCACGCAAGCCTCCCCACCAACGGCAAGGTCCATGGTTCATGGGGGGGGGGGGGGGGGGGGGGGGGGGGGGGGAAGGTAGACTATCTGCTATTTATTTTCCTTTGCAAAGTTACGTTTCCCACCTGAGTGAGTCCTACCCTTCTTATTGGATTTGCTTTATGGAAGGGGAGCTAGGGGTTCTGGCAGAATGGCTCTCAATCACATTTCTCATATTAACATTCCATCAAGAACCTCAGTAACCTATTTGGTTAGCCAAGTGTTGCTGCAGAGAGACAGACAATTTGCTCTCTCGTGTTCTAACTTTCTGCAGTAGGCACATGCTGGTCCCAGATGCTCAGGAGCCTTGAGACCTGTGCATTTGTAATGAGTGCAGTGCATGCCAACAGTGAATGCACATCTATTGGTGGATGACTGAACGAATTTCTCGGCCACCTTGCACAGAAATGCTAGACGTACAGCCTCCCTTAGTGCACTTGATGTAGCACATTTCACCTCAGCACTTACCTGTGCGTCTATCCAGCAAACAAACATATCTACACAGTGAACTTCTGCTTTGCCGAGTAGTACCTCCTTCCTAAGGTGGGAACCGGTGAATCCATTGCAACATTAATTACAGGTCTAGATGGAATTGCATGTGGGAACCTCAGAAATGAGGAAGTGATGCTAGCTGCAGGCACAGTGCTACTTTGTGGCATCACATTTATTAATGCCTCTTTAAAGAGCCTTTTCAGAGTTTTACTCTCAGTCTGTAATTCCTCCAAGCTAGCTTGCAATTCTGGACCCATCTTAAACTGTCCCTATGGCCTGGTTCGGCAGCAGCTCCTGGTGATATCTCCGGCATGTCGGCGGAAGTGGCCGAGCGGTTCTAGGCGCTTCAGTCTGGAACCGCGCGACCGCTAGGGTCGCAGGTTCGAATCCTGCTTCGGGCATGGATGTGTGTGCTACCCTTAGGTTAGTTAGGTTTAAGTAGTTCTGAGTTCTAGGGGACTGATGACCTCCGATGTTAAGTCCCATAGTGCTCAGAGCCATTTGGACCATTATGACATCTCTGGCAGCACTGGCTCTAGCAGCATCTTCTTCCTAAAAGCAAAGCTTGTGACTTACATTTGTTGATCAACAAAAGGCATGGTAGCGGGTTCAGCTCCTGGCATTGGGATGGCCCTTGTACCTGTGATGCAAACTCACCTGAAGGTGGCAGGGCGGCGGGTGAGGTTGGCTAGCTCCACACATCTGCAGCAGCGGTGGCTGTGGATAAACAGGGGCAGGCAGCCAGGACTGAATACGCAAAGCACTTGTCTGTTGCATTACAGCTCGCAACTAGATGGCCCTGCGCAATGCTGTCATGTATCCCCTCTGGGGTTTGTAATTTGTGTACTTAACCTCAAAGCTGATAACAGTTTGATTTGGCACCCTGATTCTGGCAACATTTTGTACAACCCCCATGGGGGTGTAGTCAGGATTGGGAAACAATGAGGACTTGTAATAAACATAGCTTACTGAACTTGAGAAAAAGAAACTATGTTGGTTTATGTGCTCATGGGGATTACATGATGAGGTTTTCCAGGGGGCGAGATAAGATAACTCCAATAGCCACATAGCATTCTCAAAGGGGAAGGGAAATGCAAAGATAAAGCAACTAAGCCATTTAGCATCTGCTGCAGATGGCAGCTTGGAACAGATGGGAGAAAAGTTTGTCGGACATGACTCCGAGACCCCTCAGTCTCAGAAGCCAGGTGAACCTGCAGTGTGATTTGTTTGCCAGAGCAGCTTTGCTAACAATGATTTGGCCTATTAAGGCATGAACAGGTCGATTATTGTATCAGTAGAAAGATGATGGATGGAAAGTTGACCTCTTTGTAAAATTTAAATAATAAAATTTCTCCCATTTGGACCCCTTGGGTACCTTGTACACATGGCAGGTAACAATGAATAAACCTCATTAATTAAAACTTCTGGCCTAAGAGGCCATGGTCGAACAGTAGAAATTCTTCCTCCTGACATTTTGTTGCCAACTGCAGGCAATATCTTCTGAGGTGAGTTGTTAACTGAATGTGAATGAATAAGCCTGTTAGGTTATATCTGCAAACTTTTGATATTGAACATAGATTTTTCATTGGAAGTACAAACTGATGTTTCTGAATTTGTGCTGGTGAATATGTGGTTATTCATATGAAAGATTGAAAAATCAAATGGTTCAAGGTTGCAGTTGTGTCCTAGGCAAATTTTTGTCTCAACATTTTCATAAATTATGTTAGCCAGTAGTGTGCAATTTTTCAGTACCCTCTAATAAGTGAGCAAGTTTCATACTTGTAGAATATGTGGACACTGAAGGTATTTTTTGCCTGTCTTGAACTCGTACATTATTTTTCTATTTAGTTTGGAATGTATTCAGTGCCCCTCCCCCTCTAAGAATGATATTCAGTTTTAACTTGGACCCCAAAGTTCTGCTCCAACAAAGTCAGATAAACACTCAGTGTACACTATACACATCTGGAAAAAAGTCATGTTTTAAATGAAAATGAACTTTTGTGCTGTGTGCTTCATTAAAACTTTGTTTCAGGCCAGCAGTCTTGCTGTGCAAGCCATCACATCTCTTCTTGTGCAAACATTAATGTTGCCCATGCCTGGTAATCCATGTTGTAGCACTCTTGTTCATCAACCTCGAGAACGTGCTTTGAAGGATTTGAGGTATGACATTCCTGTAAATACATTTTTAGATGCTTATGTGTTTGTATCTGTTTATTTTATGAGTATATACTCTGCTGAAACAAAAAATAAAGGTGTACAGAGCCGTAAAGTAAGTAAAACACGGTCTATTTTCAGTTAACAAAATTAGTGAAGATCTAACAAAAAATGAAACTCATTTTTAAATTCTGAACCCTACATGTTTTTTGACTGGATACATAAAAATGATAGTTTCATTCAAATCTGAATTATAAAATTTAGGTTTTCTAATGTACCTTAGCTAACCTCCTGAATGTCTTCTTCTCACCTAACTGGTGAATCATACAATGTTATGAATGTCATTTCATTAGGTACATCCACACTTTGGCAATCATACATCTTGCTCATAATTTCTGTAACCTAAAATTAAAATGAATATTGTATATTTGGTAACATTCTTAAGAATTTAATATGATGGCATTGACTATATTCTTCGACATTTCAGTGATGAAACATATTACCCTCTTCAGCTCTCCTGATGAGAGTGTCCGTCTGAGTACCTTTTTGTGACATGCTGCCTCTTCGGGTTAAGGTTGTGATTCAGTGATAGATGAGGTTGTATTTGCTGGTGAGATGGAGGAAGAAGTAGACAGCTCATGCATGAGCCCCACTTGTCAAGCCTAGTGCTGTCATGTACAGAACTCACTCATTGACTGAGGAAGAATCACCAGGACCATATCTCTTGTCTTCTATTGATGAGGTCCACTCATATATCTTCCCCTTAGATGAAATATGATTTCAGTCAAGCTCAATGCTGGGTCTCCCCCTCTGTTGTATTGGAAAATGATACTCTTGAATAAAAACTGATCATGTACTTGAATTTCCACCAGCCATTCCACAATGCTGTCCAATAAGATATAGGCTTGTTGATGTATACTGGCAATTCAGTAACTCACATCAAGTTATGTTAAGGGAAGGTACTCCTTAACAGCTGATTTTATGGGCTGTTTTGTGTCCATGTGACACCCGTGCTCTGTGCATGTCACACTTATGATGCAGTTTATCTGATGGACACTTCTATTTCTACACTGGTGCAATATGAGGTTGACTCTTAGTTGTCAGGCCCCTAGATCATCTATTGTAGAACTCTGTGAGGTTCTGATCTTGAGCAGTAGCCAGAATCTACACTTCACATTGTAATTCCATCATATTCTCCCAGCCACTATGTCCTATTAATAGTGAATGCAATGAACACCAGTGTAACATGGTTTTCTTCCTCTTCAACAACCTGTATAATGGTCTGCTTTGTCTTTCTTAGGCAGCTTTAACAACTGCCAGATCCAGTACGCCATGAAGCCAAAGTCTGTAGATGAGAGAAAAAAAATTGAAACATATTACAGAAGAACAAACTGAAGCATTTATCCCAAGTGCCACCCAACAACAGAGCCTTGCCAAGTTGTGTAAAGAACAATCTACATAAGACATTGGAGAGCTGGAGTCAACAGCTGCTGTGCCAGTGTAAAAGTTGTACAGACAATCTGGACCACAGAACGAGATGAATGATGCATAAGCACTCCATGGGCCCAAAACAGCACATAGAACTATCTTTAATAGAGCACTGTGCCTCCCAGCACATAAAAGAAATTACTGCAGTGCAAGGATAATTCAGCAAATCAACATCTTTAGAGACTGTGTTGTAAAAAGATTCGTAGAAATTTCTGTTCATGATGAGCTTCTGAATAAATACAGCGGTTTTTAATTTATATCCAGCCTTCAGCTTGCGTAAAGCAAACCTTTAACCAAGAGCCTGCAACACATCGATGAAATACCTTTGTTGCCCTTCCCCTGTGCTAAGTGAGTTACAGGCATGATTAATACAGTACCAGCTCATTTCTCAGTAGTCAGATTACCCTCCACCTCACCCTGACATTCCAGGGCAAGAATTGTGAATGGGAAAGCAATGAGACAAATATTCTCTATAGTGGGACAGAAGTGCTAGACTTTTGTTTTCCAGTATCCAGTTTACAGCATTTGGCAGGGCTTTGGTGTAGGATAGCAATCGGACTAAACACTTGACGTTGTTCTCCTGTAATGTGGGCACTCACTGGCAGAGGGGTAAATACCATTACAGTATCATTTTACTCCTCATTTACAGACTTCGAGATGATCTCCTTTGGCTTCATAACACACAGGCTCTACAAGGATATGCTGATAAGTAAAGCCTCCAAACTTTTTATGCGAAAGTTCTTAAAGCTTTTTAAATAAAACAAACCTCATTAACACTGTACATATGTAATGTTCATGGCTGTGTATGTCCTATCTGGTATGGGTCGCACGCAATATAGTCACCCTGGCGATGAACACATTTCTCCCAGTTAGAGATCATTTTGTTGATACCATTGTTGTATAATGTTTGACTTTGTTGACAGAGCCACAACCCCGCCTCTGCTTGCACTGCTTCATCACTATCAAAGCCAAGTCCTCTAAGATGTTCTTTAAGTTTAGGAAACAGATGAAAATCCAATGGGGCCCAGTTGGGACTGCATGGAGGATGATAAATGATATTGAACCCAAGGTGTTGAATTGTTGCAGATGTCACAGTGTTCATGCATGGTCTGACGTTATAATGTTGTAGGGGATGGTGACCCACATGTGGACGCACTCTTTGAATTCGAAACTTGATTATTGCTTCCTGTTTCTCATGCACTGGCATAATTACCGTAGTTACTTGAATCTAAGCCGCACTTTTTTTCCGGTTTTTGTAATCCAAAAAACCGCCTGCGGCGGCTTAGAATCGAGTGCAAAGCAAGCGGAAGTTCTGAAAAATGTTTGTGGGTGCCGCCACAACTTACTTCTGCCGTCAAATATATGTAGCGCTACACCCGACTTAATTAGACTACATTCCATTATCCTTGTTTTGCTTTTGTTGATGTTCATCTTATATCCTCCTTTCAAGACACTGTCCATTCCATTCAACTGCTCTTCCAAGTCCTTTGCTGTCTCTGACAGAATTACAATGTCATCGGCGAACCTCAAAGTTTTTATTTCTTCTCCATGAATTTTAGTACCTACTCCTAATTTTTCTTTTGTTTCCTTTACTGCTTGCTCAATATACAGATTGAACAACATCGGGGAGAGGCTACAACCCTGTCTTACTCCCTTCCCAACCACTGCTTCCCTTTCATGTCCCTCGACTCTTATAACTGCCATCTGGTTTCTGTACAAATTGTAAATAGCCTTTCGCTCCCTGTATTTTACCCCTGCCACCTTTAGAATTTGAAAGAGAGTATTCCAGTCAACATTGTCAAAAGCTTTCTCTAAGTCTACAAATGCTAGAAACGTAGGTTTGCCTTTCCTTAATCTTCCCAGTATTGCCTCACGTGTTCCAGTGTTTCTACGGAATCCAAACTGATCTTCCCCGAGGTTGGCTTCTACTAGTTTTTCCATTCGTCTGTAAAGAATTCGCGTTAGTATTTTGCAGCTGTGACTTATTAAGCTTATAGTTCGGTAATTTTCACATCTGTCAACACCTGCTTTCTTTGGGATTGGAATTATTATATTCTTCTTGAAGTCTGAGAGTATTTCGCCTGTTTCATACATCTTGCTCACCAGATGGTAGAGTTTTGTCAGGACTGGCTCTCCCACGGCCGTCAGTAGTTCCAATGGGATATTGTCTACTCCGGGGGCCTTGTTTCGACTCAGGTCTTTCAGTGCTCTGTCAAACTCTTCACCCAGTATCATATCTCCCATTTCATCTTCATCTACATCCTCTTCCATTTCCATAATATTGTCCTCAAGTACATCGCCCTTGTATAGACCCTCTATATACTCCTTCCATCTTTCTGCTTTCCCTTCTTTGCTTAGAACTGGGTTTCCATCTGAGCTCTTGATATTCATACAAGTCGTTCTCTTATCTCCAAAGGTCTCTTTAATTTTCCTGTAGGCGGTATCTATCTTACCCCTAGTGAGATAGGCCTCTTCATCCTTACATTTGTCCTCTAGCCATCCCTGCTTAGCCATTTTGCACTTCCTGTCGATCTCATTTTTGAGACGTTTGTATTCCTTTTTGCCTGTTTCACTTACTGCATTTTAATATTTTCTCCTTTCATCAATTAAATTCAATATTTCTTCTGTTACCCAAGGATTTCTACTAGCCCTCGTCTTTTTACCTACTTGATCCTCTGCTGCCTTCACTACTTCATCCCTCAAAGCTACCCATTCTTCTTCTACTGTATTTATTTCCCCCATTCCTGTCAATTGCTCCCTTATGCTCTCCACATCTGCCCCTGGAAATGTCTTACAATTTAAAACCTGGTTCCTAAATCTCTGTCTTACCATTATATAATCTATCTGATACCTTTTAGTATCTCCAGGGTTCTTCCATGTATACAACCTTCTTTCATGATTGTTAAACCAAGTGTTAGTTATGATTATGTTGTGCTCTGTGCAAAATTCTACAAGGCGGCTTCCTCTTTCATTTCTGTCCCCCAATCCATATTCACCTACTATGTTTCCTTCTCTCCCTTTTCGTACACTCAAATTCCAGTCACCCATGACTATTAAATTTTCGTCTCCCTTCACAATCTGAATAATTTCTTTTATTTCATCATACATTTCTTCAATTTCTTCGTCATCTGCAGAGCTAGTTGGCATATAAACTTGTACTACTGTAGTAGGTGTGGGCTTCGTATCTATCTTGGCCACAATAATGCGTTCACTATGCTGTTTGTAGTAGCTTACCCGCATTCCTATTTTCCTATTCATTATTAAACGTACTCCTGCATTACCCCTATTTGATTTTGTGTTTATAACCCTGTAGTCACCTGACCAGAAGTCTTGTTCCTCCTGCCACCGAACTTCACTAATTCCCACTATATCTAACTTCAACCTATCCATTTCCCTTTTTAAATTTTCTAACCTACCTGCCCGATTAAGGGATCTGACATTCCACGCTCCGATCCGTAGAACGCCAGTTTTCTTTCTCCTGATAACGAATGTAGTCTAATTAAGTCGGGTGATGCTGAGGGAATTAGATTAGGAAATGAGACACTTAAAGTAGTAAAGGAGTTTTGCTATTTGGGGAGCAAAATAACTGATGATGGTCGAAGTAGAGAGGATATAAAATGTAGGCTGGCTATGGCAAGGAAAGCGTTTCTGAAGAAGAGAAATTTGTTAACATCCAGTATTGATTTAAGTGTCAGGAAGTCATTTCTGAAAGTATTCGTATGGAGTGTAGCCATGTATGGAAGTGAAACATGGACGATAAATAGTTTGGACAAGAAGAGAATAGAAGCTTTCGAAATGTGGTGCTACAGAAGAATGCTGAAGATTAGATGGGTAGATCACATAACTAATGAGGAAGTATTGAATAGGATTGGGGAGAAGAGAAGTTTGTGGCACAACTTGACCAGAAGAAGGGATCGGTTGGTAGGACATGTTCTCGGCATCAAGGGATCACCAGTTTAGTATTGGAGGGCAGCGTGGAGGGTAAAAATCGTAGAGGGAGACCAAGAGATGAATACACTAAGCAGATTCAGAAGGATGTAGGTTGCAGTAGGTACTGGGAGATGAAAAAGCTTGCACAGGATAGAGTAGCATGGAGAGCTGCATCAAACCAGTCTCAGGACTGAAGACCACAACAACAACAACAACACACAGGCATGCTTTGTAGGCACAAAGATAAATACTGGCACCAACACCTCTGCGTCAGGAATTTTTTTTTTTAAAAAAAAAAAAAAAAAAAAAAAAAAAAAAAAAAAAAAAAAAAAAAAAAAAAAAAAAAAAAAGGTGGAAGACAAGCTTTTTTCTCCGACCATTGCATTTTCATACATTATCCAACGAAGTAAATACAAATTCCGTATTGTTCATCTTCAAATGTAGCAGCATTTCAATGTACTATGAAAATCCGACTGGCAAGACTGTTTGGGATGTGTGTCAATATGGCCAACTCTACGTTCTGAATTTTTTTCCTATCTGTGAGAAGAGATGGTTGCTAATAGGAACTTTTATAAATTGTGAATCACATGCAGTATTCTCGTCACCATAAGAATAATACGAATATAAACATTTTGCCATGTTTGCTGCTATCTCATTTAAATCCTGTCTGCCTAATAAACTGCGAAACTAGAGTGAGACAACAGCAACGCGGAAGAATATACATATAATGTCATGTTTATAGCCGTATTATTCTTATGCTTAATAGTGATACAGTCAGAAATGAAGCACGGCAATTGACTAGATTTGTAAATCTAAGATGACTCTAATTTCTGTTTAGAATGTAATATACTAAAGAGGGGCCTGCAAAGATTTTCAAACGGGGAAAAATGTTCGCTAAACTCTCGTTCAGAACATCATCTATCATACGCAGTCTATTATTTGATTCTTGTTGATCATTATCAAAGAAAGCAGCAGTGTAAGTAACAACAAATAGCAGTTTCTTGCCATTGTTTCGCTAATGAGATGATTCCTCTCTCTCTTTTTTTTTTGTTGTAAGCGGCGGTAGCGCACAAAAAGGCAAGCCATGCCGCGAGCGGCGACAGGCCATAAACACGTACTATCAGAATGCGACAAACAATGCATGACACAGTACAGTAATGCATTTTCAGCTTAGAGTGATGTAAACACCTATAACAAAGAAAACTGCGCGTATCAGATCAAAGAAAAATAAGCAATCAATTCAAACCAGACGAAGCACGTGAAAAAGGAAGGGTACCCGTATAAATACGGACGGAGCGCCAGGTAAAGCTTAACTGCTAAGCTTATGACTCGAACCAAACTACTGTAGCTGTATCGTCATTCATTCGACCTAAATTATGTCTCATATTACAATGGACCAACGTTTTGGAGATGCGGCCTATAACTTTTCTCTCCCCTTGAATTTCGAGTCTCAAATTTCAGGTGCGGCTTAGATTCGGGAAATTTTTTTCCCTTGATTTTGAGTCTCATTTTTCAGGTGCGGCTTAGATTCGAGTAAATACGGTACATTACACACTGTCTCATGTTATACTCTACAGTTCTGAGCCCTCCAACAGCAGAGTACTGCAGCCATATAAACATGAATGATAAAGATGTGGAATGTTAATAACATTTGTTTTATATAAAAAGCTCTAAGAGTTTTCATACAAAAATTTGGAGGCATTACTTTTCAGCACGGCCTCATAGCAGTCGTTATAAATGTTCTAAGAATTCCAGAGGAAACAGTTGCAAAGATTGCAACAGGAGAAGGAAACCCTATTATGGGGAGATTGATTGTTTGCACCAGCAACATGTCTACATTTACACTTTGCAAACCACTTTGAGGTGCATGCCAGAGGATACGTCCAATTGTACCAGTTATTAGGATTTCTTCCTGTTCCATTCACATATGGAATAATTGTTTGAATGCCTCTGTGCATGCAGTACGTATTCTAATCTTATCCTCATGATCCTTGTGTGAGCGATATTTAGGGGGTTTAGGTATATCCATAGAGTTATCACTTAAAACCGATTCGTGAAACTTTGTTAATAGACTGTCGTGTGATAGTGTAAGTCTATCTTCAAGAGTCTGCCATTTCAGTTCCTTCAGTATCACTGTGACACTCTCCCCTGGATTAAATAAACCTGTGGCCGTTCGTGCTACCCTTGTCTGTACACATTCAATATCCTCTGTTAGTCCTATCTGGCATGGGTCCCACACAGTTGAGCAATATTCTAGTCTGGGTTGCACAATTGATTTGTAAGCAATCTCTTTTGTAGACTGATTGCACTTCCCCAGTATTGTACCAATAAACTGAAGTCTACAACCTGCTTTACCCACGACTGAACCTATGTGATCTCTCCATTTCATATCCCTACAAAGTGTTACACTCAGGTATGTGTATGAGTTGGCAGATTCCAACAGTGCCTCATTGATATTATAGTTCTAGTGATCTATGTTTTTTTCGTTTTGTGAAGTGCACAATTTTACATTTGTGAACATTTAGAGCAAGTTACCAATCTCTGCAACATGTTGAAATTTTATCAACATCTGACAATATTTATGCACCTTTGCTCAGCTATTACTTCATTATAGATAACTGCATCATCCGCAGAAAGCCTGATTTTACTATTACTATTGTCTGCAAGGTCATTAATATACAACATGAACAGCAAGGGTCCCAGCACACTTCCCTCAGGCACACCTGAAGTTACTTCTACATCTGATGATGACTCTCCATCTAAGATAACATGCTGTGTCCTCCCTACCAAAAACTCCTCAAGCCAGTCACAAATTTCACTTAATACCCCATATGATTGTACTTTTGACAATAAGCGTAGGTGGTGTACCGAGCCAAATTCTTTTTGGAAATCGAGAAACACTGCATCTATCTGTTTCCCTTGGTCCAAAGCTTTCAGTATGTCATGCAAGAAAATTGTGAGTTGGGTTTCATATGATAGATGTTTTCGAAAACCATGCTGGTTGGATTTGACGAGGTCATTCTGTTGAAGATACCTCATTATGTTTGAGCTCAGAGTATGTTCTAAGATTCTACAACAAATTGATGTCAAGGATATTGGACGGTAATTTGTTGGATCACTTCTACTACTCTTCTTGTAGACGGGTGTGACCTGTGTCTTTTTCCAAGAACTGGGCATTGGTTTTTTGTCTGAGGATCTGCAATAGATTATAGTGAGAAGGGGGCTAACCCAGCTGCAGATTCAGTATAGAATCTGACGGGGATTCCTTTGGGCCCTGAAGCTTTGTTCAATTTTAACGATTTTAGCCGTTTCTCAACACCACTGACCCTAATACATGTTTCATCCATCTTTCCAGTGGTGTAAGGATTACATTGGGCATTTGAAAATGGAGTTAAGGATTTCAGCTTTTGCTTTGCTACACTCAATTTCAATTCCTGTCTCATTCGCTATGGACTGGACACTAACTTTGGTGTCACCAGTTTGTTCATATAACCAGAATTTCTTTGTATTTTATGAAACATTTAACAAATATTCTGCTGCAATAGTCATTGAAGGCATCATGCATTACTCTCTTGACAGCCAAACATGTTTCATTCAGCATCTCTCTACTTACAGCCCTACATGCTTTGTTTTACACCTGTTATGTAGCAATCTATTTCTTTAGAAGTTTCTTTACAGTGACTGTATACCATGGAGGTTCCCTCCCATTATGAACTGTTCTACTGTATTCATATCTACCCAGAGTGTGGTCAACTATTTTTTTAAACTTGAGCCAGAGTTTCTCTACATGCCCCTGACCTGTGCTTAAAGTTTCAAGTTCCTCAGTGAGATAAGACATTGATGATTTTTTTATCTGGTTTACTGATTATTTTAGTTGTCCCTTGTACTTTGGTAATCTTGTTGCCACAACCACATTGTGGTTACTGATACCAGTTTCGATGTGGACATCCTCAAAGAGATCAGGTATATTTGTCGCCATCAGATTCAATGTATTTCCACATCATGAGTGGGGTTATTAACTATCTGTTATAAGTAGTTTTCAGAGAAGGCATTTAGTAAAGTTTCACAGGATGTCTTATCACACCCACCACTAAGAAAACTGTAACTTTCTCAATTAATTGTTGGATGATAAAAGTCTCCACTGATGATTACAGTATTATTGGGGAACTTACATACAAGTGAACTGAAGTTTTCGGAGAGAGTCTGATGGGCGATAGAAGGATCCAGTTATCATTGATGTCCACACCTGATACTGAGTCTTGCCCAAACACTCTCACATGCAGCTTCAATTTCTGTCTCAGTGAATCTGAGTTTTTTGTCTACTGCGACAAATACACCATCTCCATTTCCCATTCGCCTATTGTTTCGATATACACTTAAATTTTCCCCAAAAATCTCACTGCTATCAACTTCATGTTTCAACTAGTTTTCTGTACCTATAAAATGTGAGCTTCACTGCTTTTCATGAGCGCTTCTAACTCTGGCATTATGTTATAATTTCTTCAGCAGTTTATCGTTAGGACTTTTAATACTCTCTCCTGTGGGAGGCATTTCTTTTGATCTTTCACTGATACTAATGGATTTCCTACAGCAATCCTTATCTAGAGTGGATGGAGAGTCACCTAATCTGAAAAACCTTTGTGTGCACCCCAGACACAGAGTCAGCTTCCTCAGTAGCAGCCTCTGATGTGCAGTGCACACCTGACCTTTGTTAGGGGGCCCTACAGTCATCAACCCTATGGTGCAAGTCCAGGAAGTCACAGCCTACTCATCACAGAACTTTTGAAGTATCTGGTTCAGTCTTTCCACTTGAGTCATAACCAAAGGACCACGATCAGTTCTGAGGACAATCCTGCAAATTGTGAGCTTCGTTGAAACTCCACGCACAAGGCTGGTCTTCTCAAACTTTTCTGCCTGTCACTGGAGTGACCCAAGAGTGACTTCGGAGCCCAGGTGACAGGCACCATTTGTTCCAACATGTGCCACAAACTGCAGTTGGTTGCACCCTGTTCGCTCAATAGCTGCTGAAATAGCCTTTTTATCATGTTGAATTAGGCCCTCAGGCATACACACTGAGTACCTGGTGTCCTTTCCTGTCCCCTGCTGCCGTTTCCCTAAGGGGTACCATCATTCACCGAACATTTTAACTGCCAAAGATTAGTAGACCCCTACCCTTTTGCAATTGCCTCCTCCTGACACCAGACAAAACAGGTTTCCCCAAAACAGATGAAGTGAGTTCCATTGGTTAGTTTCAGTTTCATTGAAAGACAGCGCCTCATACTTGTTGGTTAGGGGGATCGGTACAACACACTGAGTCCTCCTTGGTCCCCATCCACCCTGTATGGATGCTTAAGTGCACCATTGACATGCCACTTGCAATCAAGTGGATAGGCAATGACAGATCCGTACTTTCTGCGGAGGAGACAGGATTCACAGGAGAGGATAGTATTTGAGGTATCTCTGGTACAGGTATCCACAGTAATTCAGAGGGTACTATGGAAATAAATTCCAAGCGTACATTGTGGCCACCACTTAATAATTACCCACTAAGTTCTGCACAGTGTGATCTAGTGCTGCAACATACTATGCTAGAGTGGAAAAATTTGTGTGTGTTGGTCTCGTCCTTAGGAGATGGGTGCACAGAGTACAAATGTGACACATGATTATTAAACAGCCCTACATCACCCTTAATTATGTTTTGTAAGTCAGTTGAAATTCAGTTACATAATTACACTTTTAAGTGAATACAGCTATTGCCAGTTGCACAGAGCATGGGACCTGCCCATGAACTCGATTGAAATCATGTCATCGAAGTAGAAGATACTGATCCAATTCATCAACAGAATACATGAAACATGCTCTTTGTGATGCACCTTCCCTGCACCAGGTGAGTTCCATACATGACAGCACTGTTTTCAGGAACTTGAACTCGTGCTTTAACAGTTTACATCTTTCTTCATCTCAACAGTGGGACTGATCCCAACTGCCGCTGGGTCAAGATTGTAAACAGGAGAATAGAGGGTGAGGGTTAGAAACAGGCATTCAGAGGCAGATAGTTTGTTATTATGACTGTTTGCATATGAAATTTACTGAAATATTGCTGAACTGGTCAGTACTATACTACTGATTTCTGGAGAATTGTTCATAATACACTACACTGGAGTACGAAACTTAAGGATGAAAGTAACTGCCAACTGCCATGTCACATAGCTCAGTGAAACTTGGACTACACGTAGAAAAAACTGCTACGGTATAATACAGAAGGTAACTGTAAGATGAGACAAAGAGAAATGCACTTCTATTCAAACGCAGTAATTACCCTAAGTTACTGCAATGTATGGTGGTCACCTGGACATTACAAAAGACGAGACATTGTTGTCAGTAGAGTGTGTGATTGCCACGGCAATGCACACTCTGCTATGTGCTCCCTTGCTGGCCACAGAGTTGATAAGGAGTTCTTGTGGTAGGGTGTTTTATTCCTCCACCATAGAGGCTGACAACTACTAAATGGTCATTGATGCATGCAGAGTTGCTGCATTGTGTCGGAGGTCAGTACTCCCATGCAGTACTTTGCCTCCCCATATCATGACACATGTAACACAGAAACAGTCATGTTCAACAGTGTTCCTAGGTGCATTACTTGTTCCCATCTCCTGCAGTATGACAGTACATCCAGCATTGTCGGACAGGATTGTTTTGCTGGTCCAGGTGTCATGGCGTGGAGAGGCATAACATTGCATAGGCGTACTGACCTCCAAATCTCTGAACACAGTACACTCAGTGCTTCCCCATATGTGTCTCTTTAGGGGTGCATTCAGCCCTGACTTCATTTCTATGTATGACCATGTGTGGCCTCATCAAACAGTGCAGGTGGAAGAGTTCTTGAAATGAGAGGATATTTGGCAAATGGACTGGGCTACCCGTTCCCCTGACTCAAATCCCATCAAACACATGTGGATGCATTGGGGAGAGATATTGCAGCACTTCCATTTCTACCAACAACCACCCAGCAGTTGTCAACTGCACTGGTGGAGGATTGGAACAACCTACCACAAGAACTCCAACCAGCATGTTGCAGAACAGGCATTGCTATCAGTGATAATCAGACACCCAATTGAGAACAACGTGTCTACTTTTGTGATGTCCAGGGGACCATTATAAATCATGGTGACTTCATTGTAATTATTGTCTTTGAATAAAAGTGTCATTACTCTTTGTCTCATTGGATATTTTTTGTAGTTACCTTCTGCACTATGCTATAGCAGTTCTTTCTGTGTATGATCCAAGTTTAATCGAGCTATGGCAGTGACACATCATGCAAAAGTTACTTTCATCCTTAAGTTTTGCACACCAGCGGCTGGTAACATGACTTTATTATCTAACGCGACATCTGATCTTGAACTTCTTCATGGCACTATATCAACTGAGGAGAAGTTTTTTATAAGAAAACTTTTCATACTATGTTTCAGTAATGCTTGTAACAGAGAAGTACTTCCTAGTTCTTTTAGTCTGTAAATTTTTTATATTTTATGAGGATGAGCTTATGGCTGAAGTGATTAAAGATTTATTGGCAGCCTGCAGGTACCACAATTAATTATATTTAAGGATAATCAGTTTCCAAAAATGGGTTTGGACATTTTAGGAAACATGCAAAATTCAATATTGAAAATGCAATACTTGACCCAAAACTAGAATATTTTTAAATTTTTGTTGAAATACTCTTATGATCTGCCTTTAATTACACTTTTTTCTGTTATTTTTTTCCAAACTGTGCATTCAACTCAGGTATGCAGTATGTCCAACAGAGTATAATCATTGCACCCTTCACTAATTGTATCACTAGCATATGTTTGTTTAACTTGAGCTTATTATATGTGTGCAATATAAATGAGGTCACTAATCTCATCAGCTGTGTGGTCATCAGCTGTGTCGTTATGGGAGTCATATGATGTAATTATGTTTTAAAGATGACATATATTACAGTTCAAAACCACTAACAGTAATGACTTTTTAGACATACGAGAGGGAGGGGTTCTTTGCTACCATGATTTATTCCCCATTGTATATAATAGAGGGTTCTCAGGCAAATATTGTGCTTCTGAATAAGCCACTCTTTGGTCCTCAAAGAAAAGTTTGAGCTGAGCAAAAGTTCTTGAATATCCTAGACTATCACTGCTTACTATTGTAATACTACAAGTAATTACTTTTTTGCAACAAATGGAATTTCTGAAAGATGTAAAATTAATAAAACTCCATGTTTTGTTTCATTGAACTAACTGTCAGTAATTTTGTAGCAAGCCTGTGTATCCCCAACCTTGAGTCGAATGTTAGTCTTTGCTATGACTAATTGTTTGTAGTGTGGTATTGATTTTTCTTGCAGCTTTTATCAGAAGTTAAAAGCCATCCATGAATTGCTTTGCTGGAGACTTCAGGATCATCATTTGATTGGTCCGTGTTTGAAGCTTGATCATGTTTTCAACCGGGGCAATATGGAGAGGTTGAACAATCGGCACAGGTGAATAATGTTTCTTTCTAAATTTCAAGAGGGGGGAAAAGGGTGAAGAGACAAACATTGTAAGTAATGAAGCTTCAAGTATTTTATTATCTTGAAAACTGGTAGTGTATTGTGTTGTATGAGTAACATATTTTACATTGATTTCGAAACACACTTATCAGATTTCAGTAATGGGCAGATTTTGTGAAGCATTGCTTCTTCCTTGTTCTTCCGTTTAGTACATACATTTCAAGTACTCATGTATACCCTGAGCCAAAACATTAAGACCAATGCCACTCTGACGTTGGATGCTGTCTGGTGTGCGGTAGCAAAAAGTATGTAAGAGATGAGCAGACATGGACGGGGGATCACCCTAGTGAAGATATGGGCTGCAAATGGTGAAATCGACTGAGATGGGTGAAATCGACTGAGATGAGTGACTTTGACACTGGGCCAGTGAATGAGTTACTTGAAAATGGCATGCTACTGTCGTGAGTATCTATGAAAAGAGGTAGAAGGATAGTGAAATTACCACTAGATGCCAAATGGTTGGACATCTATGAGTCTTCACAGAACATAGGGTTTGGAGACTTGTCTGTTCTGTAAAGTAGGATAAGGGTGATCTGTGACATCTCTGCTGAAAGAGCACAATGCAGCTGCATGCACAAGTGTTTCGGAGCAAATCGTTCATCATACACTGTTGAACATGGAGCTCTGCAGCATATTACCCCTATGTGTTGACACGTTGACCCAATGACATCACTAATTATGATTACGATGTGCACAGCACCATTGGGATTCGACTTTTGATCAATGGAAATGTGTCGGTTCTTTGGGTGAATCACATTTTTGCTACACTAGGCCACTGGTCATCTCCACAAATGCCATCATCAAGGTGAATGGTAGCTTGAAACATGCAGCATGCCATGGACACAGGCTGGTGAGTGCAGTATTATGTTGTGGGAGACATTATCCAGCACTTGAATGGGACCTGTGGTGGTAATCGAAAACATGCTGATAGATGCGAAATACCTGCATTCCTTCTTGCTTGATGCCTTTTCTGATGGCGATGTCATCTTTCAGCAGTATAATTGCTTGTGTCTTGGAGCCAGAACCATGCTACAATGGTCTGAGGAACATTATACGAACTGACCTTGATGTCTTGGTGACCAAATTAGCCCGATGTAAATCCTGTGGAACCCACCTTTGTTGCTATCAGGTGCTATCACCACGTACACAAATCAGCAGCCCATTATTTATGCTGAATACATGACCTGTGCACAGACATCTAATGTCAACACCTCCACAAACCTACTAACAAACTGTCAGATCCCTGATACACAGAGTCATAGATGTATCTCGTTCCAAAGATGGACAAACAAGCTATTAAGCAAATGGTCATAATGTGTTGGCTCATCAGTGTATTAATTTATTTCCAGTCTGATCAGAATAAACATACAAGTTAATTCACTGTTAATTCACTTTATTTACCCTCCATAATAAGGGCACAATGTCAGTATGTAACAGCCCAGTGTAAAAAGTGATAACCTCTACATCTACACTCCACAAGCCACTTGAACGTTTATGGGGGAGGGTACTTCTGGTATCGCTGGCTGATTTCCCCTTCCCTGTTTCATTCATGAATTCCACGTGGAAGAATGATTGTCAGTAAACCTCTCTGTTAGCTGTAATATCTCCAATTTTCTCATTGTTAGACTCTTCATGGATCGTACATTTTGAGAATTTCTGTAGTAAACCTCTCTGTGATGAACAATGCCTCTCTTGCAGTATCTGCCACTGGAGTTTACTGAAAATCTCTGTGATGACGTTATGCTGACTAAAAGACCTCGTGATGGAACAGACTACTCTTCATAGGTTCTTCTCTATTTCTATCTATCAGTCCTACCTGGTAATGGTTCTGGATTGATGAACAGTGCTCAAGAATTGATGTAGCAAGTGCTTTGTAAGCCACTTCATTCGTGGATGAGTTACATGTCCTTAAGATTCTTCCTTTGACTCTCAGTGTGGCATCTGTTTTTCTGCTATTTGCTCTTAGTGACTGTTCCACTTGTGGTCACTCTGGATAGTTACTTTTAGATATTTTATGGTAGATACTGTTTCCAGCAATTAGTCAGGGGGGTGGGAAGAAAGACACACGTAACACCAAAAAGAAGTTGTGCAACAAGAGCAAAAGTTGGTAGGCAAGTTTCTACATCTGAAAGATGATGTCCATTCAAATTTTGCACCAGTCACATAAGAGCATTACTAGTAGTGCCATTATGAGGATGCAAATCAGATTCTCTTTAAATACATGCTGTACAGGTCACAAGCATTAGTTAGAGTTAAGATTGGACATGGTGAGTTGATGTTAATCAAGAATACCTTTAAGATGGCAAAGATGCCATTGTCAACACCTCACTGAGTTTGAAACAGATCAAGTAATAGGGCTAAGAGAAATTTGGTTACTTCAAGGGTAGCCCAACCCAGATCCTCTATAGCGTGCATTCCATTAACCCCAAACCACCACCATTTATTACTTCATTCATGTCTATTGAGAGCTCATTTGAGGGCAGGATGGGTGTCTGTTGTGTTTTCTGATGCAGGTTGGTTCTGCCCCAGTGCCAGTGATAGCTGTGTGTTGGTTAGGGTCATTCATGAGCAGCATTGCGGGTGGTGTTTTCCCACAGGAGAACACATGCTCGCATACCATTGTTGTAACCCAGAATGCTCTGCAGAGTGTCAACATGTTCCCTTGCTTTCTTGATCACCAGATCTGTCTCCAATCAAGCACATATGGGACATTGTTGGATGACAACTCCAGTGTCATCCACAGACAGCATTAATTGTCCCTCTATTGACGTGCAACAGGCCTGGAACTCCATCCCATAAGCTGACATCCTGCACCTGGAAAACACAATGCATGCACATTTGCATGCTTGCATTCAACATTCTGGTGGTTACACAGGTTATTAACATACCAGCATTTCACATTTCCAGTGGCTTATCTTGTGCTTACATAAACCCTTGTTTAGCAATGTTAATCATGTAAATATGTTACCCAGGTAAATGTATTCCCAAAATTACATTGTAGTTGTTGTGACCTTCAGTCCAGAGACTCGTTTGATGCAGCTCTCCGTGCTACTCTATCATGAGCAAGCTTCTTCATCTCGAAGTACTTATTGCAACCTAAATCCTTCTGAATCTGCTTAGTGTATTTATCTCCTGGTCTCCCTCTATGATTTTTACCCTTCACACTGGCCTCCAGTACTAAATTGGTGATTCCTTGATGCCTCAGAACATGCCCTACCAACCGATCCCTTCTTCTAGTCAGGTTGTGCCACAAATTCCTCTTCTCCCCAATTCTACTCACTACCTCCTCATTAGTTACGTGATTTATCCATCTCTTCTCCAGCATTCTTTTGTAGCACCACATTTTGAAACCTTCTATTCTCTTCTTGTCCAAACTATTTATCATCCATGTTTCACTTCCATACATGGCTACACTCCATACAATTACTTTCAGAAAAGACTTCCGACACTTAAATCTATACTCAATGTTAACAAATTTCTCTTCTTCAGTAACACTTTAATGCCGTTGCTAGTCTATATCTTATATCCTCTCTGCTTCGACCATCATCAGTTATTTTGCTCCCCAAATAGCAAAACTCGTCTACTACTTTAAATGTCTCATGTCCTAATCGAATTTCCTCAATGTCACCTGATTTAATTTGACTAAATTCCATTATCTTCATTTTGTTTTTGTTGATGCTCATCTTATATCCTCCTTTCGACAACTGTCCATTCTCTCCCAACTGCTTTTCCAGGTTCTTTGCTGTCTCTGACAGAATTACAATGTTGTCAGCAAACCTGAAAGTTTCTATTTCTTCTCCATGGATTTTAATTCCTACTCCAAATTTTCCTTTTGTTTCCTCTACTGCTTGCTCAGTATACAGATTGAATAATGGGGATAGGCTACAACCCTGTCTCACTCCCTTCCCATCCGCTACTTCCCTTTCATGTCCCTCAACTCTAATAATTGCCACTTGATTGCTGTACAAATTGTAAATAGCCTTTCACTCACTTTATTTGACCCCTGCCACCTTCAGAATTTGAAAGAGAGAGTTCCAGTCACCATTGTCAAAAGCTTTCTCTAAGTCTACAAATGCTAAAAAAGTAGGTTTGCCTTTCCTTAATCTATTTTCTAAGATAAGTCGTAGGGTCAGTATTGCCCCACTTGTTCCAACATTTCTATGGAATCCAAACTGATCTTCCCTGAGGTCGACTTCTATCAGTTTTTCCATTTGTTTGTAAAGAATTTGTATTAGTATTTTGCAGCTGTGACTTATTAAACTGATAGTCCGGTAATTTTCATACCTGTCAACACCTGCTGTCGTTGGGATAGGAATTATTATATTCTTATTGAATTCTGAGGGTATTTTGCCTGTCTCATACATCTTGCTCAGCAGATGGTAAAGTTTTGTCAGGGCTGATGCTCCCAAGGCTGTCAATAGTTCTAATGGAATGTTGTCTACTCCTGGGGCCTTGTTTCCACTTAGGTCTGTCAGTGTTCTGTCAAACTCTTCATGCAGTATCATATCTTCCATTTCATCTTCATCTATGTCCTCATCTATTTCCATAATATTGCCCTCATGTACATCACCCTTGTATGGATCCTTTATATACTCCTACCATCTTTCTGCTTTCCATTCTTTGTTTAGAACTAGCTTTCCATTTGAGCTTTTGATATTCATACAAGTGATTCTCTTTTCTCCGAAGGTCTCTTTAATTTTTCTGTAGGCAACCCCTAGTGATGCATGTCTTTATATCCTTACATTTTTTCCTCTAGCCATCCCTGCTAAGCCATTTTGCACTTCCTGTTGATCTCGTTTTTGAGACTTTCATATTCCTTTTTGCCTTCTCCATTTGCTGCATTTTTGTATTTTCTCCTTTCATCAGTTAAATTAAATTTCTCTTCCGTTACCCAAGGATATCTACTAGCCCTCATCCTTTTACCTACTTGATCCTCTGCTGCCTGCATTATTTCATCTCTCAAAGCTGCCCATTCTTCTTCTACTGTATTTCTTTCTCCCATTCCTGTCAATTGTTCCCTTATGCTCTCCCTGAAACACTGTACAACCTCTGGTTCTTTCAGTTTATCCAGGTCCCATCTCCTGAAATTCCCACATTTTTCAGTTTTAATCTACAGTTCATAGCCAGTAGATTTTGCTCAGAATCCACATCTGCCCCTGGAAATGTCTTACAATTTAAAACCTGGTTTCTGAATCTCTGTCTTACCATTATATAACCTATCTGAAACCTTCCAGTGTCTCCTAGCCTCTTCCACGTATACAACCTTCTTTCATGATTCTTGAACCAAGTGTTATGCTCTGCACAAAATTCTACCAGGCAGCTTCCTCTTTCATTCCTTGCCGCCTTTCCATATCACCTACTACTTTTTCTTCTCTTCCTTTTCCTTCTATCAAATTCCAGGTCCCCATGACTATTAAATTTTCATCTTCTTTCACTATCTGTTTCATTTCTTTTATTTCATCATACATTTCTTCAATCTCTTCATCGTCAGTGGAGCTAGTTGGCAAATAAACTTGTACTACTGTGGTAGTAGGCATGGGCATTGTGTCTATCTTGGCTACAATAATGCTGTCACTATGCTGTTTGTAGTAGCTTACCCGTGCTCCTACTTTTTTTATTCATTTTTTATTCATTATTAAACCTACTCCTGCATTGCCCCTTTTTGATTACTGTACATTAATTATTTTTTGGTGTTGCTGTTTTCTTTTTACATCACTGTGTGTGCGATGCTTTACATTTATTTATGTTCAGGACAACTGCCATAGCCTGCATAATTCATCAATCGTAGCAGGTCATTCTACAAATCTGTACTGTATTCTGGCATTGATTCCTTTTTATAGATAACTACATAATCTGCAATCTGCCTTATAGAGCACCTTATGCTCTATCCTAGATCATTTATATACATTGTGGACAGTAAAGGCCCATCACACTTCCTTGTGATACTCCTGAAATTACCCGTACATTGGTCAATTTTATTTCGTTAAGAGCGATGTGCTAAGTTCCATCTACAAGGAAATCTTGGATCCAGTTGCAAATCTCTTCTGACACATGATAAGCTTTTATCTTTTACACTGAACAGCAGTTTGGGACAGTGTCAAATGCCTTCCTGAAGTATAGTAACATGGTATCAATGTGAGTGCTGGTGACTACAGTACTAAGGGTCTCATGGAGGAACAATGCGAGCTGACTTTTGCAAGATCTCTGTTTGCAGAATTCATGTTGATTTTTAGAGAGGAGATTTTCTCTAAAATCTTCGTAATACGTGAGCATAAAACAAGTTTCATGACGGTACAGCATGTCAGCTATATGGACTTTGAATTATGTGTATCTGACCTGTGCCTGTCTTGAAAACTGGAATGACTTATACTTTTTTTCAAGTTGCTAGGAACCCTTTGTTGCTTAAACAACATATGATAAACTGCTGCTAGAAGAGGAGCAAATTCTTTCCCATAATCTTTGTATAATCTTACAGATATCTCATATGGTCCATATGCCTTCACTGAGTGAGGTGATGCAGTGGTTAGCACACTGGACTGGTGGGTCAAATGAACATCTGACCATCCTGATTTAGGTTTTCCACAATTTCTGTACATCACTTCAGGCAAATGCTGGGATGGTTGCTTTGAAAGGACACGACTAATTTCCTCCCCCGTCCTTCCCTGTCCTCACTGTTTGGTCCCCTCCCCCAAATTAACCAACCAACCATATGCTTTTTGACTACAGTAGTAGTGCTTTTCTATTCTGTGATCACTTATCTTATCTGCCAGTTTGGTATTCATACAATGATTGGAAAGAGGAGGAGGGGGGTCACTAGTACAGCCATCTGCGGTGAAACAATTTTGAAAGACCTAATTCAGGGTTTCAGCCTTCTCTCTGTCATCTTCTGTTTCAGTGTCATTTGGTTGCTGAGTGACTGAATAGATGATTTCAAACTGCTTATTGATTTTATGCAAGACCAAAACTCTAGCAGTCGGAATCTGACACAACCAGGAGATGCAGGCTGACTGGCCAAGGGTGTCAACAGCGAGTCACCTAAAATGACAGAAAGACAACAGCTATAGACAATAGTGAAGATAATAACATCTATGGGCAGATACAGCAGAATGGAAAGACGGAAGAGTGAACAAAATTGAGAGCCTAGGCGTAGCAAGATCAGAAACCGAACAACGATGGGTATGAAGTGCAATACAAGAGCACAGTTGGACCACGACTGACTGCTGGCGTTACAGGGCCCCTGTGAGTGCCAATAGACTGGTGTGGCAAGTGTGGCCTACACACAGCATGGTCCCAGATTATAGGGGCGCTGCATAGTGGCTGTTGTCTACATCCATGCCTTCTGGCGAGCTGTCCAAATTGTTGTACTGGGGTACCAGAGAAATCTCTGTGGGTTTCTGGTCACATTGTCTGGCAAAATTTTACTTCCAAAGTTGTTGAGAACTTCTCTCATTAATCTTCTTACATTCATTTTCACTTCATTCAGCTTTTGTTTGTCAGCTAAGTTTTGACTTCTCTTAAATCTGCGTTAAAGTTCTCTTTGTTTACAGAGCATTTTCATGACAGCTGTTACACCATTGTGGGTTTGCTCTGAACATACTTGTCTGATGCATGTTGAATGAGGTTTTTGCATTTTTTCCACTTCTGTTCTGCAGCTTTGTTCTCAGCACTGAATATTTGTTGTTGACTACTCAGATACTTAGCAATTTGCATCCTATCACTCTTATGAAGCAAAAATATTTTCCTATGTTTCTCAAAAGAATAACACCAGTAAACATTGATGCTATCACATCCTTATGATCACTGATACCCTCCTCTAACTGTTAGAGCATGCAGATGAGAGACTGTGTGCACATACTTAAGTTGTCGAACTTCTAGCTTTATCTGCCGACTTCTGTGGCACACCTTATGAGTGCATGCACGAATCCCAGGCGTGGATCCATGTGGGTGACTGCATCCCTCCCCCTTCGGGGAAGCGGAGCATTGTTGATCCTTATGGGGAGTTGTGGACAGCTGCAATGTGGAGACACCGTCCACATCCACCGATGCCCCGGAGACAAGAGGAGCGAGCAGCCCCTGGTTGCCAGAGACCTGGAGATACAGGAAAAAGTGACAGGTGTGGGAGAGCCCCCACAGCTCCCTGTCAGAGCACAAGATGACACAACCGGTGATGAGCAAGCCATGGTGATGTCTGGCAGTGGCATGGAAGATAGAGACGGCATTGCCTCAGGCTGCTCCTGTGACAGTGAACAAGGAGGGGTATCCACCCCAGCTAGAGTGCCACTGGAGTTGCTGCTGCAGGCTGCAAAGGCATAGGCTCTTTGGGAGGAGGAGGTGCTGCAGGTAGAAGAGGAGGTTGGAACCCTAACAGCAGGTAGGCAGCATCCAGCAACTGGGGTACTGACGAAGATGGTGTCGCAGGCAGGGGTGCCTGCACTCACTGGGATACGGAGCTGATATCAATGATGACAATCGACCAACCAGCCCTCTGTCAGGAGGTTCTAGACTCGATATCTTTTTCTGACACACGATGACTACCAGTATCCAGAGGGGATGTCAGCCAAAATCACATGTCCAGACACATCACTGGAGTAAAATCTGGTACACCAGAATGTGATGGCAGGCAAGATCCAGGACAGAGGAGATAGAGCAGCATCCTCAGCTGGCACCTGTGCCTATCTCTTCTGTGCCACGGGAACCAATAGGAGTCTTCCAGTAGGCCATCAGATAGAAATTTAATACGTATTCCACAGGGAAGTGTCACAGATATTTCCTCACCAGGGTTCTTTAAGGTGCAAACCATGCGCTCAGCCTCCTCATTAAGACTGTAAGCAGAGTGGACATGGCAAATGCATGACCACACACAGAAGTCATGAAATGTCTGAGACAGGAACTTGGGTTCATTGTCAGAAACAAGGGTAACTGTAAGACCTTCCACAGAAAAATTTTTGGAGAGACCTTGAATAGTGACCTCAGTAGCAGCCAAGGGGCACCACATCACCTATGGAAAATGCAAAAGTGCATCAATGACAATCAACCAGGACAAATTCAGAAACAGACCTGGAAAATCAATATGGATGTGTTCCCAGGGCTGGCTTGCTGGATGATATGAAGAGAACGATGACCTGGGAGCCACCTGTTGACTAGCACACTGGGGACATGCAGCAACCAAGTTTTCCAAGCTCTCTGTCAATGCCAGGCCAGTACATACATCTGCGAGCCAAGGCTTTGGTGTGGGAAGCACCTCAGTGCCCCTCATGTAACATCTGTAAAACCTCCTGCTGCAAACTCTTGGGAATGACCAGCTGGGGAGCTGGATCATCTGTGGAGACGAGGACACCATACAAGATTGAGGGACAATCGTGCAAGACAAAGTAGTTATGAAGCGAATTGGACAAGCATCCCAGAAGACAAGAAGACTAACTCTGTTGGACGAGATAGACTAAGTGCCTAAGGATGGGGTTGGCTGCTGTTGCCATGCGACTTGGGTACTAGTGATTGGAAAACTATATACTGCTTGGTAGGAGGAGACATCCAAATGCACACACATGAGCTCCTCCAAATTGAACTGGGGGTCTGGGCCAACTGGCAGCCAGTATAAGGCATCCATGTTGGTGAAAACGAATGTCATAATTGTATTTGGAGAGGAACAAGGCCCACTGCTGCAACTTGTGGGCTGCCTTATTGGGAACCCGGGCAGATGGACTAAATGATGAAATTAAGGGTGTGTGATCTGTAACGAGTTTGAATTTGGTGCCATACAAGAAAATGTGATGTGTGGTGACAACATGCACAATGACCAGGACCTCCTTGTCGATCTGAAAGTACAGGACCTGTACTGGATTGAGAGTTTTGGATGCAAATGTCAGTGGCTGCTCCAAGCTCTCTGAGGTCTCGTGGACCACCCCCTTACAGTGCTGCGAGGTGTCCATAGCCAAAGCCAGTGGTTTGTCGGGGTCAAAGTTAACTAGACATGGAGGTGACCAGAAGTGTTCCTTCAGTATGATCAAGGCCTGATCGCAGTTTGGAGACCAGACAAAAGCAGTACCATTACCTAGAAGGAGATGCAATGGGTGCATGGTGGTGGATGCCCTGAGAATGAACCGGTGGAAATATACAATTTTATTTAAACTGTTCACACAACGATGAGGGACACAGGAGGTCTGTAAAGGCCCTGACAAGACTCTACATGAGTCAGACACCATGCCTTGAGAAGACATGGCCCAGATACTCAACAGATGGTTGGAAAAAGTTTGGACTTCTGCAGATTGCAATGCAGATGCACAGCCCATGGGTTTTGAAAGTGAGCCAGGAGGTTGTGCAGTGCAGGTGGTTGCTCATAGTGCGTTCTGTAACAATGATGTCATCCAGGTAGTTGAAGCAGTGTGGAATGTTGGACATGACCTGTTTCAAATAGGACTGAAAAATTGTGGGTGCAGTGCCACCCTAAACATCAACAGTTGGTATTGATAAGAGCCAAATGGTGTGTTAAAGACCATAATAGCATTGGACTCATCATCCAAGGTTAATTTGGTGATATGGTTCAGATAGAGAAGAATTGTCCTTTCTATGCATATGAACAGTTTGTCAGGACGTGGCAGTGGGTATGTGGCGACCACGGACTGTGAACTCGCCACAAGGATGCAATTTACAAGAGAGTTTCTTAACTATGACAAGGAGTGTGGCACATCCACTAGATGAAATGGGAACCACAACCCCAAGGGAGGCAAGCTAGTCCAGCTCCGTCTTCATTTGGAAGTGGAGGGCCAGGGGAATCTGCCTAGCACAAAAAACTCTAGAATGAGCTAACTGATTCAAGGTTAAATGCTTTCCGTAAAGATATCCTGAAATTCTGAGTACAAAGATTCCAAAGACTAATAGGGGACGTCAGCAGATACCACAATTTAATCCATATTGACTGTTAACAGACAGTAACTGTTTCAAAAATATGAAAAGGTGTTTCAGAGACTGCATCACAAAATTTACCTGATTCAGCCATCCTGGCTCAGGTATTCCACAGTTTTTTAAATCAGCACCATTTTGCATTCAAATAAAAGTAGTGCTTCTGACTCAAAGAGGACTTCTAATTTTGCAATTTCATTATAATGCCTTTAGAATATCATCTTTAGAAAAACATTTTTTACACCACTTTTTTATCACTTTCATGTCACCCATTTAATTTTTAGAGTTCTGATTTTAATTGCATTGTTTTCACTTTTTATGTTTATATTTTAATCCAGATATTTAAAGTTGTCTGTTTTCTTTGACGTTGCTAGACATGGTTTTGAAAATTCTTGGGGAGGTACTTTCATGGGTTATGTGTTACGTCCTTCCAAAAGATATTTGCAGATTTGGCTTTTCCGTTGTCTCTGTGAGAAGTTCTAATCTTGTCTTTGTATTCTGTATTACTACAAGATCATTTGCAAAGGCCAAACACTTTTCTTACTTCTTTCTCTTGTGTTATACTTTTTGAGGTGCTTGTTGATAGATTCAAGTTGCTTCATTTCAAAGCATCTCATGTATATCCTAATAATTTTATCTGCTTGCTTCCTATCAAACTGATAGATTTTCAAATGCCTACCTGTTTTCTTATATACCTGTTGTACCAAGCTTTCATTTTTTTGTCTAAGTGCTTCTTATCTGTTATTCCACCATCTGTGCTTTTGTAGCTTGTTGCCTGGAGCTGTTTCAAATGGAATATGTTTGATTATTTCCACACAGTCGTTGACATCATTACTCATTTCCTTCAGCCTCTCTTGAAAATTACATTCCCTTTTCTTCAAGTTTCATTATTAATTCTCTTAGTCATACGGGCTTGAGTTATAAATATGTTTCGGAATAAATCTCGTGTGGATCTCAGTTGGAGTGATCTGGCTTAATTTCCATTCCTCTCTATACTGTAATGTTCTTGATTTCTTGGTAAGTATAACTGTGAAACTCTCACAAGTTGGGATTCAGTGACAGCTATGTTTTTTGCTTTCTAGGTAGTTTATTGAAGAGTGTTGTCGTGATGTTAAGATCAAATACGCTGAAGTGCCAAAGAAACTAGTATAGGCATACATATTCAAATACGGAGGTATGTAAACAGGCAGAATATGGCACTGTGTTTGGCAACGCCTATGTAAGACAACAAGTGTCAGGTGCAGTTATCAGATCAGTTACTCCTGCTAAAATGGCAGGTTATCAAGATTTAAGTGAGTTTGAATGTGGTGTTATAGTCGGCACAAGAGCAATGGGACACAGCATCTCTGAGGCAGCATTGAAGTGGGGATTTTCCCTTACGACAATTTCATGAGTGTACCGTGAATATCAGGAATCTGGTAAACCATCAAATCTCCCACATTGCTGTGGCTGGAAAAAGAAGCTGTAAGGACCCAGACCAACAATGACTGAAGGGAATTGTTCAACATGACAGACTTGCAACTCTTTGGCAAATTGCTGAAGATTTCAATGCTGGGTCGTCAACAAGTGTCAGCATGTGAAGCATTCAATGAAACATCATCGATATGGGGTATCGAAGCCAGAGGCTGACTCTTGTACCTTTTACTACTGCATGACACAAAGCTTTACACCTCACCTGCGGCTGTCAACACCAACATTGGACTGTTGGTGACTAGAAACATGTTATCTGGTCAGACGAGTCTCATTCTAAATTGTGTCAATTTGATGGACGTGTATTGGTATGGAGACAACCTGATGAATCCATGTACCCTGCATGTCAGCAGGGGAACTGTTCACTCTGGTGTAGCCTCTGTAATGGTGTGGGGTGTGTGCAGTTGGAGTGATATGGGACCCCTGCTACGTCTAGATACAACTGTGACAGGTGACATGTAAGTAAGCATCCTGTCTGATCACCTGCATGCATTCATGTTCATTGTGCATTCCAATGGACTGGGGCAATTCCAGAAGGACAGTGCAATACTCCAAACGTCCAGAATCGCTACAGAGTGGCTCCAGGAGCATTGAGTTTAAACACTTCCACCAGCCACCAAACTCTCCAGACATGACCATTATTTGAACATATCTGGGATGTGTAGCAATGTGCTGTACAGAAGAGATCTCCACCACCTCATACTCTTATGGATTTATGGATAGCCCTGTAGGACATTAGTAGAGTCCATGCCACATTGTGTTGTGGCACTTCTGTGTACTTGCAGGGGCCCTACACGATATTAGGCAGGTATACCAGTTTCTTTGGCTCTTCAGTGTAACTTGCATATGTCTGCTAATCTTGAGTTCTCTTGTGAGCTAGATAGCTTCCAAAAACTTCTATCAGTGATTGCTCCCTACCAGGATTGGCACTGAAGTCTTCCAACATCATTATTATGTGGGTTTTATGATCGTTTGATATAATGTTTTCTAGATTTTCTTTTTTATTTCAGTTCTTCTTGTTGGCTTCATTGCACTTCAAAATTTATTAATGTTTATTCTTGCATTTAAATGTTAAAACAGATAGTCTTTCACTAAAGGATTCAAATCAACAATATTCAGGATTTTACTATTGTGAACTGCGAAGGCCATTCCTAAAATCCTGATATTTGAGTTGCAAAATGTAACTGCCAGGTCACCTGTAAAAAGTTAACAGTTCACACCATCCATTGTTAGGTCCTCAGCATATATTGTTTCTTGGATGGGTGCTAGCAGGATGTTGTTACTGTTCAAAATGTTTATCATTTGTTTGAGTTTCCCAACTTTGCAATGGGAGTTAGTATTTATGCGTGTAAATTTTTATTGCCTCTAAAACTTCAGATTGGAAAGGTTCACCAACTGTTCCTTGCATTATGGTGCAGACACTCCAGAATCTGAATCTCTGCCTACACTCCGTTCAGGAGTGGTGGATCACCCACCTGGAGTAATATTTCGTTTCCCCTTACACTTCATAGTTATCCTATTTTTGTAGTGAGGGTAGACACTTTTCTACCAGAGGTAAAACTAAGATTTTTAGTCTTAGAATGTTCTTTTCTAGCTGTCCCTAACATTGGGTACAAATGTTGTCTAAACATATCTGATATGGGAACAGACGCATTTGGATTTTAATTTCCAACTTTTATGTGAACGCTAAGAGCAGGGTTGCAGACACAGTTCTGCTGTACCACTCGACTTCATTTCTGGCTTCACTGCCATTGAGGTCTTCATCATTACCTTGATAAATTGCCTTCATGACACACTATCTCGTGGGCCAGGCAAGCCAAGGCTTTTCTACAATGTGTTATTCTCCACCAGGATTTGGGCTGGCTATGGTAGACTTTGTATGTATATTATTATTATTGTTATTAATTCTTTCCTTTCTCAGACGTTATGTCTGGTTAAAAATGGAAAGTGACGCGGACCTTGATCAAGCGTGACTTCCGTTTAACTGTACGGTATATGTTACATTGCATTTAGGAACTTTCAGGTAATTGAACTTGTATCAATAATTACAGATTTCTATAGTTGTATATATAAGTTTGGATGTAGCTGTATTGCGTTGATGTACTGGTGGATATTGCGTGGTATGACTCCTGTAGTTGATAGTATAATTGGTATAATGTCAACTGTATCCTGATGCCACATGTCCTTCACTTCCTCAGCCAGTTGGATGTATTTTTCAATTTTTTCTCCTGTTTTCTTCTGTATATTTGTTGTATTGGATATGGATATTTCGATTAGTTGTGTTAATTTCTTCTTTTTATTGGTGAGTATGGTGTCAAGTTTGTTATGTGGTGGTGTTTTATCTATTATAATAGTTCTGTTCCAGTATAATTATATTATTATTATATATGTATAATTATATAATATATATATATTATTATTATTATTATTATTATTATTATTATTATTACTATTATTACTATTATTCACACTTGTGCCCTACTTAACCTTTCTTTGTTCCTAATTTCTTTCATTCTCCCAGAATGAGTTCTTTTCGTACTCACAGGCCAAATTGTCCAGATCTCCTCAGTTTTTTTGTCTAGCCAATTGCCCAGTCATGAATTTTATGCTTACCAGTTTGTTCGGTCTAGCATTTGTTGTTGTGTTATCTCTACATCTTTCAGATCATCTTGTACTGCTTCAATTCATTTCATTGTCAATATTTTAACTTTACTTCGAGTTTTGTAGTGCTCCACAACTTATCTGGTAAATTCTTTTAATATTCCCATAAAATTTTATCTTGTATATTATTAATATTTATATCCAAATAAGTATTGTCTTAGACTGCTGCCACCCATTTTATACTAAGAAGTCCCTTCCGTACAGCCTAGCCACCCGTGGTCATCACATCTGCAGTGACGAGCAGTCCCTCTTGGAATATACCGAGCATCTCACGTAAGCCTTCGCTGACCGTAATTATCCTCCTAACCTTGTACAAAAACAAATCTACCGTGCCTTATCTTTCCAGTCTCTCACCACCTCCCAAAGTCCCACAGTCTGGCCACAGAGGAGCATTCCCCTTGTAACTCAGTACCACCCAGGACTGGAGCAACTAATCACATTCTCCGTCAGGGTTTCAATTACCTTTCACTGTGACCTGATATGAGAAATGTCTTGCCCACTATCCTTCCCACTCCTCCTACAGTGGTATTCCGCCATCCACCGAACCTACACAATATACTCGTCCATCCCTACACAACCGCTGCTCCCAATCCCTTACCTCATGGCTCATACCCCTGTAATAGACACAGATGCAAGGCCTGTCCCATACATCCTCCTACCAACACCTGCTCCAGTCCAATCACTAACATAACCTACCCCATCAAAGGTAGGGCTACGCATGAAAGTTTTTTTTTGACTGTCTTTTTGTTGTGTCTGTCTGCGCCTCAGCATCTCTGCTGTGTGGAAGGTGGTGATCTGTTCTTTTCATTGTATTATCATTGTTTCATCCTGGGTTTTCCATTGTTTGTTGTACTTGACACACATTTTACACATTAGCCCTTTCAGACCTGTATTTTTTCTGGAGGAAGAAAAACTTTTTTTTGTGGCAATATTTTTAGGTGATGTTTTAATGATTTTAGGTGCAAGATTTATACAAAAATAATATTTACATTTGGCTTCATATTATGGGCTTAAACAACGAATTATGAAATATTCTTTATTGTAATAAGTAGTAAATTGATAATTCAGTCATTACCATGCAAAATAACGATAACAGTGTTCAATTATACAGTAGAATATAGCAAACCAACCAGACCTGTGTATTCTTGTGGTCATTAGTTGCAGCACACTGCTACATTGACTTGCTGATGTTTTCATAGTGATGCCCAACAGTTGGCAGCACTTACGCATGATTAGAAGGTTAAATATTCACAAATTTGTATCTGAGATTTCCATTGGGAAAAATACTTCTGTTGCAGCTAAGACACAGTATTAGTTAATGGACACAATTGTAGCCAGAGGGTCTCAAGGGACTAGTTAATGGAATCTGAAAAATAATTTATCATTGCTTCCATGAAGTGAATGTAGTTCATTCAATTTCAAGTAAGGGAATAATTCTACCATGTGTTTACATCCTAATTATAATGTGATTCATGTTTCATAGGTATGGCTATAGTCAAGTTTCCATAGAATATCTTTGGACTGCGACAAGGATATTAGAAGAAAATGCTACTTCTGTGGAACAAAATAAAGGAACAGGTATGGATGATAAGGCATAACTAATGGACTAATCTAAGAGTAAAGAAATGGAATTGGTGTATTTTATTAGTAAATGGCTCTTATTACAGCAGATAATAAGTTTTCTGCATGTCCACATTTAGTCCATATGCTGTATGCTGTATGATGTATTTGGTAAAATGTGTTTGAAAACTAAGCATTTCTCTCTTCTCTTGTCTCATTGATGTATGGTGTGCAGGAAATATATTTGCATTATAGGTTCTATAACATATCTAATAAAGATTATTGTAGACAAAAAATGCCATAATAGTTATGTAGCTATACTGATTTTGACTCTATATTCATTACACTAGTCCATTTGATTATTCTTGGTCTGTGGCTTGTGAGGAAACAAGGATAATGGGAAAAAGAAAAAGTGTACCCACTCAAGTTTCTTGTTGAATTTGGAAACACTTTTGTGGCACAACAAATATATTAAAAAAAGTGTTGCTAAATGAGTGAAAATGTGTAAGAGTCAGAAGGGAAAACGCGAATACCAGTGTTGTCCTGATTGTGATGTCACATTTATTACTACCTAGTCTTACAGAATTTACCACAGTAATGCAAGTGTCAGCCTTTAGAAGAACATGCACTCCAATTTAAAAAACACCAGCATGCCATGTAGGAGTTCTGCAAATTTGACATAAATTGATATTCATACAGGTATCAATGGAAAATGGAAAATTGCAAACTTTGGCAGCCAGTGGATGAATGTGTGATGCTGCAGCCCACTTTCAATGTGGAACTCTCAGGAATAGTAACCAGGGGACATGTCATTTCATGTACTCACTTGCACAACAATTCTTGCAGAGAGCCGTTGAACAATATACGCAGGTGTCAGCATTTGAGAGAAGACATGTACTTGGGCTCAAAGAAGCTGATTGGAGTAATTGACGAATTCCTCTACATTTGAATAGGAGTGAGCCACTATTTGATGAAGTGTCAGGAATGGGTGAACCGTGGCCAAACACAGCATCAGGAAGGAAGCGTTCGACCTAGAGAGAGATGGCAGAAAGTAAGGACCGAGCATTCACCTGAGAGGCATTCAGAGCCTCAGATTCATCATTATCGTCAATCCAATGTGCAGCTGGTGCTCCAGTGACCACAGAGACCATTAATGTAGGCCAGTCACATAAAAGGGACAGAGCTTACGGCACCCCTTGCGCCAATTACCTTTGGCCTGTGTAAACAAATGAGCCCATATGCAGTGATACTGAGCACAATTGGCCTGGAATCTCATTGAATGGAGTAGAATTGTCTTCAGTGATGAGTCCCACTTCAAATTGAGCCCTGATGACCAGCGAAGATGTGTCCGCAGATGTCCCAGTCAGTGATGGGATACTAATTTGACTGTCGCCTGTCATACAGCCAACAGCTAGGAGTGATAGTTTTGAGTGCCATTTCATTTCTTAGCAGAACCCCTTTGGTTGTCATCTGTGGCACACTTACAACACAGAAATATGTGGAGGACCTTCTACAACCCATTTTTTGCCCTTCATGGTAAGCCATCCTGAGCCTACATTTCAGAAAGATAATGGCTGCCCGTGCAGGGCGAGAGTTCCTACCGCTTGTATTTGTGCTTACCAAACTCTGACTTGGTCAGCAATGTTGTCAGATTTCTCCCCAGTTGAGGATGTTTTGAGCATTATGGGCAGGGTCCTCCAATCAGCTTGACATTTTGACAATCAGAGGTGGCAATTGGACAGAATTTGGTAAATCAGTAACCACTTACAGTGAGATCTCTTTATTCACTAAAACCAGAAGATGCTTTTAGTAGTCTGACTGTGTATTGTACTACTGTTAAATACCACTTCAGGAAGATAATATGAAGTCTATATTTGGTCATTATGTAGGCTTGGATTAAAATAAACAGTGAAGTTATCACTGCAAAATATTGTTTGTAATGGAACAGGGGAAAGCAGTTTCTTTTAATGTCTGAATGTATATTGAAAAGTGTGAAGTGATTAAAAATAAATGATTTATGGTCTCCAGTGTTTAATAATGTACACAGATAAAGTAGGTTACAGATGTTAAAGCACCAATTACAAGTGTACTGATACGATGAATGTGCTGTAATCGTATATAAAGAAACAGACTCTGTTTATGTGCTAGGGAATGGGTGGGTGGATTGGGGGGGGGGGGGGTGGTTATTGTGTGAAGATACTTTTCCCACTCTCAGCAATTTTCTCTGAATGCACAGTGAAACTGTCACCTTTTTTTAGGTGAACTTACAATTTTCTACTTGCTGGAAGCACTTTTCAAAAAGTCAGTAAATACATACAACCAGTTCAGTAGTTCACAACATGGCCTTGTTTTCACTAAGGTACAATGATCATTTAGCATATTTTAATGGTATTTCAGTTTTACCTGTTTTACAAGATTGTAAAATGTTGTATGTAGTATCCTTTACCTTACTACAGTTCTGTTTATCCGTAGAGCAGTTTTAGTTTAATATTCTTGAATATCTAATTGTGAACACTTCTGAATAGCATAAATATATTAGAAATGTTCTGATAGACTGTAAATACTTTAGGAGAGTGCTCCCAGAATAGCAGAAGTGTTGGGCTGTTGACAGACACATGAAAGAGTAAGAAAACTTGCTAGCTTTCCGAATAATTCCTTTCTCGAGCTAGAGTACACACACACACACACACACACCTGTCCCACTACCTAGCGCTGGCTGGATGTACAATGCTGGAATTGCAGTTCGGCGGCTGGGCTAGGGTGGAATGGCAATTGTTTTGAATTGAGTGATTGGAGAGAGACAAAGAAGGGTGGCAGGAAGAGGGTTTAGGGTGGATAGGTAACATCTCAGAGGGAGGCAGCTGGTCTGCTGGCTAGGAATGTGGAAGAGAGGGGGCCCAGGTGCATGGGTTAGGCATGTGATGCACGGGTGCCAGAGCCGATGAGGAGCAACTCGTAATGAAGGTGAACTGGAGACATGAAGTGGGATGGGGTGGTAGGACATAGAAAGGGGAAAGTGTTGGGTGGAGGACTTGGGCAGTATGTTAACAGACACTGATGCCAGGAGGGTTGCGGGAGTGAAGGATTTGTTGCAAGGATAACTGTAATCTGACAAGTTCAGAAAATCTGGTGGTGGAGGAAAGGATCAAGATGGCATGGATTGTGAAGCAGCCGTTGAAATCAAGCACGTTATGCTCAGCTGCCTGTTGTGCCACTGGGTAGTCAACTTTTTGACTACCTGACAGAAGATTTACATCAACAGAATCCTCCACCTACATGCTGTGCTGTAGTGATCCCATCTTAGATGTGCAACATAGCTCCAGCACCTACTGAAATCCTTAGCCCCACCCCAGAACTTCTCTCTTGAGTCCTTCTCCTTCCTCATCTCAGTGGCACCATGGACATCCACCTTCCACATTCTCCCAAAAAATCCAAAAACCCAGCAATCATGAACACCACATTGTAGCTGGTTATTGTGCTTCTAGTGAAAGAATTTCCATTCTTTTTGGTCAACACCTCCAACCAATTGCCTAAACCTAGCCTCTCATATCAAAGATACCAACCACTTTTATTCCTCACACACGATACAAACTATATGCTGACATACATCTACTTCTCCTTTGAGGGGAACGTATTTAAACAACTCTGCAGACAGCTATGGACATCCACATATCACCTTTCTATTCCAACCTTTGTTTGGGCCATATGGAGGAAAGATCCCTAGCCTCAAAACCCCCAAATTCCTTGTCTGGTTCAGGTTAATTGATGATATCTTCACAATCTGGTCTCACCTACCCTTATTCGTCCACAACCTCAACACCTTCCCTCCCGTTTACTTCAGTTCATCCTCCTTAACCCGAAGTGTCACCTTCCTGGACTCCACCTCTCTGATGGTGCCATCCACACCTCTGACCATATTAAACCCACTAACCAACAACAGTACCTACAGCTGTCATCCCTTCCACACCAAAAAATTGCTCCCATACAGCTTGTCTACCTGTGGACAGCACATCTACCATGACGGGAAGTCCCTTATGGAGTATGCTGAAGTTCTCACAAATACCTTCAAAGACAGGCACTACACAGCACACTTAGTGTGCAAACAGATTTCCCATGCCATTTCCTCATATGTCCCTAATCCATGCAACTTCCTAAAGAATTGGCTATAAAGGAATGCCTCCTTCATCACCCTGTACTGGGACAACTGAACCACAACCTTCTTCAAGGCTTTGGTTATCTGTCATCATGCCCTGAAATGAGAGACAGCCTGCACAAGTCACTGTCAGTTAGACTGTCATTGAGAGTGCACTTGGAATTCCTGCTGCTAATAAGCCAAGTGCACTGTTCGTTTGTTACATATTTTTATGATCTTCAAAGAGGAGTGACTTCAGTAAGGGTAGGAGGTGTGATTGCTGTGTAGAGATGCCAGCTGAGTTGGTGACCCTTCGCTCACAGTTCCAAGCAGTGTTGGCTTCTGTCAAACAGCTTGAGGCTGGTGCCAAAGGGCATCACTTTGGGGGGTCGGACACGGGGATGCAAGGGACTTCGAGCACGTTACACATGTCACCCGATCGGTTCTCTGCTGTGGCTGCCCTGGGTACTGCCTGCACTAAGGTTGACCCCTCACCTGTAGTTGGGTGGGAAATCATTCCAAAGTCTGGTAGGTAGCAAAAGACAATCGAGGGGACGATCATAGGGCCTCCCCAGTTCAATTGATGAAGAGGTTTTGGGCTTTATCTGTGGCTGACGAAGTCTCTAAGCTGGATGCAGTCATCCACCCTGTTCTAGAGGAAGCTTCTCGGCCCACAAGGTCTGGGCATTCACAGAGGGTGGGTTTGTTGGTAGCTGGGAGCTCCATCGTTAGGCACGTGATGGACCCCCTCAGGAACATGGCTGCCAAGGAGGGGAAGGAAGCCAGTGTGCTCTCCATGGGAAGGATCAGAATCAGAGGCTCAGGTGGTTCTGTGACTGTGTAGGCTGCAGATTCCTTAATTTGTGTCATCAGTGGGATTCCAGGTTCTGCTGAATAGGTCAGTAGTCCACTACACACACAGGAAGTGGCTACATGGGTAACGGGAGCTGTATGGAAGGGACTGGGCAGTTTTTTAGATTAGAGGGTCTCAGGAAACCACAGACAGGGTGTCCATCTAAAAGGGGGCAGGTAAAACACAGTAAGGTAGTTGTAGCAAAAATCAGTATTGTAGTTGTAAATTGTTGTATCTGTGTTGGGAAAGAACCAGAGCTCCAAGCCCTTATAGAAAGCACAGAAGCTCAAATAGTTATAGGTACGGAAAGCTGGCTAAAGCCGGAAATAAGTTCAGACAAAATTTTTTCAAACATTCTAACAGTGTTCAGAAAGGATAGATTAAATACAGTTGGTGGTGGAGTATTTATTGCTGTCAGAAGTAGTTTATCTTGCAGTGAAATTGAAGTAGATAGTTCCTGCGAAACAGTATGGGTAGAGGTTATACTTGACAATCAGACTAAACTATTAATTGGATTGTTTTACCGACCCTCCAACTCAGAAGATATTGTTGGTGAACAGTTCAAAGAAAACTTGGTGGTGACTTCAATCTACCTTTGATATGCTGGAAAAATTATACGTATAAAGCCAGCGGCAGGCATAAAACATCATCCAAAATTGTATTGAATGCTTTCTCAGAAAATTATTGTAAACAATTAGTTCATGAGCCCACTTGAAGTGTAAATGGTTGCGGAAGCGCTCTTGACCTCTTAGCATCAAATAATCCTGGACAAATAATGAGTACCATGACGGATACAGGAATTAGCGACCACAAGGCAGTTGAAGCTAGGGTAAATACACCTGCAACCATCAAAAAGAAACACAAAGTACATCTATTTAAAAAAGCTGATAAAAATGCTCTTAATGCCTTTAAGAGACAGTCACCACCCTTTCTGACCTGATCATGTAAGCATAGAAAAGATGTGGAATGATTTCAAAGAGATAGTATTGCTGGCAGTTGGGAGATATATGTCACATAAATTAATAAGTGATGATACTGGTTGCCCATGGTACACAAAACGGGTCAGATTGCTGTTGCAGAAGCAGCGGAAAAAGCATGCCAAATTTAAAAGAACGCAAAATCCCCAAGATTGGCAAAGTTTTGCAGAAGTTCAATATATAGTGCGTGCTTCAATGCGAGATGCTTTTAATAATTTCCACAATGAAACTCTGTCCCGGAATCTGGCAGAAAACCCAGAGAGATTCTGGTGATACATAAAGCATACCAGTGGTAAGACGCAGTCAGTACTTTCACTGTGCGATAACAACGGTGAAGTCACTAAAGCAGAGTTATTAAACACACTTTTCAGAAACTCCTTCACCAAAGAAGACAAAGTAAATATTCCTGAATTCCAATCAGGAATCCATAGCAGTAGATAGCCTCGGTGTAGGAAAGCAGCTTAAATCACTTAATGAAGGCACGGCCTCAGGTCCAGATTGTATAACAGTCAGGTTCCTTTCAGAGTATGCTGATACAATAGCTCCATATTTAGCAATTATATACAATTGCTCGCTCATTGAAAGATCCGTACCTAAAGACTGGAAAATTGCTCAAGTCACACCAATGCCCAAAAAGGGAAATAGGAGTAATCTGCTGAATTATAGGCCCATATCACTAATATCGATTTGCAGTAGGGTTTTGGAACACATACTGTGTTCAAACATTATGAATTACCTCAAAGAAAACTATTTATTGACACATAGTCGGCAGGGATTCAGAAAATATCATTCTTGTGAAACACAACTAGCTATTTATACTCATGAGTAATGAGTGCTATCGACAGGGGATCTCAAATTGATTCCATATTTTTAGATTTCCAGAAGGCTTTCAACTCTGTTTCTCACAAGTGTCTTCTAACCAAACTGTGTGCCTATGGAATATCACCTCAGTCGTGTGACTCGATTCATGATTTCCTGTCAGAAAGGTCTCAGTTCGTAGTAGTAGATGGAAAGTCGTCAAGTAAAACAGACGTAATATCCGGTGTTCCCCAAGGAAGCGTTGTAGATCCTCTATTGTTGCTGATCTATGGTATATTAATGACATAGGAGACAATCTTAGTAGCCGTCTTAGATTGTTTGCAGATGATGCTGTCATTTACCGTCTTGTAAAATCATCAGATGACCAAAACAAATTGTAAAATGATTTAGATAAAGTATCTGTATGGTGCAAAATGTGGCAATTGACCCTGAATAAAGAAAAGTGTGCAGTTATTCACATGAGTTCCAAAATGAAATTCACTAAATTTGAATTACGAGATAAGTTGCACAAATCTGAAGGCCGTAAATTCAATTAAATACTTAGGGATTACAATTACGTATAACCTAAATTGGAACAACCATATAGATAATGTTGTGGGTAGAGCAAACCAAAGACTGGGATTCATTGGCAGAACACTTAAAAGGTGCAAAAGGTCTACTAAAGAGTCTGCTTACACCACGCTTGTCCGCCCTATGCTGGAGTATTGCAGTGTAGGATCCACATAAGGTGGGACTGACGGATGACATTGAAAAAGTTCAAAGAAAGGCAGCTCATTTTGTATTATCATGAAATAGGGGAGACAGTGCCACAGACATGATACGTGAATTGGAGTATCAGTCATTAAAGCAAAGACATTTTTTGTTGCGACAGGATCTTGTCATGAAATATCAGTCACCAGTTTTCTTCTCTGGTTGCGAAGACATTCAGTTAGCACATGTCTACATAGGGAGAAATGATCATCAAGATAAAATAAGGGCAATCAGGGCTCGCACAGAAAAATTTTAGTGCTAGTTTTTCCCACCTGCCATCGAGAATGGAACAGCAGAGAGACAGCTTGAAGGTGATTCATTGAACCCTCTGCCAGGCACATTATTGTGAATAGCAGAGTAATTGTGTAGTTGTAGATGTAGAAGTAGAAGTAGTAGTTCCCTCCTCCTCCTTATAAAGAGATATTTTGCCATCCACCCAACCTACACAACAACTTAGTCCATCCCTATGCCAGTCCCACTCCCAACCCATCAGGTCCTACTCATGGCATGTCACAGGCTTGTCCCAACCCATCTGAAGTAGTGACTTGTAGCAGCAGGAATGTTGTTTGCCAGCTCTGCTGCAATCACTGCACAACAGTTTTGTCCATGAGAATGGCTCGCCACGGCCAAACTGTGGCCAAGAGCAATGTTGACTAGCAAGTTGTACAACATGTAGCTGAGGACAACACACTTGATTTCAATGGGTGCTTCATCACAACCTGCGCCATCTGGGTTGTTCCATCCACCAACAGCTTTTCTGAACTATGTAGATGGGAGTTATCCTCCTATAATCCTCCTAGCATCAGTCTCCATTAACCCACTGTCCCCACACCCTCACCCAGTGGTTTCACCTTTGCCTGTTATTACCTCGCAGTTCATGCCTGCATGTGACGTTCATCATGTGCAGCTCCCCACCAGCTCTGGCACCCATACATCACATGCCTAGGCTGCACATCTGCCACCCCCCTCCGTCCTACATTCCTAGCCAGCAAACTGATTGCCTCCCTCCAAGCTGCTAGCTACCCACCACAACCCACCCCTCTTCCTGCCTTCCACCTCTCTCTGCCTCTACCCATCCCACCTGATACAACCACCATCCCACCCTGGTCCAATCACTGAAATCCAATCCGAACATTGTATGTCCAGCTGGCGTTATGTAAGGGGACAGGTGTGTGTGTGTGTGTGTGTGTGTGTGTGTGTGTGTGTGTGTGTGTGTGTGAGCGCGTGCATGTGTGCATGCGTGCCTGTCGACAACTCAACACTTCTGCTATTTGGTGAGTGATCTCTTTCACTCTCAATAGGATACATTATGCTTAGCAAAAATTTCAACCATTCTTTATGTAATAAGAACCAGCAATTTATCACCCAAACTGTTTTTACTTACTTCTGCACAAAGAAGCTGCACAGTATGCTACTTTTTTCAGTTGTAGCCGGCTTTCTCCATTATCTAGACAATGCCTTTGGATAGCCTCTGATGATCTGTGTCATATTGTACATTACATATTTATTGTGATTGTAATTATGAATGTGTACTTAATTTTTTTTGTATAAGTAATTTGAAAAAGTGCCAAGTGGTCTCTAATTTTGATTGCAGTATCTACAAAATGTCTTGAACGAGAGCAGTGCTTAGCAGCAAGTGGCCTTGATCTTACATCTTGCCTACATTTTCTTCTTGACCTGTATACACAGTGGACAGCTCCACAAGTATGTAATCTGCATGAAATATTTTAATCGCCTCTTTCTGAGAATAAATTTATTATTTGTCAATGACTAATTTGTTTGATACATTGTTCTTTCACTTATGTTCACTCAGTGAAAATTTTTTGAAGGTACTGATTTCAGTAATAATGTATCATCAATGTTCAATCATTCAGTAGAATTAACAGTTGCTTTTTGAAAATTGCAGAACAAAAAGAAGTTACACAGTACATCACCTTGCATAATCTGATAACACCTTTGAATAGTTTCTGACAGTTCTCTGTCACATAGTTCATTACATAATTACTGCAGTTATAATTATGAGTGTTTAGTTAACTGATTTGTTGTTTTAAATAATTTTAACTATTGCATGTATATAAATGGAGCAGTATTTTTCTGGAGATAGAAAAGACAGATTGCAGAAAATGTTGCTTCTTGAGGTATGTCCCAGTCAGTGGTTAACAGTCTTATCTTTCTCTGACCTGTGAATCATTTCACACAATCAGGCCAGTGAGACGTGCAGTTTGCATGGAATCTGAATTGTGTGATTTAGTTGAAAGGATGGAGGGAGGGGTGGGGGGTGGGGGGGGGGGGGGGAGGAAACTAGGATACTAGGAGAAAGGTATCAAAAGAAGGCTGGTGAATCAAAGCCAGTTATTACTGTGGACTCACAGAGAAAAAAGGAGATTCACAATGCAATTTTGAAGACCTTATGAAATTGAAAAGCTTAGCTTTGAAATAGTGATGTAAATGAGGGTTGGGATGTGAAAAACATAAATAAATAGGTCATTTGCATGTGTTACATGTACACAAGTACCTAAAAAATCTTGCAAGTTAGAGAATGAAATAAATTATGCGTTTTCTAAGAATAATGTTCATTATGGACAGAAAAAATAACATCCATGTAACATGTGGTTAAAGATGTCAGACTGGGTCCATTTCATAAATACAACTGATAGTGTTCTAATTGTTTACACAAGTATCATTAAACAGTTTTTGATGTTGCTGAGCAACAGTCATACAATATTTTTTAAACGAACACACCGCCAGTACATTTTAAGGACATGTGCTCATCTTTTATTTACCAATTTAAGCCTATTTTTGCTAAATACGGCGTGCTTGCACAGTTACTTACTGACCTGTTATAAGACGGTGGTTTTATATCAGGCATTTCGTGGGGACCAATATTTTTTTAATTTATAGCCAACTTTGATCTTGACATGTCAAGTGTCTTATAATATACACCATGTGCTCAGAAGTGTCTGGACACCCCCAAAACATACATTTTTCATGTTAGGTGCATTGTGCCGCCACCTACTGTCTGGTACTCCATATCAGCGACCTCAGTAGTCATTAGACATCATGAGAGAGCAGAATGTGGTGCTCCGTGGAACTCACAGGCTTCAAACGTGGTCAAGTGATTCCGTGTCACATGTTTCATACGTCTGTATGTGAGATTTCCCCACTCCTAAACTTCCCTAGGTCCACTGTTTCCGATGTGATAGTGAAGTGGAATTGTGAAGAGACACATACAGCACAAAAGTGTACAGGTCGACCTCGTCTGTTGACTGATAGATCACAGACAGTTGAACAGGGTCTTACTGTGTAATAGGCAGACATCTATCCAGACCACCACACAGAAATTCCAAACTGCATTAGGATCCACTGCAAGTACTTTGGCAGTTAGGCGAGAGGTGAGAAAACTTGGATTTCATTGTTGAGCAGCTGCTCATAAGTCACACAGCATGCCAGTAAATGCCAAATGATGCCCCACTTGGTGTAAGGAGTGTAAACATTGGACGATTGAACAGTGGAAAAACGTTATGTGGTGTGACGAATCATGGTACACAATGTGGCGATCTGATGGCAAGGTGTGGGTATGGCGAATGCCCGGTGAATGTCATCTGCCAGCATGTGTAATGCCAACAGTAAAATTCGGAGCAGGTGGTATTATGGTGCGGCCATGGAGGGGGCTTGTACGCCCTTGTTGTTTTGCATGGCACTATCACAGCACATGCCTACACTGATGTTTTAAGCACCTTCTTGCTTCCCATTGTTGAAGAGCAATTCAGGGATGGTGATTGTATCTTTCAACATGATTGAGCACCTGTTCATGATGCATGGCCTATGGTGGAGGGGTTACACGACAATAACATCCTTGTAATGGACTGGCTTGCACAGAGTCCTGACCTGAATCCTGTAGAACACCTTTGGAATGTTTTGGAATGCTGACTTTGTGCCAGGCTTCACTGACCCACATTGATACCTCTCCTCAGTGCAGCACTCTGTGAAGAATGGGCTGCCATTCCCCAAGAAACCTTTCAGTACGTGATTGAACATATGCCTGCGAGAGTGGAAGCTGTCATCAAGGCTAAGGGTGGCCCAACACCATGTTGAATTCCAGCATTACCAGTGGAAGGTGCCACAAATTGTAAGTCATTTTCAACCAGTTGTCCTGATACTTTTGATCACATAGTGTATGTTAAAGACATATAATCAAGTGCTTGAAAATGGCATAAAAGGCTGAAGCCTGGGTGGAACTTAAATAAACAATAAAACAGTCAAATGGCTACGTGTTTCTTTAAAGCAAATATTATTGTTTGCATATAAATTTTGGTCCCGTTCAGATGCTATTGTATGTATAATTTTTATCTGCCTTTATATTGCAGCTGTTTTTATCAAAAAGTAAGAACTTCAAACTACCTCCCAACAATGAAATGAAAGATGTCCTTGTTATGTACATGAGCAGGTCTAATTGATTTACTTGTGATATAGAAAATGCAGGATCAAATAACAACAATTTGAAAACGGTAGTTTGCTTCTCTTTTACCACATGGAGGAAGCATTGAGTGGCAGATGGGCACAATTAAAACACTGTTAGATTCCAACACTGCTCTCAGTCCTTTGCCCCCACAGCTCATATCCCTGCAATAGACCCAGATGCAAACACCTGTTCCTTACATTCTCCCACTGCCACTTACTCCAGCCCTGTCACAGGCACCTCCTAACCCATCAAACGCAGGACCACCTGTGAAAGCAGCCATGTGATTTACCAACTTAGCTGCTACCACTGTGCCCCATTCTGCGTGGGTATGACCACAAACAGACTGACTGTCAGCGTGAATGGCCACTGTCAAACTGGCGAAGAGGCAACTGGACCACCCAGTTGCTGAGAATGCTACCTAACTTGATGTGCTTGACATCAGTGACTGCTTCAAAGCCCATGTATCTGAATTGTTCCCAGCTATACCAGCTTCTCTGAATTGTGCAGGTGTAACGTATTCTTCGTTCATGTACTCATAATGTTGACCTATGATGTGAAACGAATCAGTTTTACTGTTATAGGGCACACTTCCAGTGAGAAAATATGGCAAGACTGAAGATACTAACTGTTTACATGATTTCTTAAGGATTTGTTTCTCACGTACAATGATTTATAATGAACTACATTCTATCTCTTCCCCACCACACACACACACACACACACACACACACACACACACACACACACACACACACCATACTACTAAACTGTTAAAAATTCTCATGTGGAGTATCAAATCAAATGAAATCATTATTATGACATAACACGACTCATACAATCAAAGATTGTGACCTAGGTGACTTGTCAATTCTAACACTACTTGGAGAGCAATACATTTAATCTAAGGTTATGGTATACATGTTGTTGCTTCTTCAGTTATTATTGTATATGGTTATCATTAATAAATTAGTCTCAGGGTATAATACATATGGTTTTACTATAAACACACTATTTTACATGGTTATCATTCAAGAAATCTTCTAAACTATAGTAGCATTTGCTTTTCAGATATTTTTCCAAGTTTCCTTCACTATTTTTTTAGATTTGGGTCACAGTTCCCATTCCAAATTTTATTTATTAATTTCATGCCTATGTAATATGGAGTTTTTTTGTGTAGTTTTAGTCTGCTGTTATGTAACATGTAACTGTCTGTGTCTAGTCTCGTAAAGATGAAAGAAACAGCTACCCTCAGGATGGTGTGGGTTTCTCTTTGTGAAAATTAGACTCTCATGTATACAACTGGAATGAACATTGGATTTAGCTTACCACACACAGGTTTGAAGTGTTATTACTTTTTAGTTCCCACCATGGATTGTATGACCGTTGTCTGTAGTCGAAAGCTTTGAATAGATCAGTTTTCTCAGACCCACAGAAATTATACTACACTTAATGACTGGAACAAAATATGCTTAGTTACAGTGTTTTTAAAGCCAGATCAGTTATGATGCCAGTGACATGAATGAAACTGTTCAGTCAACTCAGTATACTATCCATATGATTACTCCACAATATACTTTTATTCACTACTATGCTAAGGAATTTGGCACAGTTTGCAATGTCCAATTTTTGGTCCATACATAGTATTCCACTTATATGTTGGACAGATTGTTTTGTGGCGAAATTAACTAGTTTTGTTTTTGCAAAGTTTAATTTCAAATTTATTATTTTTGACCCATGCCTCTACTTCCCTTAGGCTGCATTCACCCTAGCACTGATAAGAGTCATCAGACGCCATCGTCACATGTTGCCCAGTAGTATCAAACATCAGCCGACAGCTTGGTGACAGTGCAGTCAATCTCCTTGATAAGTTTTTGATGTGATCAGGGAGGTTAGAGTTCAACATCCGTGGACAGGATAGATACCACAACACCTTTGCATTACAGCTTTGGCTATTAGAAAGACAATGAATGAGCTATATCTGTCTTGAAAAGAACATGGCAAGCACTGTACACTCTTTCCTCAGTTACTGGACTAACTAGACAAGTTTTACAAATGTATGAGATGCAAGGAGGAATGTTCTATTACATACTCTCAATGATTCACAGTTGCATTGAAAAGCAGGATTACAAACTCTCTGCACAACTGCAGATAAATTCTTCAAAACAGATGTATTTTTATTAACCTTCAGTGACTGTCATTCAGCATATGCGTGAAAGCCAAACATAAATTTTAAAATAAGATACTCTGAACATTTAAAGCCCTGAAAAGTGGAAACACATACACCACAATTGCAAACAACATTATGTAACAGAATCACCACCCTACAGGCATACAAACACCAGTAATCAGTAATAATAATTTGTAAACAGCTAATGCCCACCTGCCATACCCAAAAAAAGATCTACTAGAGTAACTTTAAACATAAGATATGTCCCTTGTCTCCCTTGAACTTTTTTTTTTTGAGGTTATAATTTATACTTATATTTCATGATAAAGATTTTGTCCACTTATGTTCCAATAAAGCTGCAACTTCAGTCCATAGATTCCAAGCTATATCCCAGTTTTATATTTTCCATGCTCCGGATGCCAAAAAGTTCTTGTTTCTTCGACTAAATTTATCAGTTTTTCACATAACATTGGCCAACTTGAACTGAAGAAAACAACCTGTTTTGAATTTCACCAGTTGTTTTCTGGATGGGATTGGCCGCATTGTGACTGTTAGTGTGATGGCTTACTGATCTGAAACACTCAGCCATCTTAGGCAGATGTCAGTCAGTGGCAGAATCCACTGATGTCACTACCTCTGTGGCCACAGGCGGGTGTGGCAACAATAAATACCTTAGTTCGTGTAATTTTGCCATGACAATGGCACGTGTGCGGGTGTGCATCAAGAGTCGCGGCACCCATGTTGCAGATAATTTTTTCATTTCTAATTATTCAGTTAAAATGTATATACCCTGTCAGATGACGTCTGGTAAGTGTGAGCGATTTCACGCACTTACAATTGGCAATCCTTCATGACCATTTTGTGCACTTTTGTAATGATTTCTGGAATAGTGATACATCTCGGCCGACTACTGTGCAGATCATCATCTAAGCTCTCCAAAACAAATTTAAATTCATTTGACCACTTCGCAAGAGTTGAATAGGAAGGAGCAGAGTTTCCCAGTGTATTCTGGAAATTGATATGAATGTGCTTTACTTTCATACCTTTCTTTGCAAAGTACTTAATCATTGCTTGAATCTCGATTTTTTTTCCATCTTCGCAAGTCATCGCGTGGGAACAACAACAGAGCCACGTCACTGCCAGAGCTCTCTGCCAAGAGCACTGATGTAGCATGTGTTTACAGGCAACAGTCCAATGATTGTCATGTGAACAACTCATTGCGCTAACGCTGACCTCTCTTGGTGATTCCGAGAACTTTTCAAACCACCGTCGTAAATACCTCCACATTTTTGTGACTGACGTTCCTACATCTTTTTGTTGTGCGGGCTGAATTAAATTTATTGTGTGATACACATAGTAATGCATAATCTTATACTTTTAAATTTAGAGTAAATGTTTCTTTTAACTGTAATTATAACCACTTACAATGTTATCAATACATGTTGAAGTAGTTGCTGCAAATCTTGTACATTGGTCAAAATTTATTTAATTTATGGCTATGTATACTTTAAATGCAATGCAAAACTGTCACGAGTTCTTACATCTATGTCAAAGTCATCACATGTAAGTAGAAGGGTTGTCAAGCAGATACAATTTCAAAGTGTGCTTAAAGTTAATTTCTTTATCCATTAGATTCCTTACATCACTAGATAGGTGGTCAGAGATGGTTTTGGTTGGGTACCTGACTCCCCTCTGTGCCATACTATGGCTGAATGATAGCTAATGGAAATCACTTCGTCTTCCGATATTATATTTACAAATGTTACTGTGATTGACTGTTAACAACAAATTTCATACAGAAGTAAATTTATTGTGAGGGAGTCATCTGTATACATAACTTTTTTAATAAACTGTCTACAAGATGTTCTAGAGTGAACACACTATATTATCCATATTACACACCTCTGTACTACAAACACGTTTTTCCTCAGTGACAAATTATTCCAGAATGTGATGTAATGAGACATTAGCAAGTGGAAATTTGAAAAGTAAGTCAAATTTTTGACACGTTCGTCTCCAAAATTAATTTTATCTGTAAGCAAAACTGGCAGAGGTTAGATATTTAAGAAAATGTGTAAAATGTGACTTCCAGTTGAGGTTCTTAATGGTATGTAACACCTTAGAATTTAGAGTATTCTGTTTAACTTGTTGATTTTTCTTGTTGCATAATTTATAATGTACTGAATTGCATGTATTGCATTTTATATTAATTCAGAGACAGTCTATTTGTAGAGATTTAGCTATTAATCTTTACATGTTGTTGTAATGTTTCCTTACCTAACTTATAATATGGCTACCAAATAGTAGGGCAAGGTGTGGTAGGCACTGTACCGAGAACAATGCTCACATGTGGTCAAGGAACAAGTATAATTACCGACTACTCAACTGTGAAGAAACACATGAAATAATCTCAAGATTATAAGTTCTGGACAAAGTCACTCACCGGCATGGTTGTCAGTGGAAAAAGGTGCGACACAGTAGAAAATGCGGATGCCGAGCAAGGTCGGAGTCTCGCCTCGGAGTTTCACCAGCACAACGATATTCCGACATGCGGCACAGAATTAATAGTCTTTGGCAGAAAATGTAGCATGAAACACCATTCACAAACCCAGCTGCATAGCAGGGTTGCAGCCAGCGTGACATAGGTGTCTCTTGAAACTTCACGGTACTTGTTGCCACATTGTATATCTGTAGCGGCATGGATGCTGAGCAGGAACTGATGTTGACACCATAAGGAGAAGATGCAGACTGGTTGAGGCTAGATCGGAGTAAGCCTTACTATGGACCGAACTGTTTTTCTCTACCGATAGCCAGTGACCGTACAATTGAGGTATCTGGTCACCTGACTGGTTCGACAGCTTGAGTTGGAGGTAACACATGAAGGGAGAAACTCATTGCCATAGCAGATGGCTGTTGCGAACTAGGGGTGGACACACCTGCTAAGACAGCTTGTGATGAAAGGTCACCACGCAGTTCCCCCTCTCTGCGAAGAGCAGAGTTTGGGTAGAGAGTGAGGTGGTGACGGTGGAGGATTGTATTGGTAGGGGCGTTACTCTCACCCACAGTGAGAATTTGGGTGGTGGCATCGATGCTGAGGTTGCTGGTCACACAATGGGAGCTGGCACTGGTCTTCATGGCGCCAAATGTCAAATGTGCAGGATCGCCGGCAGTCAGTAGTGCTGGTCCACTGTGTGACAGCCAGCGGCAGTGCAGTACTGGCAGCCGACACAACCGATGAGTACACTGCCAGTGCATGGAGTGAGGGGGAGCAGGGCTGGGTCGCTCTGAGCCTGTGTCCAGTGCTGTGTGTGCAGGGGCGGGCAGGTACTGGACATTGTTGCCAGCATGCAGCTGTGGAGGCTAGGGTGCAGCGTCATTGTGGTTGGGTGCAAGGAGAGGTCGAGAGCATGGTGGCTATGTTTGACAGCTGAAAGCAGATGCATTGGACTGTGTGTGTGTGTGTGTGTGTGTGTGTGTGTGTGTGTGTGTGTGAGAGTGAATCACTGGTGGTTCTGGTGTGAGGAAGGTGGCAGCAGCTCTGGGGCATGGTGTTGGGAGCACTTGAAATAACGCTGTTATCGAATTGGTGGGGAATGCAATATGGCGGCGGTGGCATAGCTGGCTGTTGACAGCATCAGAGGGGAATTCACTGCATCGGGCATACGCGGTACTGGGGCATGGGCATGGGCATCCTCCACATTGTGGGGGAGTGGGCTGGCGCCTGTGTTGTCAACGGCCAGTGAGTCGGGGGCGGTGCTAACATAGCATGGTGGGTTTGCCACGGTTCCTTCAGTTGTAATGTGGTAGGCCAGCACCGAGGGAGCTTCAGTGGCTGGGATCCCTGGATCGCTGTCGGCGGTGGTTGCACCAGTCACGGTACTGGTGGCAGTGTACATCTGCAGGGTGTTGATGAGGTTGGTGGTCAAGCTGGGTGGTGTGGTATTGGCCAGTGTACAGGCAGGCTTGAACCTGCTGATCAAAACGCTGGTAGGGGTGCTGTGGAGATGTCTTGTAGTCCCACTACAGAAACTGGTGGGGGGCAGGGTAGTGCAGGCAAAGCGGAGGCTGTTCAGCATAATGTGTTTACATGATGCCAGGTTTCCATGAATGAATTCCCTGTGTTTGTTGTGGTGCTGGAATGGGATGGGTCACAGGTGAGCCATTTGGTACTACAAGGGGGCAACGAACTTGGAGATGAATTCATCTTCGGGCAGGTGGGCAGGCTGCAGGAAGTCATCTGGGATGGTGATTGGCTAGCTGCGAACAAAGTCGGCAGTAGACATCTCAAGATCAGCCTCGTATGTGACCAGTGGTAGGGCAATGGTCCATCTATTGTGGCAGGGGAGAGCAGCCTTCAGAGTGCAATGGAGCAGTTCCACTATGCTGTTGGCGGCTGGATGGTAGCTCGATGTCAGTTGAGGGTCAGTGCTACAGAGGTCTGTTAGCACACGAAAAAGTGTTGATGTAAATTGGTGTCAGTGGTCCACAGTGATATGGCGTGGAGAGCCAAAAAGGGCAATCCATGTGGAGAGAAATCCAGTGGCTACCGTGGTGGTGGTGGTGGTGGTGACGTTGCATATTAGTGTTGCCTTAGGCCAGTGGGTGAACTTGTTCACTGTGGTAAGGAGGTAGTGGCAGCCGTCAGAAGGAGATAGAGGGCTGATGAGGTGCCAGTGAATGTGGGTGAAGAGTTGTGTGACGTCTGGAAAGGCAGCGATGGGGGTGTGCACATGGCAGCCAACCTTGGCATGCTGACTGGCAAGGCAGATGCGGACCCAGATCTTGCAGTCCCTGTGTATACCTGGAAATGAAATATGCTGCCTCACTAGATTGGCAGATCTGCGCACATGGGGTGCGTCATGTTATGCAACCAGTTGAATGCAGCCTTGTGGAAGGCAGCAGGTAGGAATGGGCATGGTGGGCTGGTGAATTGATACTGTTGTCTGAGCTGGTAGGTGGTGTACATTGAAGTTGGAGTCTGGTAATGTTGTCTAGGTGGAAGCAGGCGAGTTCTGTGTCATGCTCCTGGGCAGTGCTAACTCCCAAGCCTCCAAATATCAGACACTCAGATCAGTACGAAATGTTGTACGTAAGTAGAGTATCAACTGAAACTCCGATTTAGTTTGTGCTATGTGCTGTCATCCAGCAGAACAGACATGAACATTAAAAGTAGCACCAGAGCTATTTAGCATAGGAAAAAAATAACAGTGAATAACTAATATGGAAAGCTTCTGCGGGGAAGTTGATAGAGCATTAGGCTGTCGTTCCAAGGGTCCTGGGTTCGTACCCCAATGAAGACAGTTTTCTTTCTTTATTATGCATGAAAGTGTTATATGAGACTGTTAATACCTCTGCACATGTAATGCAATTGTTTCTTTATGCTACTGTTCCGGTTGTATATGTTTATTCTGCGAAACTACAAATGCTCTAGCCATTTCATCACGAGTAGCGTCTGTTCTGTCATACATGTCGGAGAGAACACGACACTTATTTATACAAATGTACTCCATAGGTTTGCTACTTTCAATTATCGAAGCAAAAGCAGAATGCCAAAAGAACATTGTTACAAGCTTCAAGAAGTCCTTTAACATGTCAGAAAATGTTCTCCCAAATAACAGTTTCATATGTAAACACTTAGAACTGAGCTTTTGTACTGTTTGGTAACAGAGAACCAACTTTTGCTGATCCAAGAACTTTATCTTGGAACTTTTCCTTTAGGTCCGTATTTGCACAGAAAAGCAACAATAGGGGAATTGTGAATCTGCCTCGATGGAAAACACTTTCTCCAGTAAGTAAATAACAAAAAGTGTTTTGCACCAAGACAGATCAACAATTCCCATATTGTTGTTTTTACTGATCATGGCATAGTGGCCAAGTGCTAAACATAAAGTGAAGAAGCACCTCAGTAGTAAGCAATTCCTGTGGGGAGACTAATCAGCAAAATGCATTTGCTGTGTGCAGAACATTGTAAAAAAGATCATCTCACCAGACAATTGCAGGTGCATCCAGTCCACATCTCCACCACCCCATACTGATGCCATCCATTGAGGCAAATAATGTTGTCATTGCACATGATGATTTTTGTTATGAAGACTCAACTTTTGCTGCGAACCTCATGAGAAGTGTGTGCAAAATTCCAGTATGTGCCGCTTTCTGCTCTGTATTCAGTGATCTAGGTATTCAAACAGCTGACACTTCACAATATCACAGCCTCTTTGAATTATTGTGTAAATACCTCAATAACTAATCTGAAGGTTCATAGATATTTGAAGTCTTATTAACTATCAGTTGCCCACAGAAATAATGTTTGTCAAACTTAGATAGCAAATGATGATGATTTTTTTTTGTCATAAACTCACTTGGTCATGAGAAACTCTGCTGAAACCTCTCCTGAATCTGGGAAGGTGAAAACAACAAAAGGTTTTCCAAATGTCTCTTCTCATTTGACATAAGAGCCTCCACCTTCTTGTACATTCAACAAGTACTCTGCTGATCATGCTTATTTGTATTGACTCCATCCACGTATTAATACTTCAAAGTGTTTGTATTTTGTCACAGTGTCATATATAGATTGAAATTTCATGAACTTTTGTGTTTTGTTGTTGCAATCACTTCTTTTTATATTTTTCATGGTAACAGTCTGGAACTGCATTAAGGCTGATCGGAGAAGCTGTAAGGTCATCATTGTGCCTCTCAGATCTGTTCACTGAACGAGCTCAGTTCCAATGGCTGTTAGCAACGTTTCTTGAACTGGCACGTACACATCCTCTTGAGGATGATCTACTTCACCAGGCAGTTGTCATCGGTGTCTGCAAGGCTGCAGCTGTTATTGGAACAGTAAGTACATGTTTCTATTAGGTGTGATTTCAGTTAGAGGTGGATAAAGGCAGAAATTACAAATTTTTATTTCATTTCTTAATCAGTGTAAATACACAAAAAGCGGGTAAGGATACTCTCAGTGAAGAACGTCAGATCTGAAAAACACATTGAACAATGTGAGCCTTTTAAAGAACTTCACATTATTGAAAAAAGAAAAGTTAAAAGAGGTAAGTGATTGATTGTGCTAAGAGATAATAAGAAGACAGGTTCATCAAGACTATCATAGAAAAATTTTCAGACGGGAAAACTCAAGGACAACCAAGAATGAGAGTTTTAGATAGTGTGGTAAAGGGCTCAAATAAAAGAAAAAAGAAAGGTAAAAAGGTGATTGATTGTAGAGAACACTGTAAAAACAGACAGTTTTGGTAAAATATTGTCAAATCAGCTGAAAAATACTTACCTTGTAATTGATTTGTAATAATAATAAAATTGTTCCCGAATGAGATATTCACTCTGCAGCAGAGTGTGCGCTGATATGAAACTTCCTGGCAGATTAAAACTGTGTGCCCGACCGAGACTCGAACTCGGGACCTTTGCCTTTCGCGGGCAAGTGCTCTACCAACTGAGCTACCGAAGCACGACTCACGCCCGGTACTCACAGCTTTACTTCTGCCAGTACCTCGTCTCCTACCTTCCAAACTTTACAGAAGTTCTCCTGCGAACCTTGCAGAACTAGCACTCCTGAAAGAAAGGATATTGCGGAGACATGGCTTAGCCACAGCCTGGGGGATGTTTCCAGAATGAGATATTCACTCTGCAGCGGAGTGTGCGCTGATATGAAACTTCCTGGCAGATTAAAACTGTGTGCCCGACCGAGACTCGAACTCGGGACCTTTGCCTTTTGCGGGCAAGTGCTCTACCAACTGAGCTACCGAAGCACGACTCACGCCCGGTACTCACAGCTTTACTTCTGCCAGTACCTCGTCTCCTACCTTCCAAACTTTACAGAAGCTCTCCTGCGAACCTTGCAGAACTAGCACTCCTGAAAGAAAGGATATTGCGGAGACATGGCTTAGCCACAGCCTGGGGGATGTTTCCAGAATGAGATATTCACTCTGCAGCGGAGTGTGCGCTGATATGAAACTTCCTGGCAGATTAAAACTTTGTGCCCGATCGAGACTCGAACTCGGGACCTTTGCCTTTCGCGGGCAAGTGCTCTACCAACTGAGCTACCGAAGCACGACTCACGCCCGGTACTCACAGCTTTACTTCTGCCAGTACCTCGTCTCCTACCTTCCAAACTTTACAGAAGCTCTCCTGCGAACCTTGCAGAACTAGCACTCCTGAAAGAAAGGATATTGCGGAGACATGGCTTAGCCACAGCCTGGGGGATGTTTCCAGAATGAGATATTCACTCTGCAGCGGAGTGTGCGCTGATATGAAACTTCCTGGCAGATTAAAACTGTGTGCCCGACCGAGACTCGAACTCGGGACCTTTGCCTTTCGCGGGCAAGTGCTCTACCAACTGAGCTACCGAAGCACGACTCACGCCCGGTACTCACAGCTTTACTTCTGCCAGTACCTCGTCTCCTACCTTCCAAACTTTACAGAAGCTCTCCTGCGAACCTTGCAGAACTAGCACTCCTGAAAGAAAGGATATTGCGGAGACATGGCTTAGCCACAGCCTGGGGGATGTTTCCAGAATGAGATATTCACTCTGCAGCGGAGTGTGCGCTGATATGAAACTTCCTGGCAGATTAAAACTGTGTGCCCGACCGAGACTCGAACTCGGGACCTTTGCCTTTCGCGGGCAAGTGCTCTACCAACTGAGCTACCGAAGCACGACTCACGCCCGGTACTCACAGCTTTACTTCTGCCAGTACCTCGTCTCCTACCTTCCAAACTTTACAGAAGCTCTCCTGCGAACCTTGCAGAACTAGCACTCCTGAAAGAAAGGATATTGCGGAGACATGGCTTAGCCACAGCCTGGGGGATGTTTCCAGAATGAGATATTCACTCTGCAGCGGAGTGTGCGCTGATATGAAACTTCCTGGCAGATTAAAACTGTGTGCCCGACCGAGACTCGAACTCGGGACCTTTGCCTTTCGCGGGCAAGTGCTCTACCAACTGAGCTACCGAAGCACGACTCACGCCCAGTACTCACAGCTTTACTTCTGCCAGTACCTCGTCTCCTACCTTCCAAACTTTACAGAAGCTCTCCTGCGAACCTTGCAGAACTAGCACTCCTGAAAGAAAGGATATTGCGGAGACATGGCTTAGCCACAGCCTGGGGGATGTTTCCAGAATGAGATATTCACTCTGCAGCGGAGTGTGTGCTGATATGAAACTTCCTGGCAGATTAAAACTGTGTGCCCGACCGAGACTCGAACTCGGGACCTTTGCCTTTTGCGGGCAAGTGCTCTACCAACTGAGCTACCGAAGCACGACTCACGCCCGGTACTCACAGCTTTACTTCTGCCAGTACCTCGTCTCCTACCTTCCAAACTTTACAGAAGCTCTCCTGCGAACCTTGCAGAACTAGCACTCCTGAAAGAAAGGATATTGCGGAGACATGGCTTAGCCACAGCCTGGGGGATGTTTCCAGAATGAGATATTCACTCTGCAGCGGAGTGTGCGCTGATATGAAACTTCCTGGCAGATTAAAACTGTGTGCCCGACCGAGACTCGAACTCGGGACCTTTGCCTTTCGCGGGCAAGTGCTCTACCAACTGAGCTACCGAAGCACGACTCACGCCCGGTACTCACAGCTTTACTTCTGCCAGTACCTCGTCTCCTACCTTCCAAACTTTACAGAAGCTCTCCTGCGAACCTTGCAGAACTAGCACTCCTGAAAGAAAGGATATTGCGGAGACATGGCTTAGCCACAGCCTGGGGGATGTTTCCAGAATGAGATATTCACTCTGCAGCGGAGTGTGCGCTGATATGGAACTTCCTGGCAGATTAAAACTGTGTGCCCGACCGAGACTCGAACTCGGGACCTTTGCCTTTCGCAGGCAAGTGCTCTACCAACTGAGCTACCGAAGCACGACTCACGCCCGGTACTCACAGCTTTACTTCTGCCAGTACCTCGTCTCCTACCTTCCAAACTTTACAGAAGCTCTCCTGCGAACCTTGCAGAACTAGCACTCCTGAAAGAAAGGATATTGCGGAGACATGGCTTAGCCACAGCCTGGGGGATGTTTCCAGAATGAGATATTCACTCTGCAGCGGAGTGTGCGCTGATATGAAACTTCCTGGCAGATTAAAACTGTGTGCCCGACCGAGACTCGAACTCGGGACCTTTGCCTTTCGCGGGCAAGTGCTCTACCAACTGAGCTACCGAAGCACGACTCACGCCCGGTACTCACAGCTTTACTTCTGCCAGTACCTCGTCTCCTACCTTCCAAACTTTACAGAAGCTCTCCTGCGAACCTTGCAGAACTAGCACTCCTGAAAGAAAGGATATTGCGGAGACATGGCTTAGCCACAGCCTGGGGGATGTTTCCAGAATGAGATATTCACTCTGCAGCGGAGTGTGCGCTGATATGAAACTTCCTGGCAGATTAAAACTGTGTGCCCGACCGAGACTCGAACTCGGGACCTTTGCCTTTCGCGGGCAAGTGCTCTACCAACTGAGCTACCGAAGCACGACTCACGCCCGGTACTCACAGCTTTACTTCTGCCAGTACCTCGTCTCCTACCTTCCAAACTTTACAGAAGCTCTCCTGCGAACCTTGCAGAACTAGCACGCCTGAAAGAAAGGATATTGCGGAGACATGGCTTAGCCACAGCCTGGGGGATGTTTCCAGAATGAGATATTCACTCTGCAGCGGAGTGTGCGCTGATATGAAACTTCCTGGCAGATTAAAACTGTGTGCCCGACCGAGACTCGAACTCGGGACCTTTGCCTTTCGCGGGCAAGTGCTCTACCAACTGAGCTACCGAAGCACGACTCACGCCCGGTACTCACAGCTTTACTTCTGCCAGTACCTCGTCTCCTACCTTCCAAACTTTACAGAAGCTCTCCTGCGAACCTTGCAGAACTAGCACTCCTGAAAGAAAGGATATTGCGGAGACATGGCTTAGCCACAGCCTGGGGGATGTTTCCAGAATGAGATATTCACTCTGCAGCGGAGTGTGCGCTGATATGAAACTTCCTGGCAGATTAAAACTGTGTGCCCGACCGAGACTCGAACTCGGGACCTTTGCCTTTCGCGGGCAAGTGCTCTACCAACTGAGCTACCGAAGCACGACTCACACCCGGTACTCACAGCTTTACTTCTGCCAGTACCTCGTCTCCTACCTTCCAAACTTTACAGAAGCTCTCCTGCGAACCTTGCAGAACTAGCACTCCTGAAAGAAAGGATATTGCGGAGACATGGCTTAGCCACAGCCTGGGGGATGTTTCCAGAATGAGATATTCACTCTGCAGCGGAGTGTGCGCTGATATGAAACTTCCTGGCAGATTAAAACTGTGTGCCCGACCGAGACTCGAACTCGGGACCTTTGCCTTTCGCGGGCAAGTGCTCTACCAACTGAGCTACCGAAGCACGACTCACGCCCAGTACTCACAGCTTTACTTCTGCCAGTACCTCGTCTCCTACCTTCCAAACTTTACAGAAGCTCTCCTGCGAACCTTGCAGAACTAGCACTCCTGAAAGAAAGGATATTGCGGAGACATGGCTTAGCCACAGCCTGGGGGATGTTTCCAGAATGAGATATTCACTCTGCAGCGGAGTGTGCGCTGATATGAAACTTCCTGGCAGATTAAAACTGTGTGCCCGACCGAGACTCGAACTCGGGACCTTTGCCTTTTGCGGGCAAGTGCTCTACCAACTGAGCTACCGAAGCACGACTCACGCCCGGTACTCACAGCTTTACTTCTGCCAGTACCTCGTCTCCTACCTTCCAAACTTTACAGAAGCTCTCCTGCGAACCTTGCAGAACTAGCACTCCTGAAAGAAAGGATATTGCGGAGACATGGCTTAGCCACAGCCTGGGGGATGTTTCCAGAATGAGATATTCACTCTGCAGCGGAGTGTGCGCTGATATGAAACTTCCTGGCAGATTAAAACTGTGTGCCCGACCGAGACTCGAACTCGGGACCTTTGCCTTTCGCGGGCAAGTGCTCTACCAACTGAGCTACCGAAGCACGACTCACGCCCGGTACTCACAGCTTTACTTCTGCCAGTACCTCGTCTCCTACCTTCCAAACTTTACAGAAGCTCTCCTGCGAACCTTGCAGAACTAGCACTCCTGAAAGAAAGGATATTGCGGAGACATGGCTTAGCCACAGCCTGGGGGATGTTTCCAGAATGAGATATTCACTCTGCAGCGGAGTGTGCGCTGATATGGAACTTCCTGGCAGATTAAAACTGTGTGCCCGACCGAGACTCGAACTCGGGACCTTTGCCTTTCGCAGGCAAGTGCTCTACCAACTGAGCTACCGAAGCACGACTCACGCCCGGTACTCACAGCTTTACTTCTGCCAGTACCTCGTCTCCTACCTTCCAAACTTTACAGAAGCTCTCCTGCGAACCTTGCAGAACTAGCACTCCTGAAAGAAAGGATATTGCGGAGACATGGCTTAGCCACAGCCTGGGGGATGTTTCCAGAATGAGATATTCACTCTGCAGCGGAGTGTGCGCTGATATGAAACTTCCTGGCAGATTAAAACTGTGTGCCCGACCGAGACTCGAACTCGGGACCTTTGCCTTTCGCGGGCAAGTGCTCTACCAACTGAGCTACCGAAGCACGACTCACGCCCGGTACTCACAGCTTTACTTCTGCCAGTACCTCGTCTCCTACCTTCCAAACTTTACAGAAGCTCTCCTGCGAACCTTGCAGAACTAGCACTCCTGAAAGAAAGGATATTGCGGAGACATGGCTTAGCCACAGCCTGGGGGATGTTTCCAGAATGAGATATTCACTCTGCAGCGGAGTGTGCGCTGATATGAAACTTCCTGGCAGATTAAAACTGTGTGCCCGACCGAGACTCGAACTCGGGACCTTTGCCTTTCGCGGGCAAGTGCTCTACCAACTGAGCTACCGAAGCACGACTCACGCCCGGTACTCACAGCTTTACTTCTGCCAGTACCTCGTCTCCTACCTTCCAAACTTTACAGAAGCTCTCCTGCGAACCTTGCAGAACTAGCACTCCTGAAAGAAAGGATATTGCGGAGACATGGCTTAGCCACAGCCTGGGGGATGTTTCCAGAATGAGATATTCACTCTGCAGCGGAGTGTGCGCTGATATGAGGTACTGGCAGAAGTAAAGCTGTGAGTACCGGGCGTGAGTCGTGCTTCGGTAGCTCGGTTGGTAGAGCACTTGCCCGCGAAAGGCAAAGGTCCCGAGTTCGACTCTCGGTCGGGCACACAGTTTTAATCTGCCAGGAAGTTTCATATCAGCGCACACTCCGCTGCAGAGTGAATATCTCATTCTGGAAACATCCCCCAGGCTGTGGCTAAGCCATGTCTCCACAATATCCTTTCTTTCAGGAGTGCTAGTTCTGCAAGGTTCACAGGAGAGCTTCTGTAAAGTTTGGAAGGTAGGAGACGAGGTACTGGCAGAAGTAAAGCTGTGAGTACCGGGCGTGAGTCGTGCTTCGGTAGCTCAGTTGGTAGAGCACTTGCCCGCGAAAGGCAAAGGTCCCGAGTTCGAGTCTCGGTCGGGCACACAGTTTTAATCTGCCAGGAAGTTTCAATAAAATTGTTGTTTTAATTGTGGTTATGTACCGGTTTATCTTTAACAGTAATTTAACCTTTTGGACTTCACACATCGTTTTAGACTCCCTAAAGAGATCTTAGTGAATGAAGTGGCTTTCTTTACAATGTTTTTAGTACTGGAATATGTAAGTGTTTGTAGTCAGCTGTATTTATGCAATTTGGCTTAATTCTGTTACCAAGTAAGGCTTTCTTATTGCTGCAGTGATGTCCTTTTCAATGTTTAAATGCATTACAAAACACATCGAGTACATTCTTACATTCTGTTGCTGATAGTTTTGTTTTAGTGAACTTAGGAGCAACTTTGTAATAGGCGCAGATGTTATACAGACACAATGGCCAAGGAATTCATTGTTTGCATCAGTTTTGTTACTCTACCGTGGATAAAATAGATGCTCTGCAACAGAACAAGTTGTATTCCGTTGCTGTCGACTGTATTGGGCGACCGTTTAAACAACAGTGACATTTTGGTTCCACCGTTTGAATCTACGAGCCTTACAGAGATATCCTGTTTACCTGTGGTGTCAACAACAGAGAGCCACTGTTTCAACAGAGAGCCACTGTTTCTGCCTTTCCTCCCACACCAAGTCTTGCCGTTTGTGACTGGCAGAAACTAAAGGCAATAGCACATCCTGATAGCTTTAGCAGAGCTCAACAGGCTTACACTCTGAAGTGTAAACATTAGATAGTTTTCTTAACACATTGACGGTGTCAGCCATTCTGGGTGGATCGAAACTCCAGACAGAATTTAAAATGTTGTTCAGGGTGATTCTCGAGTATTTTGGTATGAGACACCTGTGATCTCCAGTGAAACAGAGTTTGACTTCTTACCCAAATTTATCTCTGTGTTATACTGAAAACATCTACAGAACAGTGCAAAAGAACGTCAGCCGTATGTCCTGTGCATGTTGGTTGGAGACAAACTTCATCATTTCAACATCTACGTAATTACTCTGCTCTTCATAATTAAGTGCCCGGCAGAGGGTATATCAAACGACCATTAAGCTACTTCTCTACCGTTCTGCTCTCGAACAGTGTGTGGGAAAAACGAGCACTTAAGTCTGTCCATGTGAACTCAGATTTCTCTTATTTTATTATGATGATTATTTCTCCCTATGTAGATGGGTGCCAACAAAATATTTTCACACTCTTGTTAAAAGAAAAAGGGTCTTGCCACAGCAAAAAATGCCTTTGTTTTAATGACTGCCATCCCAATTTGTGTATCATATCTATGGCACTCTCTCTTCTATTTCATGAGCGGATCGCACACTGCACAGTAATACTTCAGAATAGGACAGACAGGCAAGGTGTAAGCAGTCTCTTTAAGATACCCATTACATTTTCTAAGTGTTCTGCCGATAAATTGCAGTCTTTGGTTTGCTTTCTCCATAACATTATCGGTGTGATTGTTCCAACTTAAGTTACTCATGATTGTAAGCCACAAGTACTAGCTGAGTTCACTCATAATTGTAATCCCCAAGTACTTAGCTGAGTTCACAGCCTTTAGATTTGTGTGATTTATCACTGACATTTAGCAGAGCAGATGACTTCACAATTTTCATGATTTAGAGTCAGTTGTCACTTTTTGCACCATACAGATATCATGTCTAAATTGTTTTGCAATTCATTTTGACCATGTGATGACTTTATGTGATGGTAAATGAGAGCACCATCTGCAAACAATCTAAGAGGGCTGCAGTGTTATTTGTACATTAACAGTTGTACCAAGGAGTATGGATAGGTTTACTGATCAAGAGTTGGCCTATGTGTACGTCATGTATGGGTTCATTGAATGCAATGGAAGAGTGACACAATGATGCTATGCGTAGGAGAGCAGAGCGACAGCTGTGTGGCAGTACTTTTGCATCTTTGGTTTGTCACCTTTGAGAAACCAGATGCTTTCCTAAACTGATAGCATATTTCAACTTTTCCACAGTTGTGAAGGATTTTTCACGAAAACAAGGGTAACATGGGTAATAAAGCAATATATCACAATTGTATCAAAACACTATAATAAGCTCCCAGAGATTGTGTGTTCCTTATACCAAAATATTCAGAAAATATTCCTGAGCAAACTCCCATAACTTGTCACTGGAGTGAGAGTTTGCACAGTGACACCACCTTCTACCATTCAGGACATATGTGATGCTGCAGCTTTTGCAAGCGACAATGATTTTCAGTTTGTTTTCTCTCAGTAAATAGGTAATGGAAGAAAATTTTTTCCTTTAAAAAATGTGTACATTTAATGATATCACACGTATTCATTCCCTGTGACGGTTCTCAAAGCACTCCAACTACATGAATGGCTAATGAGGACAATCTGGACAAAATTTGTAAACCCTTCTTGTTATCGTCCTGTCGACATCTCTTCCTCCAGTTTGCTTTATTGATACGTAGTATTATGGTGCACATTCTTCAGTGTCTTTTCTTTCTTTTTAATTTTCTTTGTTGAAACAGTGGATGTGGTGGTTATTTTTTCACACAGTGTAGTTACAGTCTTTTTCTTTATTACAAACCAAGACAATTTCTGGTTTCTCAGTATGTTTCTTCCTGATTTATTGAAAGTTCATTATTTACAAGGTGTTTTTTAAAAGTAAATACTGTGTTAAAATAAAATAAGAAACATAAATAGTATTACAAATTTATTGTTATATGAAAGCCTGGACATTAATTTACTTCAGAACATAATTTCCACTTATGATAAGGAAATTTCTGTATAGTATGAACAGCTTCTGAAATCCACGCTCATAGAAATCTACCACCTGATTTTGTAGCCAGTCCTGTATTGATCTTTTGATTTTGTTATCTTCCTTGTAGTGTGACCAGTAAGATACTTCTTGAAGTCCAAGTACACTACATCAGGGCTGTATGGAGGGGTGATCAAATTGTTCCCCACTATATGACACAATGAGATTTTGGTGCAGTGAGCCAGATATGGATGGGCACTGACGTGCAACGTGCTGAGCATGTCACACGCAATGTTTTGGATTGCATGGCATAGTTTCTTAAAGAACTCACAAGGTAAAAAATTGACTGGAAAAACATTCTGCCTACCTCAAAACAGAGTGAACATAATTTTTTGGGCTGAAGTTGTTTGCTGAATTTTCAATTTCTTGTGCTATTTTGAAAGCCTCCATTCCAAAGACTGTTGTTTTGATTTTGGTGGTGTAATGAATCAACTCCATGTTTCACCAGTGACAATCTGGCCTAAAAACTTATTCCCTTTGACACCGTATCTCTGGAGGAAGGTTGCAGCACTGACTAAATGATTACTGATTTGTAAACCGGTCAGCATTTTTGGAACCCAGCAGGCCCACACTGTAAGGCAATGGTCATCGTGGAGCTTTGTGCTATTTTGAAAGCCTCCACTCCAAAGACTGTTGTTTTGATTTTGGTGGTGTAATGAATCAACTCCATGTTTCACCAGTGACAATCTGGCCTAAAAACTTATTCCCTTTGACACCGTATCTCTGGAGGAAAGTTGCAGCACTGACTAAATGATTACTGATTTGTAAACCGGTCAGCATTTTTGGAACCCAGCAGGCCCACACTGTAATGCAATGGTCATCGTGGAGCTTTGTGGCACGGCCAGAGCAGCATGGCGAGCAGAGCAGTGCTGGCGAAACAGTGTGTGTGATTATACTAGTACTGAAGTGGACCGGTATGTAGTAGAGTGGCACAGAGCTGCACTGAGCGAATCAAACATGTTTGTTTCATAGAGAGGCAACCAGAGCATTCGAATGACCCCAGCTGCATTCGGACAATGCCAGAATTATTTTGCTGGTGCTGTGGATAACAGAGCCAGTACTGTTGGTGAGTGTGTTTCATTTGTTGTACTGTTGAGAAAATGGTATCAGCAGAAGTTTTGATAGCAGTCATTTTTACTCAGCATCATTTATGATAGCAGTGAAACAACTATCATCATGTCTGATTCATTTTGGACAAGTTATGTGATGAGGTGGCAGCAGAATTACAGATGATAAGTCAAAATACATTTTGTTAATCTCTTGTTTATTTCATTGTCTTAAAACAAGAGGCAATAATAAAGCTGAAGTAGCATAACTGGGAAACACGTGAAAATTGTGTTTTATTGTGCGAGAGAAATTTTCAATAACGTCTCATTTTGACAACTTCATTTGAAGGTCTGTTAAAGTTTCTTCTCATCTGATAAGTGCTTTGTATAGAATGCTCTATATCTATTGTATTTGCTCATTGACAACCATGGATCCTTGTAGATCACTGACAGTGTTGTGGAGAACATGCAAATTTCACAGTATTGTCAGCAAATTGAGGTGAAGTTTCTATTGGCTTCCAAAATGTGATCCTATTAGTGCTCATTATTCCAAAAGCAGATTCTGTTGATCGTCATGGTCTGAAAAAGTGTTTGTTGAAATATTCATTCCATGGATCTAAAACCCATCAACTAAAAGATTTGATAAAATGCCTCAACTATGGGTATGCCCCATCTCCAATGAATACAAAAAGCAACATAACTGATGTCTTTGGTAGTGGTCAGTCTGGCTGTATATTAAGCTCCCCTTCTTGCCTCAAGCGAAATACACTGGAAGAATAAAATCTACCACTTTCCCACGTCCCCCATCATCGATTATAATGAATTTCCATGAGGATCTGCAACTGCTTGGAGTACGACTGATTGAAAATTTTTGTAATTACATTGAATCAGAATTTTATGAACATTTTAGACAAGTTTGTCTTTTGTCAACACCACCGAATGCAGCTGGAAAGTTCTGTGTGTTATATAAATCATTTACAATACTTAGAAAAATGCGCTTGCCTGTGGAGTGGCTGGAGGGTAAATATTAGAGCTATGTCTTCTGGTTTCTAAGAATCTGTAACAAATCTAGTTTCATCAGCTATTGACGACACTTAAATATGACATTATTTCATTTGAAAAAATGTGTAGTTGGTTGAATATCAGTTAGATATGGGAGTTTTACCTATTAATGATGTGGCAAAATATCATTTGGCGGAACCTTGTTTCAGTATCTTAAACCATTTATGAGATACTAGAAATGTTACAAATAGTTCATTCTGGGTTTTTTGTTAGCACGCGACTTCGGTATGAAGCACTTTACACACAATCCATTTTCTTGAGACTGATGGCAGATAGTGATATCCTTATAAGTTTGAAGAATAACTCAGTATGTTAGCTATATTTCATATGCAGAAACATGTGGTCTAACATGCACTAAATGCAAATTCATGGTGACTTCTATTTTTCAATGCAAACTTTTCAAAATTCTTGCAGTAGGTTCCTTTATTTTGAAGTATCACAATAACCATGGCCATTAATGAAAAGATAAGCAGTTCAACATCAAGCTGACAAGTAAAGCTATGAGATGGACAAGGATAAAAATTTTTTACTCAGTAGTTTCTTTAAAATCGTACGAGAAAGATTGCGGATCAGGCAGTTTGTGTGTTTTCAGCCAATACAGTTAAGCGAGCCTGCTGACTGCCGCACTGCTTCCTGCCCCCATTATACATTATACCTGGGTGCGAAGCAGCGTTGCGTCAGCAGCCCGATGTGCATTTCCACTCTACTCTCTTGCGCTTCTCCACTGTAATCCATGACTAAGTGTTCTGTAACATTTTCATACAGAACACTTCTTGAAATGCAAGAAAAATCATGTGAGAATGATGAAATCATGTAGTGTTTTCTTATTCGATTTTTTTTTGTGTGTACTTGGTGCAACAGTTTATCAGTAATGCCATATGGTCGCTCTCTTTAGTTCCCATTTTCTAACCATTTCAGTGCTGATGATGTTTCTCCATACATTTACTAATCAACCAATTAAATTCACCAGCTTATATGACTCTTGAATTTAAGGAATGAATAACAATGCATTTTCAATCAACTGAGTCATAAATTTTTGTGCAATCTGAAGCTACTGCAATGACATTTGTGGGTAGCCAACAGTTGAAATAGTTTATGAGCATGTACAGTACGCCAACTGCAAAGCTCCAATGGCCATGTTTCAAAATGGTAATTACTTTAAAAATATGCCTTGTATCGTGTATGTCACTTTGTAAGTATGAGAAGAATGTTTGGCAGAAAGAAGCTTCACACCTAAAGTCATTTTTTAATGCCAGTACCATTTTTGTCAAGGACTTATATCATTACATATGTCTGTCTGATATTTATTTTTGCCTTTGAAATAATATCCTTTATGGCAAACCTCATAGTTTCTACATTTGGGAAAATCACTTCCCGCAGCTTCGTAAAGTCTTCTGTTATGTTGTAATTTTCCTTCACTTTCTGTCTTCTTCAAGAATAATACCTGAATAAATGTCGCCAAGAAGGTTGTATACATGGAAGAAGCCTGGAGATACTGACAGGTTTCAAATAGATTATATAATGGTCAGACAGAGATTTAGGAACCAAGTTTTAAATTGTAAGACATTTCCAGGGGCCAATGTGGACTCTGACAACAATATATTGGTTATGAACTGTAGATTAAAACTAAAGAAACTGCAAAAAAGTGGGATTATGAGAAGATGGGACCTGGATAAACTGACAGAACCAGAGGTTGTAGAGAGTTTCAGGGAGAGCATTAGGGAACGATTGACAAGAATGGGGGAAAGAAATACAGTAGGAGAAGAATGGGTAGCTTTGAGAGGTGAAATAGTGAAGGCAGCAGAGGATCAAGTAGGTAAAAAGACGAGGGCTAATAGAAATCCTCGGGTAACAGAAGAGATACTGAATTTAACTGATGAAAGGAGAAAATACAAAAATGCAGTAAATGAAGCAAGCAAAAAGGAATACAAGCGTATCACAAATGAGATCGACAGGAGTGCAAAATAGCTAAGCAGGGATGGCCAGAGGACAAATGTAAGGATGTAGAGGTGTATATCACTAAGGGTAAGATAGATACTGCCTACAGGAAAATTAGAGAGATCTTGGGAGAAAGGGAGAACTACTTGCATGAATACCAAAAGCTCAGATGCAAACCCAGTTCTAAGCAAAGAAGTGAAAGCAGAAAGGTGGAAGGAATATATAGAGGGTCTATACAAGGGTGATGTTCTTGAGGACAATATTATGGAAATGGAAGAAGATGTAGATAAAGATGAAATGGGAGATATGATACTGCGTGAAGAGTTTGACAGAGCACTGAAAGATCTAAGTCAAAACAAGACCCCGGGAGTAGACAGCATTCCATTAAAACTACTGATAGCCTTGGGAGACCCAACCCTGACAAAACTCTACCATCTGGTGAGCAAGATGTATGAGTTAGGCGAAATGCCCTCAGACTTCAAAAAGAATATAATAATTCCAATCCTGAAGAAAGCAGGTGTTGACGGATGTGAAAATTACCGACTATCAGTGTAATAAGCCACAGCTGCAAAATACTAACACAAATTCTTTACAGATGAATGGAAAAACTGGTAGAAGCCGACCTTGGGGAAGATCAGTTTGGATTCTATAGAAATGTTGGAAGACGTGAGGCTATACTGACCCTACAACTTTATCTTAGAAAATAGATTAAGTAAAGGCAAACCTACGTTTCTAGCATTTGTAGACTTAGAGAAGGCTTTTGACTATGTTGACTGGGATACCCTCTTTCAAATTCTGAAGGTGGCAGGGATAAAGTACAGGGAGCGAAAGGCTATTTGCAATTTGTACAGAAATCAGATGGCAGTTATAAGGGTCGAGGGGCATGAAAGGGACGTAGTGGTTGTGAAGGGAGTGAGACAGGGTTTTAGCCTATCCCCAATGTTATTCAATCTGTATATTGAGCAAGCAGTAAAGGTAACAAAAGAAAAATTTGGAGTAGGAATTAAAATCCATTAAAACTTTGAGGTTCGCCGATGACATTGTAATTCTGTCAGAGACAGCAAAGGACCTGGAAGACATGCTGAACGGAATGGACAGTGTCTTGAAAGGAGGATATTAGATGAACATCAACAAAAGCAAAATGAAGATAATGGAATGTAGTCGAATTAAGTCAGGTGATGCTGAGGGAATTAGATTAGGAAATGAGACACTTAAAGTAGTAAAGGAGTTTTGCTATTTGGGGAGCAAAATAACTGATGATGATCAAAGTAGAGAGGATATAAGATATAGACTGGCAATGGCAAGAAAGCGTTTCTGAAGAAGAGAAATTTGTTAACATCGAGTATAGATTTAAGTGTCAGGAAGTTGTTTCTAAAAGTATTTGTATGGAATGTAGCCATGTATGGAACTGAAACGTGAACGATAAATAGTTTAGACAAAAAGAGAATAAAAGCTTTTGCAATGTGATGCTACAGAAGAATGCTGAAGGTTAGATGGGTAGATCACATAACTAATGAAGAGGTATTGAATAGAATTGGATAGAAGAGGAGCTTGTGGCACAACTTGACTAGAATAAGGAATCAGTTGGTAGGACATATTCTGAGGCATCAAGGGATCACCAATTTAGTATTGGAGGGCAGTGCGGAGGGTAAAAATTGTAGAGGGAGACCAAAAGATGAATACACTAAACAGATTCAGAAGGATGTAGGTTGCAGTAGGTACTGGGATATGAAGACGCTTGCACAGGATATAGTAGCATGGAGAGCTGCGTCAAACCAGTCTCTGAACTGAAGACCACAACAACAACAACAACAACAACAACAACAATGTCGCCAATAGTTGACTGTGTCATCACACACTTCTAAGCTAGTATCATCCACAGGCTCTTCAAAACTAGGATCATCCAGATCATCAGCCCAATTATTTTGTTCCAAATTTTTCACACATTATCTCCCACAAAATTTTTGCCTTTGGCTTTCACTGTACACACACAAACGTATATTTGTCATGTCACTGCAACAATCAGTGCACAACAATTGCAACTAACTTCACTGACTGCTAGAATTTATCATATATATTTGACTAATGTGGCCTGCAGCAGAAACAATATATGCAGGGAGGCTGCACCTGACATATGTGACACATTTTTTTCGTATAAAATAATATTTATAAATAAAAAACATAATGTGAAACTAACATAAAAGCTTTTGTTTTGAGCTGTGTTAAGGATTTTGTGCAAAAATTTGCATTGCTCCCTTGTGGAATATTCCTTCCAAACAGCATAGCAGGCAATGTGTTAATTACTGAATTATTGTACCTGATTTTGTTGGTTTAGGACACAGCTGTGAGAGACTTGAGAATTCATTGCAGCTACTTGTATGGCATACTGTATGTAACTTAATGTCAATAGTAGACTGCATGCAATTACATTAAAAAAACGATGATTCTTTTAATTGATACCAATAAGAATTATGAGTTGATGTGTATTACAGAAATTCAGTATCAATGATAAAACTAGTTGTTTAGCTAAATTAAAAATTACTGATATAATGTCACATGCGAAGTCAAATACAAAATCACTGCAACCATTTGCAAATAAAACAGAGGTCAAGGAGATAGCGTATCTGTTGAATACCAGCCTTAAGAAATTAGCGGGAGAGTAGAAGAGAGGATTGATTGAAGGAGAGGATTGATCGAACTAGAAATGAAAAAGTGATTACATTAGCAGAATTTTTAAGAAAAGGACAAAAATAACATTAGCTGATGGTATGGTGATACTGGCAGATCACATGTGGAAACACCCAGAGGACATATAGAAACAGTTCATGAGAGAGCTGAAAAGAAAAAGAATTAGGATATCATATGGAAAAGCAGAAAAAAACCAGACCCTACATAAACCATCGATGTCGGGCTGGGAACAACAGAGCACAGTAATTTAAGTACCTAGTGGAATTGATAAAATCAAAAAAGTATCAGAAATAACACTAGAGAAAATGGTAAGAAGAATGGTGACAGTCTTCCAGCTATAGCAGAATATCTGTAACAAGAACTGATCTCAGTCATTGCCAGACTCAGCCACTGTTAAGACTGATAATGCTATATGGTCTGTATCTACATCTATATAGTTTGTATCTGACGAGATCCATACTACTGTCCAAGGAGTTTCCTGTTGGAAAATGTGGGAAAAAAGATGAGAAATTCTGAAGAGTGTCATACAGGAATGCCCAAAAAAGTTGGGCAAGATCACAAACTATGATAAAATCTTTTTTTAAAAAAATAGTACTAGGTTTCTACAGACAAATGAAAAGACTAGTTGTGCAGAAGAGAATATTTAAATTCACGGTAGTCAGAAATACACAAATTACTATGAGTTCAATGATATGTGAAAAGCGTTGCTGCCCCCAGTGTAAACTGCAGTGGACAACCTCATGATGAAGACAGTGGTTGTCACTGAATATCAATTTTTTAATGGCAGCTAAATGAGCCACAGCACAGCAAATTACTTGCCAGTTCAATGTTGGACAGCATCGGATGGTGAGTAGCCGTACCATCCCAAATTACAACCTCAATATAGAGTAAAAAAGTCATTGCCCAGTGGAGTATTAGAAGTGTGTATGAAGGTTGCCTGGACTGCTGAGATGCCACACATACTGGTAAATGCTGATGGTAGTGTCCAATTACATCAAAAACCAAATTGGTCTGTGCATCACTAATGCAGGTGTAAAGAAGCCCCTGGTTCATATGCCATTGTTAATCTAACAAATGGTACAATAACCTGTTGTCCCTCATGTACATATGTTTGTTCACTTGCAGAATTTGGCTGGCCGTCCATGCCTTTGATAAGATAGTATATCAGTTAAGCATTCCATGGACATGTGCTCAGTTGTTCAACCTCATCCCCCTTCTCTTAACCCCTCCAACCCCTCTTTGTGCATACCAGTTGATCTCAGTCCTATTCAACACATGTAGGATGGCATCAAATAAGATGTGTGTGATTTGCACCTACCTCTGACCAGCGTCTATGACTTTCAGGTGATGTTTCTGTTGTCATGGACCAGATGATTCCCCAGATCAAAAGTTATAAGGTGACTGTGTCATTCACTGAAACTAGTAGTTATAGTACTTGACTTAGTGAGGATATTTGTGGGGATATTTATTTAGTACATTGCTGTGATCTTTGTGCTTACATAGGTGTATTCAGTTACTTATAGTACTCTTCATTCCAACTTAAAATGTAATTTTTGTGTTTATGCTCTTCTTTCCAAGGATGCTGAAGTCTGTGAGCGAGTGAAGAAGTTAGTTGAAACTGCACTGAAAAGTGCATTTCTACCATCCCGCATCGCAGCTCTTCACGGAGTGCTATATCTTCTCCAGGCAAACTATTTGAAGGGAGGAACAGCAGAAGATGCTGTACATGTACTTCCACTGGCAATAGAATACATACAAAAACACATATACAGCAGCGACAGGTAAGGGGAAAAATAAAGTAAATGAGTGATTGTTTCTATGAACACCATTGAAATGTTTACATTGCACCTGAAATATTAACATTACTAGTACTAGCAGTGGAAAACCCAGAGTGTGATATTCGCGGTCGTAATAGTAGCAGGCAACTGTTTGCCTGAAACATGAAGCAGTGTCACTTCATAATTTGTTTCCTGTTGTTGGTTGCTGTTGGCAAGGTCTTCCCGCGAGAGAACTCTATTCATCAACCGTACAGGATATCACCTTGTTCAAATTTATATATGTATACTTATAAATAGCAATAATAAGAAAGGGTACATAAATAAAGAGATTAATGGAAATCAGTTATTTTCAATTACTACCCAAATTTTAGTTTTTAGAGTTTCTCTCCTTTTGCGTCCATATTAAGCTGGACTTACTTCCTCATAGTAGAGCTCTACTCTCTCCATGTTAGGTGCTTCTTCTTCTGACGCCGCAAAACTTATTCTTCTTGACCATGTAAGTAATGCAAATTTCATTTATCTGACTTCTATATATTTGCAGTAATGGCTTACATCTAAGGCTGACATTCCACCCATTATTTGAGTCAAACATAGAAAATTCTTAAGTACTAAAACATTACAAAATTCCTTCTTCAATTACAGTTACTGATTAGTACAGTTCGTTTGTTAACTCCAAAAAAATTCCTTTGTACGTAAATACAAATGACTTATTTACATTCCTTTACATCGTGTTACTATATGTGCATTTAATGCATCCGCGTTTTATTTTCCTGTCATGCGTACATCATTATGAGAGTATAATATTTTCCTAGGGAAAAACAGCTTTGGCGCCACCTCCTGCGTTGGGGAGGGAATAAGGAGTACTATTCTACTGGTTTATGGATTACTAAGGAAATATTATTCATCCTTTCTTAAGTCACTTATCAGGGAACGCCCTTTTCGTGGAACTGAAATGTATTAATGACTCATGTACTATATACCATTGTGTTGCTTATAATTTTTACATGTAGCTTCGCGTTCATAACGCAAAAGTTTTTGCATTAAGTCATGCTTACCTCTTTATGATTGTGTGGAAATTTCAATATTCGCATGTGACGTGATATGAGTTGATTAGTTTTATTTGAGGTCACATGCCTCCGTGTTTATGTGCACTTTGTAGTCAGTAGGTATGGGTAAATGTTTTGTAGTTGCAATGCGACGATGTATATTCTTATTCTTCATTTGCTTGATGACCAAAATATACACACAGACATACTAATAACTAAATCATTTCTTTAAGGTGTGGCCCGTTTTTTTCATTTGGTACTTATAACACCCGTCATAAATCTCTTCTTCTGCGCCGTGTCGATGCACTGGTCACTGCAATACAAAAAGTTAATAACTAACTTAAAAACTAATTGTGTTTTGTAGCTCATAGGCCACACATATACTCGGTCATCACATTCATTTGCATACATTTCCCATATTTCACTCTTATTTGTTTATATATTTATCTACTTGCATTTGTATTCCTTTTATTCATTTACCCTGCAAAGAAAGTTACTTTTACATCTCCTACGGTTGTTGTTGTTGTGGTCTTCAGTCCTGAGACTGGTTTGATGCAGCTCTCCATCCTACTCTATCCTGTGCAGGCTTCTTCATCTCCCAGTACCTACTGCAACCTACAGCCTTCTGTATCTGTTTAGTGTATTCATCTCTTGGTCTCCCTCTACAATTTTTTCTCGCCACACTGCCCTCCAATACGAAATTGGTGATCCCTTGATGCCTCAGAACATGTCCTACCAACTGATCCCTTCTTCTAGTCAAGTTGTGCCACAAGCTCCTCTTCTCCCCAATTCTGTTCAATACCTCCTCATTAGTTATGTGATCTACTCATCTAATCTTCAGCATTCTTCTGTAACACCACATTTTGAACGCTTCTATTCTCTTCTTGTCTAACCTATTTATAGTCCACGTTTCACTTCCATACATGGCTACACTCCATACAAATAATTTCAGAAACGACTTCTTGACATTTAAATCTATACTCGATGTTAACAAATTTCTCTTCTTTAGAAACGCTTTCCTTGCCATTGCCAGTCTACATTTTATGTCATCTCTACTTCGACATCATTAGTTATTTTGCTCCTTTACTACTTTAAGTGTCTCATTTCCGAATCTAATTCCCTCAGCATCACCCGATTTAATTCGACTGCATTCCACTATCCTCGTTTTGCTTTTGTTGATGTTCATATTATACCCTCCTTTCAAGACACTGTCCATTCCGTTCAACTGCTCTTCCAAGTCCTTTGCTGTCTCTTGACAGAATTACAATGTCATCGGCGAACCTCAAAGTTTTTATTTCTTCTCCATGGATTTTAATACCTACTCCGAACTTTTCTTTTGTTCCTTTACTGCTTGCTCAGTATAAAGATTGAATAACATCGGGGATAGGCTACAACCCTTTCTCACTCCCTTCCCAACCACTGTTTCCCCTTGATGTCCCTCGACTCTTATAACTGCCATCTGATTTCTGTACAAATTGTAAATAGCCTTTCGCTCCCTGTATTTTACCCCTGCCACCTTCAGAATTTGAAAGAGAGTATTCCAATCAACATTGTCAAAAGCTTTCTCTAAGTCTACAAATGCTAGAAACGTAGGTTTGCCTTTCCTTAATCTTTATTCTAAGATACGGTATCTTATCCTTTTGTTAGCTAACACATCCTGTATGTTTCGTTGTAATGATTTCTTTTAATTCTAGTTACAATGTATATATTTAAGTATTGACGCAACTTCACATGTTGATATATTTCTTCGTTCCCTGATTGTAAATATAGTTGTTACATGTTATTATTTATTCTGAAATTGGGCTTAATACTTGTGCAGCTTTGCGTTTCTATTTGGTTGTGCCACAAGTTAGCCTATTGCGCTTGCGCGAGGTCAATGTCTCTTCTCTAGTAATGACATAAAAATGCACTGCTAAGCGCGCACAGCTGAGTTGTACACTGCTCCAGTTTGCATTTCGATTTGTGCGAAGCTGTGTTTTTTCACTTCCTCCCAAACAAATGTTTGTCTTTGCTTACAAAACAAGAAAATTACTTGAGTTTATACACATTTCATTTAAAAATACACATAATAAAATTTCTTACTTATAAAATTATGACATTACTTATAAATATATTTTATGACAAGAAAATTGCTGTAACATTGTGTCACTACTCGTGAAAAGCTTTTAAGTCTTTGTGAGGGTGGAGACTTTTGTCTCTCCCTGATCTTTCATATACCAACCTATAATTTCCAGGTTAAATTATTTTTGCAATAATGTAGGGCCCTGAGTATAGTAATAGTGATTTTTTGTTCAACTTACTGATCTTTGTCGATTTGGGATGTGTTCTCAAGAGGACTCGTTGCCCTTCGAAAAAATGTGTAACTCGTTTTAACTTTTTGTTGTGTATTCTCTTTCTGTATTGCCCCCAGGGGCTCAGCATTCATTTGCTGGGTACGGGCTTGGCGACCCCGGGGTTCCTGAGCTGGGGACTGGTAAGCGCCGCCTGTCCCCTGTCACCGTAGCCTCTGAGTACACTTCAGCGACCACCGTGCGGCGCGGCGGTGGAACGTTGTGTGTCTCAGGGAATGGGGATCTTGGCTTGACCGCCCGGATCGCGAGGATGGAATAAACCTCTATAAAAAAAACCTCAATCTCAAGGTGTGCTGCGCGCTGATGAGATGCATGGCTGTTGAGGTGGAACAGTTGATAGCGGGCAACCTCTGGGGAACCTGCCGCACCTCAGTTGTATAAGGCTTACCTAGGCACGCGGGGCTCTGTCTAGGTGGACTTCTAGTTCCCTAGCTGCTCGTGGGACCGCAATGGATCCTTCGAAATCCTCTTTTCTTCCTCCCAGCGGAAAGGGTGGGCCGCTGGAAGGTTCTAACACCCAGTCTCTTAAGAGGGCCCGTGCAGTCAGTCCCCCTGACTCCGGCACTTCTTTAACAAGTCCAGTCTTAGGTAACAGAATGCATTCTGGTAATCCGAATGTGTTTCTCATTGTGAAACGGAAGGAGGGTAGTTTTGAGAAGGTTTCGCCCTTCTATATACAAAAGGGTCTGGAGGGCATCTGTGGCTCCTTAAAATCGGTGAAGTGCTTACGTAATGGGACCTTATTAGTGGAAACTTCCACTTCCCAGCAAGCAACTAACCTCCAATCTGCTAAATGCGTTGGAGAGTATGCCATAGACACTGAACTGCACAGCACCTTGAACTACAGCAAAGGTGTTGTGACGTGCCGGGATCTAGTTGACATTCCCAAGGAAGAGTTGCAACGTGAGTGGGCTCCGGCAGGCATCATTGATGTTCACCATATCATGAGGAGGGTTGATGGCAATCTTGTCAAATCCTACTCCTTTATTCTAACGTTCAATAGCACGAAACTTCCTGAACATGTTAAAGCTGGCTTCCTTTGCCTTAGTGTGAGGCCTTATTTCCCAGCCCTCATGCGCTGTTTCAAATGCCAGCGTTTTGGGCATACCACCCTCGGCTGTAAAGGCGAAGCGACTTGCGGAAACTGTGGTCAGGCTGCTCATGAAGGAGTTGGTTGCTCGTCTCCAGCTAAATGTATTAATTGCTCTGGGAACCACCCTGTTTGGAGTAGGGACTGCCGCATATTTTTAGAGGAACGCAAGGTCCAGGAAATAAAAACGACCAAGCGTATCCCCTATGGTGAGGCCAAGAAGATTTATAAGTCGATGCAACCTCCCACATTTGCTACATCTTTTGCATCCCTGGTACAGAAGCCTACTCCAAAAGTCGATGCCTCGACGCAGACTGAGGTGGTGAGTGTTGGCACTAACACTTGCAGCTGTCAGTGCACTTGCACCGCGGCCGGTGTTTCAGAGCCAGTCGCCCCTACTCGAACGGCAGACAAAGGTACAGTGGCGAACTTGGTCCAGCCCCTTGTGCCTCCAACAGCTAAGGTTGTCCCCAAGCCCAGTGCGCCAATTACCACTCCCGCATCAGCTCCCTCAAAGTCCACCAAACCACAGAAAGCTACTGTACAGCAGCAACAGTGGGTCAAATCCCGTGGTAAACCATCTGACCATGCGGATGTTGTTTTACACGAGGCTTCATCTGACTCTTCCCCAGAGCTGATGGAATACGATGCACATGTGGGGCACTCACCTCGTCCCACGCCTGCCCCTCCACCTGCCCACCTGCTGCGGTCTCCCCGCCCCGTCGGAGAGACAGGATGAAGGTGCTACCCCCAACATAGATGGCTCCCATACTCCAGTGGAACTTGCAAGGGTTCAGGACGCATGTGGAGGAACTTTGTCTCCTTTCTCAGGGTAGACCACTTTGTCTCTGTCTCCAGGAGACGTATTTCCATCCATCGTACTCCCCTGAGATACGAGGCTATACACTCCATAAAAAGGACGACCTGCGTGGAGAGAGAGCTAGAGGAGGCGTAGGTATTTTCGTCAGGACAGACTACCTCTCCTCGCCTCTCTCACTTACGACGACTCTACAGGCTGTCGCTGTGTCTGTGCACGTGCGTCATCCATTGACTGTATGTTCCCTTTACTTGCCCCCACATGATGCTCTTGATGAAGCGGCCCTCACCGACCTTCTTACACAGCTCCCCCAGCCATTCATTGTTTGTGGTGATTTTAATGCCCACAATGTGCTTTGGGGCTCTGCAATTACCTGCCCCAGGGGTAGAGCAATTGAGCGGCTTCTCCTGTCATCCTGTGCCTACTTGCTCAATGGCGGACAGAGTACTCATTTCTGCACAGCGACTGGGTCGTTCTCTGCCATTGATCTCTCGCTTTGCTCTCCAGCTCTTGCTGCCAGTGCTCACTGGGAAGTGGTTGCTGACTTGCACGGCAGTGATCATTTCCCAATCTGGATTCACCTGCCAGATGGCATGGGGCCCGAAAGGAGACCACCACGATGGGTGCTCAGTGGAGCTGACTGGACACTTTATAGCCAGTTGGCCCAATTTGAACACTGTGCGAATGTTGAGGTGTGGGTGGATCATATTACCAAAACGGTCCACCACGCCGCTGCAGCATCCATTCCACAGGCCACCGGAAGAGGCCACCTGTGCCTTGTGGAGTGCCGACTGCCGCTCTGCAATCAGGACCAGGCGTGCGGCTCTGCGTCGGTTCAAGTGTTGGCCGACTGCTGAGAATCTTGCAGCCTTTCGGGTGGCGAGGGCAAGATGTCGCCGCATTATTCGTGAGAGCAAGAAGAGGTCATGGCCAACGTTCCTGAACACCATTAATCATTCCACCAAAAGTTCCATTGTGTGGGAGACCATCCGGCGAATTTCTGGCAGAGGAGGGAGGTGCCCCATTGCTGCTGTAATGACTAACGGCACTCTCCACACGGATCTGCGAGACATTGCCCAGACTTTGGCAGCATATTTTGCCACAGTTACTGCAACAACCAGTCAGGATCCCGGTTTCCAGACCATAGAGCGGTTGCTGAGAGATGTAGTCTGAACTTCCAGTCCACCTCTCATGAAGTGTACAACTACCCATTCTCTATGTGGGAGCTGGATTCTGCTTTGTCTGGAGCTCGTGACACATCCCCTGCTCACGACAGGATCCATTACAGTATGCTATGGCACCTCACAATGCGCAACAGAGAACTCCTCCTCGCACTTTTTAATGCCATTTGGGCGTCGGGTCACTTTCCTGACGCGTGGCGTGAGGCAGTTTTAATCCCTTTTTTAAAACCTGGGAAAGACCGCACGAGCCCAAGTAGCTACCGTAGTATTGCCCTCACTAGTTGCATAGGGAAGACCTTGGAGCGGATGGTCAACCGCCGCCTTGTCTGGATGTTAGAATCCCGGCAACTCCTTAGTCGCTTTCAGTGTGGGTTCAGGAGGTTTCGTTCCACCTTCGATAACCTTGCCCTCCTGGAAGCGGCTATCCAGCAAGCTTTCCTCCGCCGTCATCACCTTCTAGGTGTATTTTTCGACATCGAGAAGGCCTACGATACCACTTGGAGGCGTCTCATCCTGGCACAGCTTCACGAATGGGGTTTTCGTGGTTGTCTTCCTCTTTTTATTCAGTCTTTCCTCTCGCCACGATATTTTAGACACCGAATTGGTGACGTCCTGTCTGATCGCTTTGAGCAGGAGAATGGTGTCCCTCAGGGTAGCGTTTTAAGTGTGAATCTGTTTGCCATCGCTATTAATAGCATTACGTCCATAGTGAAAAGTCCTGTCCAGTGTTCTTTGTTTGTGGATGATTTCTCTTTGTTCTGCTCTTCTTCAAGCCTTGCAACGACAACTCGTCAGTTGCAACTTACGATTAGGCGTTTGGATGACTGGGCGCAGAAGAGGGGATTTAAGTTTTCCACCGAGAAGTCTGTATGTGTTCTTTTTAACCGTTCTCGTTCGATTTTAACCTTTCCTGAGTTGCGCTTGAGGGACATTATTCTTACTTTTAAAGACACAGTGAGATTTCTGGGTCTCATTTTTGATTCGAGGCTCACGTGGTTACCTCATCTTAAAGACCTGAAACGGCGGTCGCTTCAGGCTTTAAGTATTTTAAAATGTCTTAGCCACAGTACATGGGGAGCTGACAGGACTTGTCTGCTCCAGTTTTACAGGGCGTTTGTGCGATCTCGGCTCGATTATGGGTGCATGGTGTATGGGTCTGCGAGGCCTTCGTACTTAAAGATTTTGGACGTTGTCCACCATGAAGGGCTTCGGTTGGCCACTGGGGCATTCCGAACTAGCCCCATACCAAACCTCTGTGCAGAGGCAGGTGAACCGCCACTTCATATGCGGCGACGGCTACTTACGGTACGCCAGGCGTATAAAACTTTGTCCACATCCTACACACCTGCATATCATACCGTTGCTCAGCCTCCTCTGGCACGGTTATTTCATAACCGGCAACGTGCGACGCAGCCCTATGGGATTCGTGCACAGGATTGCCTCGCTGCGATGTCTGTGGCTGGTCTTTGTGTTTTACGTCGCGGTTGGAGCAGATCTCCACCATGGCTCCTCCGGCAACCCAAACTTATTTTAGATTTGACTCGTTTTGAGAAGGATGGCACGCCAGATTTTACATTCAAGTCACTGTTTTTTAACATCACGGTTTCACTGTCGTTTACACGGATGGCTCCAAACAGGAGAATTTCCTTGGCTGTTCTGTGGTGTTCCCTGATCATGTTACCCGGATTCGCCTCCCTGCTGAATATACCGTTTTCGCAGCGGAGCTCCACGCGATCCTGAAGGCACTGGAGCAGATGCATCGTGTTCGGGGTGATCGATTTCTTCTCTGCTCCGATTCTCTTAGTGCCTTACAATCGCTGCAGAACCTATACCCGACTGAGGAGATGGTCCAGCTGATACATGACCAACTGTACTTGCTCCAACAGCGGGATAAAGAGGTATCCTTCTGCTGGGTGCCTGGTCATGTCGGCATATGGGGCAATGAACAGGCTGATCGGGCTGCCAAGGAGGCCTGCAGGGAGCAGGATGTGGTCCAGTGTCCTATCCCCTTGCAGTCAGTCATCGCTGCACTCCACAGGAAGTGCATGGAGTTGTGGGAGGACGAATGGCTGGCGGTGACGGCCAATAAACTGCGGTCCGTAAAGTCAACCACTCGGCCGTGGCGTTCCTCCTGCCGGTTGCTCAGGCGGGAAGAGGTGGCCCTCACACGTCTTCGGATCGGGCACTGTCCTCTCACACATAGCTTTTTATTGCGGCGGGAGGACCCTCCATTTTGTGATGCTTGTGGTGTGCCCATCTCTGTCCAGCACATTTTAACAGACTGCATTTTATACCGTGATGCACGGGCAGCAGCACAAGTTGATGGGGATCTCCCTTGTGTTTTAGCTAACGATGAGGTGTGTGTGTCTAGGGTTTTTAAGTTTTGTGATGTGTCAGGACTCTGGCCTAAACTTTTAGGCTGGAGGTTTTAGGGTGTTGCAGAGTGGCTGACTCCTCCCTTTTTTCCTTGTGGTCAGCCAGCCACTTCCATCTGCTACATTGTTTTAGCTCCCTCTACCATTTTCCTCCTGTGTTGTCCATGTTTTACTGCTGCCGCCCTGCTTCATCCCACGCTTCGGTGTGGGTGAGCACATTTTTTCAATGATTGTTCCCTGTGTTTTATGTTCCGATTTATGTCAATGTTCTGCGTTTTTTTTTCTTTTCTTGACACCCGTCTCACTATGATGCTGCACGGGCGCTGAAGACCTTGCTGTCGTGCGCCCACAAACCCCTCTACTACTACTACTACTCTTTCTGTATTCTGCTCTATTCTCTAGTTTAATAACTGCTTGTTTGATTTTATCCTGTAAAGTTAACTCTTTAGTAGGTAATTTTGGTACGGGTGATTCCCATTCATAAGTTCATTAGGAGTGAAACTTGTGGAAGAGTGGGGGAGACTGTTTACTATTTGCATAAATGGAGTCACGTATTCAATCCATTCGTGAATGTTTATTATGAGCGTAAGTCCTTATAAATCTATTGATTAAACACGCTCTCCACGGGACTTGCTTCTGGGTGGAAAAAACTTACCAATATGTGTTTAATGCCCTGTGTGCTCATGAATTGTTTCCATTTTCTTCCTACAAAATATGCTGCATTGTCTGTTAATATGACTCCGGGTTTCCCTACTCTTCGTAAATAATCCTATTCAATTCTCCTTATGATGCTACTGGCTGTAGTGGTTTTGATAGCATAAAGTGTGATGTATTTTGTGAAAATATCATAAAGAGCTATTATGTATTTGACACCACCTTTTGCTCTAGGATATGGCTCTGCATTATCCAGAGAAACCATTTCCAGTGGAGCTTTGGTTAGTATGCGGTGTAGTTCTGTAAACCTTGACATATTGGATGGTTTTGCTCTTTGGCAAATAGCACACATTTTCAATATTTTTGAAACACATCGTTGTAAATTAGGAAAGTAAATTTTGTAGTCTGATTTTTGTGTAGTACTTTGCATCAATAATGTACAGATTTCTGAATCGTGTTCAGACAGTTCACTGAACTCGTCTAGTTCTTGCGGTAATCTGGATAATGCATCTGCAATAACATTCTGACTGCCCTTTATGTATATTATTTCAAAATTGAATTCCTGCAGGTACAAACACCACCTCACTAGTCTTTGGTGTAACAGTTTACATGTTAAGAGAAGAGATAATGATTGGTGATCACAATAGACTTCAGTATTTTTACCCCAAAAAATACTCAAATTTCATAAATGCCCAAATTACTGCTAAACTTTCTAGTTCTGATACAGAATATGGTCTTTCTGTCTCTGATAAAGTTCTGCTGGCAAAGCTGATGACTTTGGGTACGGTTTTTCCTTCTTCTTCTTGTAACTGGAACAAACATGCCCCCGGCCCTTGAGACAAGGCGTCCGTGCTTAAACAAAAGTCATTGGACATGTCAGGATGACTCTAAATGTTTGCTGATATTAATGCATTTTTAATTTTGGTAAAGTCCTCCTGGCATCTCTCTTCTCATAACCAAGGCTTATTCTTCCTCAACAGGTTAAGTAGGGCATTGCTATTCATAAGCTGCTGTGGTGTAAATTTTCAGAAAAAGGAAGTTATACCTGGATATGCATTCAATTGTTTTCTGTTCCTCGGGGGTGGGCAATTATGTACGGCATCTAGCTTCTTTGGGTCTGGTAATATACCCTGTTCTGATACGATACGTCCTACAAATTTCACTTGTTCTTTGCCAAAGTTAGATTTCTTTAGATTTGCTGTTACTATGCACTTTGTAAATCTCTGAAATCCCTTTTCTATTATACTGATCTGTCCTGCCCAAGTTGATGTGGCTACTAACATATTGTCAACATAAATGGTAACTTAACTGAGCAATTCAGGTCCTAAGACCTTGTCTAAGGCTGATATAAATACGCCTGCGCTAATGTTTAAGCCAAAGGGTAGAACTTGAAATTCATAACTCCTGCCATTGCAGATAAATGCTGTGTATTTTCTACTCTCCTCATGTAACTTTATTTGCCAGTAAGATTTTTTAAGGTCAAGGGTGCTGAAATATTTGGTGTTATGAAATTTTAGCAGTTGTTCATCTAAATTATCTGGTTCTGTTCTTACTGGTACTAGACTTTTGTTTATGCCTCTAGCATCTAAAACTAGTTGTGCTGATCCATCAGGTTTGCTAACTGGTAGTATTGGGCTGCAATATGGAGAAAATGATGGCGGTATGATTCCCCATTTGCACATTCTATTGATTTCCTCCTTAACTCTTTGCCCACGGTATAGGTTAAGACATAACACAAAATGTTTTGTGAGGATAGACATTAAGTTTATGTTCATAATCTTTGATTACTCCTGTATTCTTATTAAAAATACTTGCATATTTAAAAAGTAAGTCAGAAAGCTCTTGTCGTTGTGTAGCATCTAGAATATTTGATTCATTCAATTTGTGTTCTACTAATTCCTGGTTAACTTCAGTGTTGGTCTCATGTTCATTATCACATTTGTTCACAAAATACATGGTGGGATATGAATACTGCTACAGTGACATGGGGTTCTGGGTTTAATTTGTCATTCCTCTTTGGTGTGGTAATCAGACGGATAGAAAATCTTTGGTCCTTCACAAAGAAATGACACGTACCATTACCTATATTTATTTGAGTTTTGTAGGTTCTAAATGTGTCCATACATATCAAGTAGTTGACTATAAGTTTGTCTACTATTAAAAAATTACACTGCACAGAGAATAGTTGAATGTTCACGATGATAAGAGCTTGATGTTTTACTAATTTGGTTTTGATGCCTGTAGCGGTTTGTACTTTGCAGTTTTGCACTGGCAGAACAGGAAATTTATTCCATCTTTTTAATTCAGTGAAAAATGCTTCAAACATTAAATTAGTCGTGGACCCTGTATCAAGTATTAACCGTGTGTCTATATCAAAAATTTTCACTCTGATTACTGCTTGCACTTGTTCTTCCTGTGTATTTCTTGCCGATTTTAGTTCATGTTGGTGTAGATCGTCTTTTATGTCTCCTTGTTCATCAAATCGTACGAAACATGTTTGCAAATCTGGTTTGCCCCCATCCCTTATAAGGTCTATAGTATGGGGCTCAACTACGACCTATTTTGAGAGGAGGGATTGAAATTAGATTAGCTTGTGGATGGTAATTGTTCCTGTTATACGGCAAGTTTTGTTTAAATCTCTTGTTGCTATCATTTCCAGTCCCGTATCCGTTACCTCGGTTAATGTATCCTTGCGGTTGCACGTACTCGTTTTGCTGTGTGTTCGAGTCTGGCTTTCTGTATTGACCATTCAAGTTACATTGTTGTGGTGTTTGACTTTCTGGCACCCTATTTGTTACTACTTTCTCTTCATATATAAGGTCGATTGAATGTGAAATTGATATAAAATATTCTGTGTCGTGCTCAGGTATAGTAATTAATTTTTCACGAATATGTGATGCCAAATGACGTTTTAAAATTTTTGAAACATCCATATGACAAATAGGATTCGTCCAATAATGTGTTTTGTTGAGATAATTCTCAAAATATCTTCGCAAGCTACCATATTTGCTGTTAAACGGGGCGGGGTTAAAAACCTCTCACCTAAGTCTCTCCTGTACAGCTTCTGACCAGTATTTGTCAAGATAAGACCGTTCAAATTGTAAATATGTGGTACAATGCTCAGCTACCTTGGTCACCCACAAAAGTACATCGCCTTGCATATACCCAACAACAAGCCTGATCTTTTGTGCTTCCGTCCAATTTCTAGGAAACAATGTCGAAAAGCACTAATAAACACAACAGGATTCATGTTCTTACCTTCACTCATGAATGTTGGATATTGACGGTGTCTTAATAGACCTTCGTCAGCAAATGTAGTGGACAAGCTGTTTACATTTTGTACTGTGTTTACATAGCTGTCATAATTATTTACACTTCTCGTAGGTACTGGTTCTGGTGTTATGCCATGTAGACTTACACCCTGCGTTCTGTCATTACTACTGGCATTGTTTGTAGGGTTTGTAGTGATCTGTGTGCATACATTACTTTGGTTTGCTGTGGCTGGTACTTTGTTTATGTGTACAACTGGTGTCTGTGTAACAGTTTCACCTAAGTAGTTGTGTATCCTGTGCTCTGTAGCTTGCAAATTGGTGTTCAATTTGTTGATGATGTCATTTTCCTTTTGTTGAATAATCCTTTCAACTACATCATTGATTAATTTACATTCCGTCACTACCTTTTCCGCTGCAGTACTGGTTTTGTCTAAAGTACCTGCGTCAGCTTCTGAAATTACGTCACATAAATTTTCATTAATTTTGTCTCTTTCCTTTTTGGCACAGACTGATTCGATTTCAAGTGATGCTACTTTTTTTTAAAGTGAGTTCATCAATAGCTATTGGTATATTTTTGTAATCCTTTTGCAGTTTGTTTACTACGGTAGAGTTGTTCTTTACTGTGGAGTTAATTGTGTTTGTGTAGCTTCCAGATTCGTGTGTGTGTCTTTCATCGCTTTTATTTGCTGTTCTGCTGTATCATTCTGCTCATTAAGAGTGTCTAATATCTGTTTTATACCTGTAATGTCATTGTTTACTTTGGAAAGTACATCTTGTTTTAGCTGTTTTTCCATGTCTTTAAATTTTACGTTCATCTCCTCACGAAATTTTTTTGTCAAATCACTGATCTGCTGTGTGACTGTATCCTGAAAATCTCTTAAAACTTGTTTTTGATTTTGTTTTGTGTGTTTTATGTCTTGTGTGACTATGGTAAGTGTTTTGTGACAAACTGTCAAATTTTGTATATATGTACGTTCGCAAATTGCTGTTTATATTTTTTATGTCTGCACACAAACTGGTGTAATTGGTGTTCATACTATCCAGTTTTTGAAGTATCGCGGCAAGTACATCATTTTGGCTGCTATTTAATATACTTTGGTTGTTGACAACTCTACTCTGCAAATCGACATTTGAATTTCGTGTGATGGGTGACGGTATTAATATGTAAGTGTCATAAAAAATCATGTTATCTGCACTTTCTATGTTTTCCTGTGCAAACAGAATGTTGTTCGCGGAGAATACATGATGTAGTTTTATCTATCATCATCAATGTTAGAGCTCTGTCAAAGCTCACTATCACTTGTCATTTCGGTCATGTTCGTCTCTGAACTATTTAATACGACTAATTGTGGAAGACATGGTGCTGGTACTTCAGATGTTCTATCCTGCATGGCTCATTGCATTTTCACCATCATCAACAATAATGGAAACTGCTTTTTGTGCCATTTTGTTTGAATATTACAATTAAAATTTTTGGAAAACAGAAAATTGAAATATATTATTTTTGTGAATTTAAACTTACGATTTACATGTCGTCAAGCGTTATTTAGTTACTTTTATGATGCATGAAATGTTATGACACAAAAAACTTCAAACTTTTCTTTCGCTAATCATTACATAAAGTTTCCGAAAAATTCATTGCAGTACATTTAGGAAAGGAATGTCTAATTACTACACAGGAGACACTGCCCAGCATAGCTAAGCAAGCGGTTGTGTAGTGGTCCTACCTTTGCTGCTATGAAACAAACAGTGTATTTCAAAAACTTTCTGTAAATTCCAGCTTCACTTTTGATTCCCTTTTGAGTTGGTTACTTTATCCGTAAGAATTTTTGGTTCTGGTTATTTTGCTCCCAGTCATGATGTTGCACATGAAAATTTAAAAATAATTAGTACATGCAAAAAATTTTCATACAATATTGTAAATGTTAAATAATTTACACAACTGGTTTCATGGCTTTTTCAATGTCATGTCACCAGGTCGCCAGTTGTGCAAATTTATATATGTATACATATAAATAGCAATAATAAGAAAGGATACATAAATAAAGATATTAATAGAAATCAATTATTTTCAATTAATGCCCAAATTTTAGTTTTTAGAGTTTCTCTCCCTTGCCTCCATATTAAGCTGAACTTACTTCCTTGTAGTAGAGATCTACACACTCCATGGTATGTGCTTCTTCTTCTGACACTGCAGAACTTATTCTTCTTGACCGTGTAGATAATGTAAATTTTATTTATCAGACTACTTCTATAAATATGCAGGCTGCATTAGTGACATGACATTTACATATTACGCGGAAGAAAGGTAAACTTTCGTTGTTTTGCACAAATAATCATTATTATTCAGACAACACAAATAGCTACCACACACATCTTACAAAAAATACGTCTTCTCCACTCAAGAACAAAGACAGAGTCCTCTACCAACAAAAAAAAAAAACTGAATGGAATTTTTTATCATTTGTTATCTGCCTCCCGGCAAAGCAAAATATATCTTTATCGGTGCTTACTGTGGCCGCGATAATAGTTATTATCATTGGTTTTAAATTATTGTCCTAGGTTGTTGGGGCTTTTCTTTATGTACCTATACAACCTCTCTGAAGATTCAAATTCAAAGGTGGAAGGATGTCACTGGATATTATTCCCTTCTTAATGTGTAAGAATTAGAGCTGGTCAACAGATCTGGAACTGATGAGTGTGTAATAGTTTCTGACTAGTGGTTTGCCTCTGGTACCACCATAGGAACCAACAAGGAACTTGGACACCTAGGGGAGTAAACTAAGGAGACCATAGGTAAACAAGAGTAGAGTCAGGCAGCAGATAAGGAGTTAGTAATCAGGGCAGGGTGAACTGGTATTTCTGGTCCTTTTGATGGAGGTTATTGGAATGCTCATTTCACAAAAAAAGAAACAAATAGGCTTTCACACTGTGTTTTATGGTACGCTTTATGTGACACATAAACCAGCATTTTACCTGAGAATACTTTTGCACATGTATTCACAAAATATTTTGGCTTTGAGCTTTGTGGCCAAGTGCTGAACTTCAAGTCCAGTGCTCTGGCGTTTACTCTCCATTTGGCCAAGGACACCCCCTGTCCCAGCCCCCCTGTGTCATGTGGTCCTTGTTTCGTCTTTGTCAATGATTTATTACTGCTTACTTTGCAAATTGCACTGTGTGAGAGAGTCCCCACCAAAGTGTAGATATCGCTAGAACTTCTTGGATAAGTCATTCCAGATGTCAGAAGAAGGCAGTGGCATACCACAACCAACTGGACCGTGCTTAGCACAGCACTGTAATGTTCAAACCAACCTTCAGGATAAGGACAGCTTTATTTTTCTTGTGTCGAAACAAATATCAGATGTATAACAGTTGTTTTAAAAAGCAGAGAAACAATTTCTTTTTGCAAGGCCAAAACAAGTCTTGCGTAACTCCAGCACCCTGGACCATATATGTATACTCGCACTTTGTCTACAGCTATTTTGGACAGGCATTTTACTTGGCAAACATTGGTTGGTTTGAGACCTTTACTGACTTAATAAACATCCATTTCCATTTTAGTTGCAGCTCTGGCTGTCTCTTTTTGCATCACAATTCGAAACAAATCTGCTTTTTACATTACTCAAAGTTTATTGAGTGAAGTGTGTTATATTCCATGCCATTTTCACATATCTGCATCAAAACTCCAAACTAAAAGTGAACATGTTTTTCTGTTATTTCTTTCCCTACTTTCAGAGAATAGGTTTGATTGACTTCTTGATAGCATTGCAGAAGACTGCATATGATACTATGGATGCCTTAAGCAAAACATTATCTCCTGCACAGTTTAATATGTATTCAAGCTGCTCTGCAGAGAAAGCTATATTCACTTCTTTAAGTGAAATACTTATAGAAAGAAACTGTAAAAATTACTTAGTTGACATAATCTGTGTTCTCTTGTATTCTTTTGAAGGTGTAGATCATAATTGTCTGGTATTCACTGGAATCTGGGATATAACCAAATGTTTAGCATTGAACAGCCTCCACAGAAAATTTAACCAATTCTGTTACTCTTAGGACTACAGCTAGAGAGCGTGCTGAATACCGTGGCCAGTAGGTGCACAGCCGGCAGGGTACCCGTGGGTAGTGGTGGGGGTTACTGCCCGTGTTGTAGCGGAAATACGGAGTGCTGGAGGAGAAGTGGCATTCGAAACTGAAGCCTACACTCACATTTTTGTAAATGTTAAGTGGGTCCTCTCCACACCCACACTTGCATGGTGACCATTTAAAAAGGTCTGTCACCTCTGCTTTGGTTAGGGTTAGTATCTAAAAAGAATTCCACGAAAAATTCAGAGGTTTATTTTTGCCTGACTTTTTAGCAATTTGTAACTTTCAGTGAAGCATCATGAGTGGTGAATTTTGAGTAAAACCTACACATTTTTCTGGTTGCCATCTTAAAATTTGCTTCTTTTGCCAAAACAGTGTGGAGTTTACTCAGTTTCGTCTCACTAACATTTTATGCAGACACAATTGTAAGAGAATTGTGAAACAGTGGTATTCTAAGTTTATTAGGTGAGGAATTGAGGAAAAGTAAAGTCAGCATCTTATGAAAAAGCACATCCTTGGTACAAAAGAACATGTAATATCTTCACTTATGTTGTTCCAAAATCCACAGCATTTCTCGTTACACCAGCTATCATTGGCCCTTAAAAATTACATTTTTTCATTGAAAAAATCTGTAGCTAGTGGAATAAGTTGGTAGATAATGAAGTTTTCCATAATAGTGGCGTTGCAAAATACTCTCTTCTTTGTATGCTATCATTTGCCAAAATCTCATTTTAATATCTGAAACCATTTCGAAATATGAGGAATGTGGTGGATATTTCACTCTGGGTTTATCCCTGTTGCAGCATAATCACAAATGAGTGTGCTATGTCAGTTCAGTTTTCTCGAGATTGGTGACAGATAGACACCTCTATCCAAATCTGAGGAAAAATTCAATATGTTAGCAAAATTTTATATGCAGCAAAATATTTTGTAAACAGTGTAGGAAAAGACAGTGTGCTACTTACCGTAAAGAAGACACATGAAGTTTACAGACAGGCACAATTAAGACACTTAAATAAAGCTTTCAGCCACAGCCTTCATCAGTAAAAAAGACACACACACACACACACACACACACACACACACCTGCCAACTCCAGCATCTCAGGCCGGAATGCATTGGCATTGGCATTGGCATTGGCATGGGCATTGGCGTTCCAGCCCAAGATGCTAGAGTTGGCAGTCATGTGTGCATGAGGTGTGATTGCTTGTGTGTGTGAAAGGTGGGTGTCTCTCTTTTACTGATGAAGGCTGTGGCCGAAAGCTTTATATAAGTGCCTTGTAATTGTGCCTGCTGCAACTTCTTTATGGTAAGTAGCAATCTGTCTTTTCCTGCATTGTCGATATTCCTTCCTGGAGTTTCCATTGTTCGAACATATTATGTAATATGCACTGCACACAAAATCATAGCTGCCTATATTTTTCACAGCAAACTTTTCCAAATCTTGCACATTGTCTTACTTCCAAGTAAATATCACAGTAACTATGACAATTAAAAATTTGATGGGTCCATCATCATGAATCTGACATATAAAGCTATAAATAAAGGAAAAATGAAGTTTTTTTCCAAATAGTTTCTGCAAAATTGTTTGCCAATTATTGCAAGGCATGTACCTCAGTTCTGTTATCGACAATTGGCCGAAAACTGCCAAATATTTGTCTGCCTCCCATTCTGAGCAAACAAATTTACTACAAAATATCAACAGAGCATGCAGGAGGACCAGAACAAACATGTTGCCAACCAACCATATCCTAGACATGTTCAGTGGCTGTCATGTTAGGCAAAAGAACAGGTCAGAGAAGCAGTGGAACTTGTTATTCTTCAAAGAAGGCTTGCACATTCTTCACGACATATAACAGTGTATTGTTCTGCTGAAAGCTGAAGTCACTTTTTGTAGCCAGTGGGACCTCAAATCGTCACACTTAGCACTTGTCCTCTGTGCAGGTCTACAGTGCAGTCTGTCCGAATGTGTTCACCATGGTTCTGTTTAAATTGTAAGTGGCCGCCTCTGTAGACAAATTGAAGATGAACTTGTCTAAAAACACTACATTTAGCCACTCAGCATGCCTGCGACAGTATCCACATGTCAATCACAGCTAGAGGTGTTGGTGGTTTCTGGTCAGTGGAAACCGACGAAATGGTATGCTTGCCACCTGTACAGGCCTCTGTAGACAGTGGGTGAACCGTCAACACAGCCATGTCCACACCTGTTGTATTGCTCCACCATCGAGCCAGCTCTGTAATCGTAGCTATTTGGTCGATTATGGCGATGTGGACAAGATGTTGGTCATACCACGCTCTGGTCACATTGTGTAACTCAGTACCCATTATCACTGTGCACAACCCTCTTATATATGCTGATTCCAGACACATATATCTGTCATAGCAACATGTAGTGTATGAGCAACAGTGTCATGGGACAACAAACCTGTTTCCTGGAAGACAGTCATTCTGCACCATTCGAAATCGTTCACATGCTGATATTGTTTCCTTTCTTGCATGGTTCCACTTCCTAAGACAGTTCTGTACCAATTGAGCATTGCATGACACCAAGCTAACTGGTAACTCAACAGAGGGTGCTGCTAGGCATAAGTGCGCTTCATCTTTCTACAATCTGAATCGCCTTTTATGGTTCCAGTGTTTTACACTTCTTCCAATTTTGGACTCACTCAGACCACTCCTTCTGGGGGTTGCTGTTTTCACAGACAGTAGTGTATTTCATTAAGAAATCCTCAGTCCAGTCACAAGTTTCATTTTACGCCACATATGATTGTACTTTCACTAGTAAGTGTTTGGTGGTACTGAGGCAATAGCATCATGAAATTTTGTATCCCATCTGATAGCCATGACCCATGGCCTTCATGAAGTTGTGTGAGAAAAATGGAAGTTGGGTTTCGTATTAACAATGTTTATGAAATCTGAACTCCTTGGCATGGGGGAGAGTTCTTTCTCTTCAAGAAATCTTATTACATTTGAACTCGGAATATGTTATACAATTCTACAACCAGTGTGTGTCAAAGACACTGCTTGGTAGTTTTGTGGTTCACTACTACTCACTGTGCTTTGTTCCAATTGCCAGGCACAATTTTGCTTGAGGAATCTAAATGCCGTCTTTAAGAAATTGTTCATGTGGGAGAATAATACAAAACCATCAGTTGACCATTGGACACAGTCCGGTGTGGACAACCTTGTATTAAGTATCCCTGCCATAGAGATAAAACTGAAAAAGTTCAAAACAAATCAGTCACTAGGTCTGGATGGAACCCCAGTTTAGTTTTACAAAGAGTATGCTATGGCGTTGCTCCTTGCTTAGAGTCCATATATCATGAACCTCTCGCCCAGCCCAGTCCCAAGCACCTGAAAAAATGCAGAGGTGACTCCTGTATACTCTGAAGAGCCAAAGAAACTGCTACACCTGCCAGATTTCGTTAGGGCCCCCGTGAGCAAACAGAAGTGCCACAACACGACGTAGCATGGGCTCGACTAATGTGTGAAGTAGTGCTGGAGGGCATTGATGCCATGCATCCTGCAAGGCTGTCCATAAACCTTTAAGAGTACAAGGGAGTGGAGATCACTTCTGAACAGCACGTTGCAAGGCATCCCAGGTATGATCAGTAATGTTCAGGTCTGGAGAGTTTGGTGGCCAGTGGAAGTATTTAAGCTCAGTGTTCCTGGAGCCACTCTGTAGCAGTTATGGACGTGTGGACTGTCACATTGTCCTTCTGTAATTGCTCAAGTCTGGAATGCACAAAGGACATGAATAGACGCAGGTGATCAGACAGGATGCTTGCTTATGTGTCACCTGTCAGAGTCCTCTCTAGAAATAGGGGGCGGGTCCCGTATCACGCCAACTGCACACGCCCCACACCATTATGGAGCCTCTACTAGCTTGAACAGTCCCCTGCTGACATGCGGGGTTCATGGATTAATGAGCTTGTCTCCATACCCGTACACATCCATACACTCAATACAATTTGAAATGAGACTCGTCTGACCAGGCAACATATTTCCAGTCACCAACAGCCCAAAGTCATTGTTGACGGGTCCAGGCAAGGGATAAAGCTTTGTGTCCTGCAGTCGGCTCTGAAAGCCCATATTGATGATGTTTCATTGAATGGTTCGCTGATACTTGTTGATGGCCCAGCATTGAAATCTGCTGCAATTTGCCGAAGGGTTGCACTTCTGTCACATTGAATGGCTCTCTTCAGCCGTCGTTGGTTGCATTCTTGCAGGATCTTTTTCCAGCTGCAGCCATGTCAGAGATCTGATGTTTTACCGGATTCCTGATATTCAGATTATGAGAAATGTTTGCCTTAAAGAGGATATTACTGCAAAAATTTGTAGAAATAACATAGTTTGCAACAGATGCTATAGTATGAACTACATGTTTTGCAGTAGTTGTTAATATTCAATCCACAACACCACACACACATACACACACACACACACACACACACACACACACACACACACACACATCAATTAAAGAAAATTGTGAAACAACTGGAACAGCATATTTAGTTGAAATTCTAGATTATAGTGTTCTACTTACAAAGTCCATTTATCTGACGTATATGATCTCACTCATACACAAAAGAAAAATGGGAAGGCATTATATATATGCAAATAAATATATGAAATGCATGGGTTGTGCAGTTTGCTGATTAGTGATAAAGGTGGAAAAGGTAAACACTGTAGCATCAGTCTATTCCATTCAAAACAGAGAAAAATCATGGAGCACTAACAAAGCCCTCCTTCCACTTGTGGGAGTTAGTTCATTACCATAGTGATGTGGATGCCTTCTTCCTCAGAAATTCACACCCTTTTTCCCCACAGCCTACAATTATTAAACAGTCTGCAGCCTTTTCCCCCTCTTTCTTATCCCACTTTGCCAATTCATCCCATTCTCTCTGTTCTCCCCCTCACTCCCTCCCTGAGAACTCTTCTCCCCATGCTGCCTATCAACCCGCCCACATAACTGATCTATTCCCTCCTCTTGATATCTGTCCCCTTTAACCCATTTAATCTACTTTTGTATCAATTACCTGTGTCTCCTCTTCAAGTGGAACAATGTTCAAATCTGTATCCAGCTATCCTATTCGGATGTTTCTCTGTTGCATCGGTGAAATGCCTGAACAATTCCTTCAGCATTATAGTGGCAGATTCCTGTGTCTTTCTCATTTAGTTCAGCTCACATTCATTACCTGATGAGTTCAAAATGAATGGAACATTAAATTACAACTTACAGTACTAACAGAGATTTTTCATAGGTTGTCTGTGAGTGTAGCTTCTAGGTTATGGTGTTTTTTATGACTTAGAATACTCTGTCTTCATACAGAATATTTTCTTTTTTCTTTTTCAGCTTAAGCCTTTAAGTTTTAATTTTTAAACAGAAGAATAAAATATTATGTCTGAAAGCAGGGTGTTACTAGTAAAAGAACACCTCACGTTAATTATAACTTTTCTTCCTTTTCTTTTCCATAAACATCTTAGCCTTCTTTCTATAATGTAAAGGGTTTTCATGCCATTATTTGGTCCTGATCACAGTAAATAATTATCAGTTTCAGTCAGTAATAGCTACATCCTAATCTTCATAGTCAAATATTCTTACTTAAAACATACTTAAAATAATAAAAAACAGACTCGTTTAAAGAGCTGCTTCAGCTGGAAAAAATACTCTAATTGCAGTAAATATAGTAGGAAAACATGAGCCATCTAGGAAAACAATTACAAGCATATATTTTTCTATCCATAATCCTTGTTATTGTGTTCTGTATTTCAGTTGTTACACTTGTTTTACCTTGCTGTAGATCCAATGTAAATGTGATGATTATCTTTCAGTATAAAGTTGGCAATCAGTTTTGGTGATAATCATGTTCCTTGTGGATTTAAAACATACATCATTGTTTAATGACAGAAATAGTGTAAATATTCTCAACACTTTTAATGCTTTTCTAATTTGCCAGCAGAAAAATATGGTATTTCTGGTTTTTGTTTGCAAGCATGAGCAGTCAGAGTGAAGAACACCAGCTTGTGATGTGGGCCCTTGTGTTTTACCTGCTGGAGACAGTGGAGGAAACGATGGCCGAGACGGAAGTAGCACCAGCAGTTCTGCAGTTGGTACTCACTCTTGCTGCAACAAACAACTTACCTTCGTTGCTGCATGTTGCCTTGTTAAAGGTTTGTTTATGATATGTGATTACAGATATATATGGTTTTCCTGATATGCAGCATCCTTAACAACAGATCTTATAGAGAGGATAATTTTTATTTTAAGCTCAGTATCTTCTTGTTTATTGTGATGAATTTACACTGTTTGTGGCATTACCGTGCAGCATAGGAGAAGTTGTTAGAGATGCACAATCAGTTTGCTCTTAATCTGTGTGTAATCATGGTCATGTATCACATGAGAGACTAACCACTGCCCAATCCAGTATGTTACAGGTGGATTGACCATTTTTCTCCCTCTTAAAGTAAAGTTAGCGGCATTTTTAGCTGTGAGATTGTACAGTATATGCATTGAGTGGTTGTGCCCATCGGGCCTGCAGTGACTGGGTGATGTGTAGCTGTGCTTGGATGAATAGACACTGATGAAAGACTGTTGTTCATAATATGTTGATTAAACGATGCTTAGTTGGTGTGATTTAATTATATGTTTTTTTGCTTTTTAGTCCTTCAGTGATGATGTGAATGTAAAAGTAATGCCTAATTTTTCATACTGAATGAGCTGAAACTTTAATAGATTCAGAAAGGCAGAACAAAGCTGCTAAGTGTACTAAAATGGTAGATTTCTAGACTGACCATAATATCATTTTGGCCAATAAAATATTGCTGCATATTTTTAATGCTTATGTATTTTTTTCTTTTAATAAAAATGTATTTGTTGACAGGGCCTTGAGAGGTTGGTGGTATCCAGAGCAGTGACAGGGAAAATAAGTGAACAAGTAACAAAATTAGCTGTGGAGAGGCTGCATCACTCCAATCCCAGCATTTCTCTGCCAGCTTTGCAGCTTCTACTGTCCTGCATGTATACATGTAAGAGAAATTATAAATTATTCCTTTGTAACACACTTATCAGCTACACAAATACTGTTAAAGTAAAAATATCATCATATAAAAATGGAAACTCCAGGTAAGAATATCAGCAGTGTAGAAAAAGCAGATTGCTACTACTCCTTGAAAGGGTAGATATATAAAAAAATCTACGACACAGATATGGACACCCGTGTGGCACCCTTGTGTGCCAACCTTTGTATGGATCATCTAAAGGAGACCTTCCTAGCCTACCAAAACGTGAAACCCCTAGTTTGGTTCAGGTTCATGATCTGGACTCATGACCAATACAACCTAGCTCCATTCCTTCACAGTCTCAACCCCTTCTCTCTCAGCTGCTTCGCATGGTCCCCCCCCCCCCCCCCCCCCCCCCATACAGCCAGGCCATCTAGAGATGATGTGACAAAAACTCCCTTGTGTAGTATACTGTGGGTCTTGCGAAGGCCTTCACAGACAGGCACTATCTCCCAGACCTCGTCCACAAACAGATCTCCCGTGTCATTTCTCCTCACACCCCTAATCCTCCCACCAAACCCAAGAATCAGCCACAAAGTAGTGTCCTGTTTGTCACTCAGTACCACCCTAGACTGGAACAACTGAACCACACAGAAAAAAATAATAAAGCAAATAATTAAATCTAATAACAATAGGCTGCTCCTTATGTTAGAACTTCAAGTTTAACACATATATTTCGGAACGACACAACAACACATATAAGTCACACAGTAAGTTGACAAGTAAGACATGTGTACACGTTAGCATTCGAATGAGCACTGAGTCCCAGTCTAGCGGACGCTGCTCGGCTGGCCGCTTAGGTGGCGCAGCTGCTGCATGGCTGGCAGACAGCGCCGCACGTAGAGGACGCGCGTAATTGCGCGGCAGCACTTTGAATGATCGGCGAGTCACAACACTTTTCCCCCCTTTGAAATTGTTGCACTGGTCTTGATGGAGGTGTCCTGGAGATGGCTAATGTCCATAGGCGTTGTTTGACCCTCCGTTAAGTCTCGAGGAGGAGGCTTCCCGTATGGACGGAAGTGTCCCCGATGATAATGGGTCGAGATGACAGGAGACGTAGGGGTCGAATCTGCTGGGGCCCCATGCACCAATCTGCCCATTGTGGCAAGTCCAGTTGATATGACAGGAGACATGGGCGATGTGTCGGCGTCCATTGGAGGAGGAGGCGAGTAGATTTGCTCTGACAGAGGATGGTCCTCCGGTTCCTGCATGGGCACGTCTCCTGGTGGCGTCCGTTCTGGTGCTGGCATCGCGATGACGGTGAGAGGGCTGTGTTGTGAGTATTGAGAGATGCCAAGATCCCGAGCGTCAGGTAGAGCCAAAGGTGGTGTGGCGGCATTCGGAACAGGCGTTGCTGGCACCCGAGGCCGAAGCTGGTCCGAATGACGCACTGCAACACCCGTGTCCGTCTGGATTTCATACAGGCGTCTGCCACGGTGTCTTAAGATGTGGCCCGGGCTCCATTTTGGCCACCTGCCATATCCCCGTACCCAGATGAGGTCGTCGGCGGTGAACCGGCCAAGTGAAGGCACCCGCGGACATGAGGTGGGAGGCCGCAGAAGATGAAGTAGCGTGCGGGGCTGTCGGCCGTGTAAGAGCTCAGCCGGGCTGTGGTCGCCCATTGGGGTGAAACGGTAAGACGCCAGAAACTGGAGAAGCGCATCATCAGCAGCAGAAGAAGTCAGAAGTTTCCACATCTGAGCCTTAAATGTGCGGACCAGTCGTTCAGCCTCACCGTAGGATTGTGGATGGAACAGCGGGGCCGTGACATGCATAACGCCGTGACGAGCACAAAAATCTGCAAATTCGGAAGAGGCAAATTGCGGACCATTATCAGTAACAAGAGTGGAGGGGAGGCCTTCCAAAGAAAAAATGCGGGCAAGAGCACTGGTGGTTACCGCGGTGGTAGGCGACGTGCAACGGACAATGAAAGGAAAGTTAGAGTAGCAGTCAATTATGAGGAGCCAATAAGTACCTAAAAAAAGTCCCGCAAAGTCAGCATGAATGCGCTCCCAGGGCTTCTCAGGCGAAGGCCACGGTGACAAAGATGACTTCGGGACAGCGGCCTGTGACACACAAGGGCTGCAGGCAGCGACCATGTGTGCTATTTCAGAGTCGATGCCAGGCCAGTACACATGACGGCACGCCAGAGATTTTGTGCGAGACACACCCCAGTGCCCTTGGTGAAGAAGGCGCAAGACCGAAGCACCCAAAGACGCAGGTACCACAACATGCGGCGAAGCATTGTCAGTGGAGAGGAGGATAACACCATCCCTAGCCGTGAGGCGATAGCGCAAAGTGTAGTAGTTCCGCAACGGATCAGAAGTCTTAGCGGACGGGCGATCTGGCCAACCCTTCTGAATACAGCGTAAAACCCGGGAGAGGGTAGGGTTAGAACCCGTAGCAGCTGCCAGCCTGTCCCCAGTGATGGGGAACCCATCCACAACCCGCTGCTCGGCAACATCCAGGTGGAAACACAAAAGTTCGTCCCTATCGAATGCCTGATCAGGACCCATGGGAAGGCGAGACAGAGCATCAGCATTCGCATTTTGAGCCGTTGGCCGGAAATGAATCTCATAATTGAAAAGAGACAAGTAAAGAGCCCAACGCTGGAGGCGGTGTGCAGCCTTGTCGGGAAGTGACGTTGATGGATGAAACAAGGAAACAAGTGGTTTGTGATCCGTAACAAGATGAAATTTTGAGCCATTGAGAAAAACATCGAACTTACGAAGAGCATAAATGATGGCCAAAGCGTCTTTCTCAGTTTGAGAATACTTTTGTTGGGCATCCATGAGCGTTTTGGAGGCATAAGCAATGGGTTGTTCCGAACCGTCAGAAAAACGGTGCGCAAGGACTGCACCAACCCCGTATTGAGAGGCGTCTGTGGCAAGAACAAGGTGTTGGCCAGGTCGATAAGTAGCCAGGCACGGGGCCTGTTTCAGCATAGTCTTCAGCTTCTGGAAAGCCGCTTCACATGACGCGGACCAGTGAAAAGGCACATGTAGGGCGAGGAAGGGCATCGATCACAGCGACAGTTTGCTGAAGCGGACGAATACCATCCCGAGAGAGTTGAAACCCCAAGCACGTGGTAGATGCCTGAAAAGATTGTGATTTCTGAAGATTACACTTAAGACCGGCAGTCTGTAAGACATGAAAAAGTGTGCGGAGATTTTGAAGATGTTCTTCAGTGGTGGAGCCAGTGACAACAATGTCGTCCATGTAATTGATACACCCAGGGACAGGGAGCAATATTTGTTCCAAGAATCGCTGAAAGAGAGCAGGGGCACTAGCAACCCCGAATGGCAAGCGTTGGTATTGATAGAGGCCGAAAGGCGTGTTAAGGACCAGAAACTGCCGGGAAGCAGTGTCGAGAGGAAGTTGATGATAAGCTTCTGACAGGTCAATTTTAGAAAAATACTGGCCTCCAGCGAGTTTAGTGAACAGTTCTTCAGGACGGGGCATAGGGTAAGTGTCGATGAGGCATTGAGCATTTACAGTGGCTTTGAAATCGCCACAGAGACGAATATCACCATTTGGCTTAGCAACTACAACGACAGGAGAGGACCACTCAGTGGAAGTGACAGGAAGCAAGACCCCTGAAGCAGTGAGACGATCCAACTCCCGTTTTACCCGATCAAGAAGGGCCACAGGAATGGGTCGATCCCGAAAAAAACTTAGGCCGAGCAGTGGGTTTGAGCGTGATACGAGCTTCAAAGTCGTTTGCACGGCCTAACCCAGGAGAAAAAAGGGACGAAAATGTCGTCGACAAGGAATCCAGTTGAGCATAAGGAATAGCATCAGAGACAATATTGACAGAGTCATCTATGGAGAACCCAAAAACGCGAAAGGCATCGAAACCAGAAAGATTTTCTGCGTTGCTCTGGTCGACCATAAATATGGGAACAGTGCGAACAACGGATTTGTAAGATACCTCAGCATTAAACTGTCCCAAGAGAGAAATCTTCTGTTTATTGTACGTCCGTAATTGCCGAGTGACAGGGGACAGGAGCGGAGAACCCAGCTGAAGATACGTCTGAGAATTGATAATAGTGGCAGCAGAACTGGTATCCACTTGCATGCGAACATCTCGACGAAGGATTTGGACAGTGAGGAATAACTTCCCTGAAAGGGAAGAAGTGCAATTGACAGACAACACAGAATCAGAATCAGCGTCATGTTCATGAACGTCATGTATGCGGTCGGATTTGCAAACGGAAGACACATGACCTTTCTTTTTGCAAGTGTGACACACAGCCCAACGTTGGGGACAATCCTCGCGTGAATGTTTCGTAAAACACCGCGGACATGAAGGAAGTTGCCGGGGGTTTTGCTGCAGTTTCTTAGCGGGTTGTTTACGGCTAGGCTGAGGCTGCGCGTGGGAGCGCACTGTGGCCACGTTGGTCGGCGGGGACGTGCCGCATGCATCGTCAACAGCGCACAGAGGTTGTATTTCCCCAACATCACCCCACGCCTCTATTTGTGCCCCAGCAGCGCGAGAAATTTCAAAAGACTGCGCAATGGAGAGAACTTCATCTAGAGTCGGATTCGCCAACTGAAGGGCACATTGCCAAACTTCTTTGTCGGGCGCCGACCGGATAATAGCATCCCGTACCATGGAATCGGCATAGGATTCTTTGTGAACGTCAGTAACAAATTTACACTTTCGACTGAGGCCGTGAAGTTCAGCAGCCCAAGCACGATAGGATTGATTTGGTTGTTTTTGACAATGATAAAAGGCAACACGAGAGGCTACCACATGCGTTTGCTTTTGAAAATAGACAGACAGAAGTGAG